>NC_071617.1:300000-600000 GCF_014839835.1 Dryobates pubescens
CCCACACTAGATCAGGCTGCCCAGAGCCTCAGCCAGCCTGGGCTTAAACACCTCCAGGGACAGGGCCCCAACCACCTCCCTGGACAACCCATCCCAGGGCTTCACCACTCTCATGGGGAAGAACTTCCTCCTCACCTCCAGCCTGAATCTCCCCACCTCCAGCTTCATTCCATTCCCCCTAGTCCTATCACTACCTGAAGTCCAAGCTGCTCAGCTGTGGCAGACCTCCTGTAAACAGCTGCAGTGAAGTGGAAGATTTCTTCTTGCTGTGCACCATCCTGCTCTGAAAGACTTCAGATTTAGACAACTGAATCCTGCCTCTGTTCCTTCTGCTCACCACAGACCCAGGATGCTGCCAGCTCCTGGGCACAGGAGGGCACTCTCAGTTAAGCACAGGCTCTTTTGACAGCCCAGAGTGTACCCCTCACCCCTAAAGAATTCTTCTCTTGATCAGTTTATTTCTTCGGGGGATTTGTGTCGGTCAGCTGGAATGGTTCTGGTCCTCACTCCTGTGGGACCCTCCCAAGGGATTTTTAATCTCTTATGTGGAGGCTGGGACGAACTGGGACTGGTAATGTCCACTGGAAATGTGTTCACTGCTGAGACACGACTCCTTGCTGAGAAAATAATGTGGAGATGCTAAACAGGACTACATGTGGCAAACTGAGCTCTGTGCCACCCCCAAACCAGAGGGAATTCAGTGTAAGGGAGATCTTGCAGCAAAGGGAGGTCTGATGAGATCTGTGGCCTGTTAGGCACTATGAGAAGCCAACAAGTAGCAGGAAAAATTTCCAGAGAGCAAAGTAATTATGAGGACTAGATGGAATCTGTGCTCTCTCTTGTTATCAAACCAACCAACCAACCTTAATCCTCATCCAGGATTAAATTCAGGGTATTTTTAGCAATGCAATGTCCTAGATAAAAGAGACTTTCAGTTTTAAATTTTATATCTTCTATACCTTTTGATTTCTGCAGCACTTCTGTGATTGTATTTAACAGGTGGATGTGGATACTTCCACCTTTGGATCTCCAGTGCTGCAAGTAGTGAGGGGTTAGGGCAGTTTGTGATAGATGTACCTGAGGCAGATGATTTTGTTAAAGAGTGTAGGAGACTCTGAGGGTGGAGCAGGGAATGCTAAGCAAGCAAAGCTAGGGACTGAAGTTTCTATAATGTTTTATAGACTCATAGAATGGCTCAGGTTGGAAAGGGCTTCAGAGCTCATCTGCTCCAACCCCCTGCCATGCCCAGGGACACCTCTCAGCTAGACTCAGCTGCTCAAGGCCTCATCCAGCCTGGCTTCGAACACCCCCCGGCAGGAGACAGCCACAGCCTCCCTGGGCAGCCTCTGCCAGAGTTTCACCACCCTGGTACTGAAGAACTTCTTCCTCAGCTCCACTCTAACCCTGTTCTGCCTCAGCTCCAAACCCTTCCCCCTTGGCCTGTCTCAAACACCCTCATGAACAGTCCCTCTGCAGCCTTCCTGCAGGATCCCTTCAGGTCCTGGCAGGCAGCTCTGAGGTCCCCCTGGAGCCTTCTCCTCTCCAGGCTGCACAGCCCCAGCTCCCTCAGCCTGTGCTCACAGCAGAGCTGCTCCAGCCCTTGGAGTATCTTTGTGGCCTCCTCTGGACTCACTCCACAGCTCTGTGTCCTCTCCTGCTGGGGACACCAGACCTGGAAGCAGGATTGGAGGTGAGGTCTGAGCAGAGCCAAGGGGCAGAATCCCCTCTCCTGCTCTGCTGCCCACACTGCTCTGGCTGCAGCCCAGCACACAGCTGCCTCTGGGCTGCAGGAGGGCACTGCTTTGTGCTTTGTATCTCAGGTTTTACAGAGAGATGAATGAAAGCCCTTCCCAAAACTGTGGTTCTAAACTGGTACATAATATTTGATCCTCATTATTTAATGCCTGGTAAGAGCTGAAGATCTGCACCAAATGTCATCTACAATTCCTTAGAGAGCAGGCAAACCCTGGTCAGCTTTGAATCCAGGTCCAAAGAGCTGCAAGTTGTTGAGGCTGAAGTTTGATCACAGCACTTTGGGAAGTGGCTTAATAGCCTTGGTGGTGTTAGGTCAGCGGTTGGACTCTGAGGTTTTGGAGGCCTTTTCCAATCCAAACAGTTGTATGATTCTGTGTACTCTGCAGTGTCAGGGCTGCAGCCAGAACACACAGAGCTAACTCACATGCAACAGCTTCATAGGAAGTTTGGAACCAAACATTAGGGTTTTTCCCTCTGTGGTGTAGTGGGTTTGTAATTGTCTCACCCAGACTTCTGCAGCCAAGAGCTTGTGCTGGTGATTGTTGTGAAAGTCCCCTTGGACTGTAAAAGGCTGAGTGCTGCTGAGCAGTTACCAGAGAGGAGCAGGGGCTGCTGAGATGCTCTGTAACCAGGGCAGCCTGTACCTGGGGCTTGAAACTGTTGGGTGCTGCTGGGATGCTAAATTGGTCCAAGAAGAGCTTTCTGACAGGCACCACCTTGTGCTGCCTGGAGCCTAGCTGTGTTCTCCAACCCAGTCTCACATGTTATGCTCTCTACCCTCTCACTTGGTCAAAGCTTTCAGTCTGTTTGATTGCAATCTGCATTTCAGTGCTTAATTACTTGAGAGTTGTTCAGGCTGTGCTGGCATCCAAGCAGAGCTGGACAGGCTGAGAGCTGGCTGCAGGCAAACCTCATGGAGCTCAACAAGGACAAGAGCAGGGCCCTGCATCTGGGGAAGAATCACAGCAGGCACCAGGACAGGTTAGGAGCTGCCCTGCTGGGAAGCAGCTCCAGGGAGAGAGACCTTGGAGTGCTGGGGGGCAGCAAGTTCTGCATGGGGCAGCAATGTGCCCTGGGGGCCAAGAGAGCCAAGGGGAGCCTGGGGTGCAGCAAGAGAAGTGTGGCCAGCAGGGCTGGGGAGGTTCTGCTCCCCCTCTGCTCTGCCCTGCTGAGAGCACAGCTGCAATCCTGGGTCCAGTTTGGGGCTCCCCAGGTGAAGAGAGACAGAGAGCTGCTGGAGAGAGTCCAAGGCAGAGGCAGGAGGATGCTGAGGGGACTTGAGCATCTCCCCTGGGAAGAGAGACTGAGAGCCCTGGGGCTGTTTAGTCTGGAGAGGAGGCTTTGGCAAGGGGGTTGGACTCAGTGATCTCAGGAGGTCCCTTCAAACCCCTAACATTCTATGACTCTGTGATAGCCAACTAAGAGCTCTATTTTTGCCCAGATTTATGGTAACAGAAATAGCTACTCCAATGTTTATGGGCTGAGAAAAATCACATTTCCCTTCTTTTATTCTATTCTCAGTCTCATTTTTCTGTCCTTTTAAGGAGATAACCTTCCCCCACATACATTTTAACCACAATGATTATTTCTTAGGAGTTTTTCTTACTGGATAGCTGAAAGGGTTTGTACTCACTTGGTCTTTTTTCCTTCTTTGTGTCCAACAGTTTTCTGGATGGTTAACTGTAGCTGCCCAGCAATTTCCCATTCCAATTTAAATGTCACATTGTGTTGTATTAAACAAGCACAGAGGACTGGAGATTAGGAAGAAATTCTTGACAGTGAGGGTGGTGAGACACAGGATGCCCAGGGAGGCTGTGGTGTTCAAGACCGGGCTGGATGAGTAACCTGGGCTGGTGGGAGGTGGCCCTGCCCATGGTGGTGTGGTTGAAACTAGATGGTCTTTAAGGTCCAACCTAAACCTTTCTATGAAACTAGGGACTTAGAACTCCTGTTCCTGAAACAGCAAGGAAAGAGCAGTGTTCAAGATTCATGGAGTGTATTTTAAGGCTTCTGTCTTATAATCTCGTTGTGAGCTAATGAGTGACTGAGGACAGCAAGTCCCATAGATACTCCCAAAAGCAAAGTTTCGTGTGCTGCACACCAAGGGACAGGGCACGGCCTCAGCAGCTCCATCAAACCAAATGCTTACATCTCTAGGAACTGCTCACGTAAGGAATAAAGGAACATGCAGATTTAGGCTCTGAAGAATCCCTTCAGCTTCGATTCCATTTGAAAGGCACTAAAACCATACAAACCCCTTGATTCTCTAGACTGACCTGTGCTGAGCATGACCTTCAGTGCAGATCTTAAACCTTGCAGCTCTGCCACATTCTGCAAGCAGCAAACCCTTCTAAAACTGGCAAGGTTCTTCCCTTCAGGGGAGCAAGCATTCAACTTCAGAATAGTTCTCTTTCCTTAAAATAGGCAAAGCAGCAGGATTTGCAGATAAAAGATCGCATTGCCGTGTGATTATTACAAAAGCTGCTGGCTCCACTTAGTTTCCATTTAGAGCTTTAATGTCTCACATTCAATCTGCCACTGCTTTCTGCTGCGTGCTGAGAGTTCTCCTAAGCTCATTTGTTAGGTGCTTTGCTGTAGTGCTCAGATGTGCGTAGGCTTTGTTAACGTCTTGTGCCGGTTGTGCCTGAAGGGCACAAAGCTTGCCACAGAGCATTTTTCCTGAAAGAGGAAGATAGCCTTGAATCCTCAAATGCCTTTCCGTGCTAAAGAAAATATCTCCAAAGGAAAAAAAATAAACCCCAGAGCCAAAGGGAAGAAAACAAATCCCAGCCTCAGAGGGAATAAACAATACCGAACTCAAAGGGCATAAAAACCTCAAACCCAAAAGGAAGAAGAAATCCCAGACCCAGAGGGGATAAAAAATGTCACCTCCAAAGGCCAAAGCTACAGTGAGGAAGGGCAGTCAGTGGCTCTGCAGTGTTTTGTTTGCGGGTGCATCACCTGTGTGCCAAATGCAATAGCCTTTGCTAGGAGCCACCAACACGACCTGGTTTTGCTGCTTTCCCAGCACATTTGTGTCCTCTAATGCCTGCTATTTGTCCTGCTCTCAGCCTATTGCCTCTCTGAAACGTTCTACTTTGCCTCTCATTGCCTCTTTAACTTTTCACCCTGCTTTGAACCCCCCTACCTGTTGGTCATTGTCCTCTTGGTCATTCTTCCTTCTTTGCCACCTCATCCCACGAGTCTTCCCCTCTACCCTGGGTTCTTCTCTCTGGAGACAGTGAAGAGCTGAAGTGGTTGAGAGAAAGTTATTAAAGAGTGCAGGGACAGAGGAGCCTGCCCTCCAGTGCTGCAGTGGTGTTTAAGCTGGGATAAACCTCTGGCTTTAGTATAATCACCTCAAACTTGCAGTGGCAACCAGGGCTAACCTGATTCATCTGTAGTCTACTGACCCCCTTCAGTACTGAGTTCCAATTAATTGTAAACGAGAGGGAACCACAAATGCAGGACTGAACTCACAGTCTAGAAGCAGCAAATAATGCTACTGGAATCCAAGCTGATGGGAAGCCTTTCATGAAGCATCCTGTGGCTGTGCATGGAGGCAGAGTGGCTGCTTGGTCTCTTCTCTCTGGTCTGGATTGAAGTAGGCAAAGTGGATTTGTTTGGCTGGGCTGATTCTGGTGCCTGTGTTACGTAACCTGAACCAAAACTTAAGAGATATTCAGAGGTGGATTCATGAAACCATGCAGGGATCAAACCAAAATGGAGAGTAGCAGAACTGTGAACAGGAAGATTCTCTCTCCATGAGGAAAGGCTGCAAGCCCTGGGGATGGAGAAGAGTTTGGAGCAGGGAAGGCTGAGAGGCATCTGATCAATGTCTATCAATACCTGAGGGTTGGGTGTCAGGATGAAGGTGCCAGGCTCTCTTCAGTGGCACCCAGTGATAGGGCAAGGAACAGTGGGTTGAAACTGGAACACAGGAGATTGCACCTCAATATGAGGCAAACCTTTTGGTGAGGGTGCTGGAGCCCTGGAGCAGGCTGCCCAGAGAGGCTGTGGGCAGCTTCCTTCTCTGGAGACTTTCAGAACCCACCTGGATGTGTTCCTGGGTGAGCCTGCTCTGGCAAGGAGGGGAACTAGATGATCTCTAGAGGTCCTTTCCAGCCCCTACCATTCTGTGATTCTGGGATTATCATATGGATTGGTCAAAAAAATCTTTTGAGGTTAAGAGGTGGTCAAGTTTTTCAGACCCAGCAAGAGGCTGATGGATCTGAAAGTTACTGTTTATGGACCATGCCACCCCAAACACTCCTGCTGCCTGCCAACTCTGTGCAGGGCTCAGCTGCTTCACGCCTGGCTGAATACTGAACATTAAGTACAGCTACCACTGGATGCAGGAAGGGTGAGCCAAGTTTAGGCAACAGTAGGTAGACCTCAGCAGCTCTGGAAGATACTGCTGTGGGAAGGTTACCTTCTACAAAGCAGAGCATAAGGAAGTTCTCTGTGTAGTTGCTGCCATGATTCTCTTTCCTGTATGTAAGGGGCAAGTGCCTGGGGAAGCAGCATTTCAGAGGGATCTAGCAGACCATTACATTTCTCCTGGCTCCTGACAAGCACAGAGCCCTGTGACTTCCAAGCAGCTAAAGGGATTGCTTGCCTCTGTTGAACAGACTGCACATGAGCACAAAGCCTTCCCCAGTGGATAAACGTGGGTTGGGGGCTCACAGTGCCTCTATTTGCACCATGGTGGGGTATGCATCCCTCTTTCTGACAACAAAGGGACAGGAGAGCCTCAACTGTTGCCCCTTTCCTCCCATGCCCTGAAGTCATCACTGCACCGTGTGCCTTTCATTGATTCAGGAAACACAAAGCCTGCTTAGCTCTCTGTGAACACGCAGGTAAGTGCAGAAGATCAGAATGGTTGTCTCCTCCCCCAGCAAAGTTCTGATCCGGAGTTTTGCTCCTGTTCCTGTCCCAGTAGCTCCATCAGTTAATGAAACGCCAGCACTGTCTGAACTTCCCAGCTGTGATGTCCTGCACTGCTTTGCACCTTCTTACTGTGTTGGAGCTCTTCTCTCCCTGTGTGCTCTGCCAGTAGCGATGCCAATTCAGGACGGTCTGCATTGATCCTGGGGATGCTCTGGGGGCTCTCAGCAGTTCCCACAGTTAAAATAATGATGATAACATTTTTACTCTGGCATGAAACTCCTCCTGCATTTTCCTGCCTCCTTTTCCCTGTCCTTCTCTTGTAAATCTCCCACATTCAAGCTCACAGTTGTTTATCCCTTTCTCAGTCCCCCTCTAGTCTTTGCTCTCCTAAAATTCTACACTTTTCCTTACCAAAACCACGTTGTTTCCCCCAGTTCTGCTGGTTTGCTTGGTTTTTCATTTTTGTTTTAAAAATCTTAGCTATCCACTCACGTTTGTTGTAGAACACTGATGTTCTCTCTTCCCCTTCCTCAAATCTTCCATCCCAGATTTACTGAGCTTCCCTTGTGCTCGAGCTTGATAGCACAGATAGCACAGACTTAACCAACTTAGCCTCAGACTCTGCACCTGGAGAGCCAGAGGTGGGAGAATTAAGAGAAAGGACCATGGACATCTCAGAAGGTAGGAGCAACAAAGAAGAAATGTAAATAATAATATTAATCATTTTAAATAAACACAGGGAAAAAACCAACAGCAAACAAAAAACCCCAAAAAGCTAAAAATCTTTGTCATGCTCTTGGCAAAGAGGCAACTGCAGGCAGGCTGCTGAGGCAGGGGGTGGTGTGTTGTGGTTTTTCAGGGTAGCTTTGTCAGGAGAGGAGGGAAGCTGCTGCTGCCCTGTGCGAGGCAGAATGATGCAGCCAGAAAGCCTCTGTTTAACAGCAGCTATTCTGAATACTGAAGAGGTTGCAGTGATGATATCAGAGTGGGAAGAAAATGCCTGCTGTTATTAGAAGCATTCCGTGCACAAGGAACAAGAAAAATAAAGCCTAAGTATGGCTAATTGTGTGGAGAAAGCCACAAGCTCAGGGTGAGCTCGGCGCAGCTTGGCTGCCTGGAACGTGGGGCACAGGGCACAGTCTGCCTCAGTGCTTTGTCAAAGCCCTCCCTGGCAGCTGCAACTAACTGCTGCAAAATCCTCCTGTAGAAGTAGGCAGCACAGGACACCCAACAGCCTCTGAGCATGCAGAGCTCTGTCCTCCAGGCATAAAGAGTTGTGCCTGTCTAGGCTTCCACCACAGTGATGTAGTTATTGTTATTACTATTATTGCCATTTTAATTCTGAAAGCTAAACATTAACCCCATGAAAATGATGTGCAGCCATCAGTGTGGGTCTCCCTCTTCCCCTGAGAGCACTTGCTCTTGCTGCCTGAAGAGAAGGTAAAAGATCAAAGTGGAAGATGTTTGTCATGATTTTATTTCTTAAAGCTTATGAGGGTGGTGAGACTCTGGCCCAGGCTGCCCAGGGAGGCTCCTGCCTGGGGGTGTTCAAGGCCAGGCTGGATGAGGCCTTGAGCAGCTGAGTCTAGTTGAGAGGTGTCCCTGGGCCTGCTAGGGAGGTTTGAGGAGATGAGCTCTGAGCTCCCTTCCAAACCTGAGCCATTCTGTGACTCTGTGATCTCAGGGACTGTGTTTGGTATTGTGTCTGTATGTGAGATAAAAGAGTAGCTCTGGCAGGCCAGATCACAGCTTTGATCCCAGCCTTAAAGGGGCACAGGCAAAGGCAGAAGTCACAGCATCAGCCCTGCAGTGGTGGTGACCCTGGGCTGTGTGCAAGGCTGGCTGGGCATGGAGGGAAGCAATACTTTTGGTGCCACACTCTCCCTTACTGAATCACTTGCAAATCAGATGCTTCACTTCACAGTCTGCTAGTCAGTCTCTGGCAACACTAGTCTGAGGTTTGGGTGGTCTTGGGGCCATGGGAGCTCTTCTCAACAGCTAGCAGCCAGAAACTGCCATCTTAGGAGCCGGTGGGGAACAGAAGGAAGCTCTGGGTGAGCAGAGATGGCAGTCATGCAGCAGGGCGCCCTGTGAAAGACAAGGTGATCAGTAAGTGGCCAGGAAAAGCCTCTGTCCAGCTGCACAGCAGAGTTTATCCTGAAATATGTCCAAAATGTGGTTTCCCTCCCCTCACCCAGCCTGGGACATCAGTTTGTCCTGGGAGATCTGCAGGTGCTGCACATGCTCCCTGCCGAGCCCCGGGCAGGCACGGAAGTCATCCCCGAAAGTCTTTGTCCTAAGGTGATTGTCACTGCTCAGCCCATTCCCACTGGAATGCTCCTGAGCTGCCAACCACCCTCTGTTGCCACCCCTCCCTATTTCCACAGCCAGGAACCACCCTCCTCTTCCTCATACCCCTGGATTTCCACAGCACGGGAGCACAGCGCTCTCAGTCCCAGCTCCACTCTCTCTTCCCGTGGATCCAGGCAGTTTCCGTAAGCTTTGCTCATCTCTTCTCTTCTTTCCTCTGACTTTTCCCAGCAGGGGTGGCTGGAGCAGCTCCCTCCCGGCGACTCTCCGCCGGCGGGGTGTGCGCGCCCGGAGCAGCATTTGGTGGAGACGATCTTTGGCTGGCAGCTAGCTGAGGGCAGCAGCTGTGCCCATGGAGCGTTGTATTCTCCTGCTGTGGACTTTCCGCAGTCCCTTCTGTTAGCGCAGTGCCTCTCCAGCTCAGAACTGCTCCCTCTACCCCTGCCTAAACAGCTCCTCCTCCACCGCTGCCATTCCTGCACCGGACTCGATGATCCTCGAGGTCTCTTCCAACCTTAGTGTGTGGGGCAAGACCCTCAGCCCCAGCCAGCACCCGTGGAGGGGAGGGGAGCAGTCACCAATGTTAGCCCTAACAGCCGGGGGGCCACCAGGCCCCCCGGCCTTTGTAGTCACCACCACCATCACCCAGTGTGCACTGTGGGCACTCACCTGAGATCAGAGGAGGATCCTCAGCCCCGAGGGGCTCAGCTTAGGGCTGCTGCCCTTCCGGGGGGCGTTAAATAGGGGAGTGGGTGGGAAGGGCAAAGAGTCCACACCTGGGGAGGGAGGGGACTCCAAGAGAGCCCAGGTGCTGTGGGTTTGAGGGGAGAAAGGGTAAAATGGGGTGGGTGGGGTGGAAAAGAGGCAGATCTAGTAGGAAAGGAGAGGTGGTGGTGACAGGAGGGGATTTTAAAATAACTTTATTTTCCATCAGTCTTCCCTGATGCACAACTGCAGACCATGGCTTGCTTTGCCTCCCTGCAAAAAGAGCAAACCCACCAATGCTTCATCAAACAAAGCACAGTGGTGGCTATTGCAATGAGACCTTTCCGTCATTATCACTTTGCTTGGTGGGGAGATCTGTGCTTTGCAGATCAAGGTAAGAAGTTTTAACAAAGGAAAAACAATAGTTCTTCAAGAGTGATTTTTTTTCCCCCTGGATACCAGCAGACAACACCAGGATGCTGAAGGGACTGGAGGCTGCCTGGGGAGGGGAGGCTGGGAGCCCTGGGGCTGCTCAGTCTGCAGAGGAGAAGGCTGAGAGGGATCTGATCAATGTCTCTCAAGAGCTGAGGGCTGGGGGGCAGGAGGCAGGGCACAGGCTCTGCTCAGCTGCACCCTGGGGTAGGACAAGGAGCAGTGGATGGAAACTGCAGCACAGGAGGTTCCAGCTCAGCATCAGGAGGAACTTCTGCCCTGGGAGGCTCCCAGAGCCCTGGAGCAGGCTGCCCAGAGAGGTTGTGGAGTCTCCTGCTCTGGAGCCTTCCCAGCCCTGTCTGGCTGTGTTCTGTGTGCCCTGTGCTGGGTTCTCTGCTTCTGCTCTGGCAGGGGGGGTGGACACAATAATCTTTGAAGGTCTCTTCCAACCCTTAACATCCTATGATCCTAAGTCTTCAGATTTGCAGTAGTGTTTTCTTTAGGGCAGAAGCCAGGGTAGATAGGGAGACAAAACAGGGACAGACCTGGCAGTGACCTGCAAGCACAGGAATACTTAACATAGTCGAATCATAGGCCCAAGATATTTACATCTCCCAGTTCCTATTCCATACAGAATCATGGAGTGGGTGAAGTTTGAAGGAGCCTCTGGAGATCCTCTCATCCAAAGATGCACAGAGGGCTGGAGAACCTCCCCTGTGGGGACAGGCTGGGGGAGTTTGGGCTGTTCAGCCTGGAGAAGAGAAGGCTCTGGGGAGACCTTAGAGCTTTCAATATCTGAAGAGGACCTACAGGAGGGCTGAGGAGGACTGCTTAGAAGGGGCTGTGGGGATAGGATGAAAGACAGTGGTTTGAACTGGAGCAGGGCAGTTAGAATAGAATAGAATAGAATAAACCAGGTTGGAAGAGACCTTCAAGATCATCGTGTCCAACCTATCATCCAACACTACCCAATCAACTAAACCATGGAACCAAACATCCTGTCAAGCCTCGCCCTGAACACCCCCAGCGACGGCGACCCCACCACCTCCCCAGGCAGCCCATTCCAATGGGCAATCACTCTCTGTGTGTAAAACTTCCTCCTAACCTCCAGCCTAAACCTCCCCTGATGCAGGAGGAAGTTCTGCACCATGAGAGTGGTGAAATACTGGAACAGGCTGCACAGGGCTGTGGCTGAGGCCCTGTCCCTGCAGACATTCAAGATCAGCCCTGCTGTGTCCCTGAGCAGCCTGCTCTAGTTGGAGGTGTCCCTGCTGACTGCAGGTCAGGGGGTTGGACAGGATGACCTTGGAGGGACCCTTCCAGCCCAAGGGAATTTGTGTATAGAATTATAGAATAAACCAGGTTGGAAGAGACCTTCAAGATCATTGTGTCCAACCCCAATCTGTAAATCCCTGATCACAGCAGGCTGCAGTAGGTCAGGTTGCCATGTCCCATTGAGTTATAAATGTTTCCAAAGATGGAGAGTCCACAGCACCATTTAATTGCTTTTCTTTATTTGAGATTACAAAACCAGAATTTAATTCATACCTATCAAGTCCCCCATGACCTCCATCCCTTGGCCTCTTCCCTTTTCCTCCCAGGGGCTTTGTTACTTCCAGAATTGGGCTCTGCAGTTTGTTTCTGTTTTGGCTAACCTTCTCTGCAGCTTCTCTACAGCTACACATTTCCCCTTTCTTTTGCAGTAAACTATTTTCCCTTCTGTAGTGCAAAGCATCTCCCTTGCCTCTCTGCTGCACTTGTTTTGACACTGTAGAACAGCACAGTACAGAAACACAGAGGAGAGCTGCAGTGCAGGCTTCTGCAGAGATGATGTGCACACTCAGGTGCTACTAAAGACAACCTTGTGCTGAGCATTTGGATATCTTTTACTACAGTTTGTAAATAAAGGAGTGGATAAATAGAGTCAGAAAGCTGCTGCTGAGTTCTCCCTGTGTTTTGCATGACAGCTCCAGTTTGATAGCAATCCCTGCCAGGCTTTTCCCTGCCATTTACTCTGTTTGCCTTCTTTGATAAGCTGTTTCTGTGTTCCTCGTCTGTCTGTAGCTGTGGAAGCCCTGCAGTGAGTCAGAGGAGCACAGGAGATGCTTCTGTGGCTCATCCAGGCAGCCAAATGTTCAAACAGCTCCACAAAGCATAGTGAGGAGGTTAGAGGAGTACACAGAAGTGATCCACGAGGGAATGATTTCCAGTGCAGCTTGCTGGGCTGTGACAAAGGGGCACTGGTGGCACACAAAGTGTGACTGGCAATTGATGGCTGCTACAGCATCAGGAGTATGGAGGAAAAGGAAAGAACTTCAAGTAAGAGAAATAAAGCTGAAAAAGAAACTGATCTAGGGTGAAAGAGTGAGCCCAAAGGAGAGCTCTCTGCAGCTGTGGCTGTTGCTCAGAATTCTGCCGGGGCTAAAGAATCCAAGTAGCAGGGGCTGTGACGCTGGGTGGGGAGGAGTGAGGGCAGCAGTGTGGAAAAGGGATTGTGAGTGGAGTCTCAGTGCAGGGCCTGTGGAGGAATCAAGCCATTGCTGTAGCTGAATTTCTAAACAGAAGTGGCCTGAGCCTCATCCTGGTGACCTGGGGGTGATCAAAACTCTGCTGGCTGATGCCCCAGAAAGTCTTCATGGAATCACAGAATTGTTTGGGTTGGAAAAGACCTCTAAGATCATTGAGTCCAACCATTGGCCCATCACCACCATGGCCATTAAACCATATCCTAAAGGTGCCACGGCCACAGGTTTCCTGAATATCTCCCAGGATGGGGACTCCACCACCTCCCTGGGCAGCCTGTGCCAGTGCCTGACCACTCCTGCAGCAAAGAAATTGTTCCTAACGTCCAACCTATGCCTCCCCTGGCACAATCTCAGGCCATTTCCTCTTGTTCAGGCCATTTATTTTTCTTGAGGGTTTGCCTTTTCTTCCTGAAGACAGTCTGAAGCTCAGACAAATCAACCAGTCAATGCCTCCTGAGTCTCTTTGCTCTTTAGTTGGCCAGGACAAAGTCTCTTTGGCTTTTAACCCCTCTTTTCTCTGGTACAAGAGCCACTTCTGTCTCCCTCCAAACTGTGGCTTCGTAGCTTTTCATCCTGGTAGTTAGAAGTCCTGAAGGCAGAGCTGCAGGGAGCTTCATGTGCAAGGTTTCACAGTTTGGCCAAGTCACAGCCCTGCTTCAGAAGGTCAAAAATCTAACTGTGAAAGTAAGTTGGGGGTCTGTGGTGGGTTTTTTATCATGATTTTAGTGCTGTGCATTACTTAATTTGTGTAGTAGATTTAGAAAAGAAAAGCTGTCAGGGGAAGAAAATCTCCAAGTGCTGCATGGTGCCGGAAGGAACTTCCAGACGGAGCCCAGGAGCTCTCCCCCAGGGCCTTTGGCTTCTTGCTTGAACTCCAAAGGCATTTTCAGAGCAGCACATTGCAAGAGGGACTGGAGCCTGGCTGGGTGCTACTTTCGGGGCATTATTGCATATGATCACTTGGGAGCTGCCTGAATGTAGCCCCTCCAACACGCAGCTTGCTGCAGGATTATTCCAGAGAGTGTGTAGTTTTTGTGGGAGTTGTCAGGAGCTGTCAGCTGCAGCTGAGGGGTTCTGGCAGCAGGGCTTGTGAAGAAAGTCAGGGTCTGGTTTTGTTGTTGTTTTAGTTTTATCTTAAACTGATGAGCAATGCTGCTGCTGGCAGCAGTGTCAGCAGAACTGGCATAAACCACCCTTGTGATGATCACTCCTTGAGTCACTGCTCCAGAAGACCTGGTCTGCATCTTTCTGCATCAGCTTGTGGGTTGATAAACATCATTCAGCCTGGAGAAGAGAAGGCTCTGGGGGGACCTCAGAGCTGCCTTCCAATACCTGAAGGGATCCTGCAGGAAGGCTGCAGAGGGACTTTTCCTGAGGGTGTCCTGAGACAGAACAAAGGGGAATGGTTTGAAGCTGAGGCAGAGCAGGGCTAGAGTGGAGTTGAGGAAGAAGCTCTTTAGTAGGAGGGTGGTGAGACTCTGGCAGAGGCTGCCCAGGGAGGCTGTGGCTGCCTCCTGCCTGGGGGTGTTCAAGGCCAGGCTGGATGAGGCCTTGAGCAGCTGAGTCTAGCTGAGAGGTGTCCCAGGGTAGATTAAGAATAGAATAGAATAAACCAGGTTGGAAGAGGCCTTCAAGATCATTGTGTCCAACCTGTCATCCAACACCACCTAATCAACTAAACCACGGGTATGGTGGGGAGGTTGCAGGAGATGAGCTCTGAGGTCCCTTCCAACCTGAGCTGTTCTCTGATTGACTGATTGCACTAACAAAATCCACAGAGTGCTTTTACAGAACTGCCTCTTTCATGAGTCTCTTAAGAATTAATCTTTGGAAAACTTCCATGCCTGTGCAAAGTGTTATCATGTTTGTCCCGTGGGTTAAAGTATTATTGCAGGCTGTAGGGAGAAAAGGGGGAAGAGACCAATCAGCTGCTAGCTTCAAACTAATTTTCTTGCCAAAGCAGGATAAAAATAATGTAAGTTAGGAAGAAAATCTGCACTGCATGGGCAGGAAGAGCCAGGAAGTGCTAAAATGCCTTTAATTTCCTGAAATGGTTGAGCCCCACATGTCTGGGGAGCATCAGTGTGGGCACAGTGGTCCTCTCCCTGCTTGGATGGGAGCATGGTAGGGAATTCTTGTCATGGTTCTGAACCCTGCAGTCTAGAGGAGAGGCTTCAGAACCAGCAGAACACAGACTCCTAGGGCACTTCTGTACTAACAGATTAAACCTGATCTGGGGCTGTTCCTAGGTGTTGGAGTATCTTAGGCTGCTCTGCACACTTCTGGTCTTCTTCCTTGTGGTTTAGGAGTTGGGGAGCTCTGAAGCTTATCTCTAGGAGGCCATTTATATGCAGCCTCCATGCTTTGAAGTAGAGCAGAGATCACAGCATAGATGCAGGTTATTTCATGCCACTTGTTTTCAGTGCTTAAAAGCATCTGTGTGCAAGTTCAGTGTACTTGTCGTGGTGTCATTTCAAGGTGGAGTTTAAGAGGAGATGGCAGTCACCGGAGAAAGCATCCCCTTCCCCCCATTTGCCTCTGCTCCTGGCCACATGATTTCACTACTCCCTATACCCTTCAGTGAGAGAAACAGATGTGACAAGAAAGTGAAGCCAATTAAACCCAAACCCAAACCCACAATAGATACATTTCTGCTGTGTTTTTACATGCAAGTGGTCCTGGGCAGGACCTGGCAGTCAAGGAACCTCATACCGGTGTGTGTGGTATGGGAAAGCTGGGAGCTGCAGCACCTGCTACAAAGGCAAGAGGGGAGAGCTGGGGTGGCTCAGCTCTCCCCTGGAAAACAGAAGGCTCCAGGGAGACCCTAGAGAAGCACTTAAATATTTGAGGGGAACCTATAGGAAGGCTGGGGAGGGACTGTTTGCAGGGGCATGCAGTGATAGGATGAGGCACAATGGTTTGAAACTGGAGCAGAATAGATTTAGATTGGACTTTAGGAAGAAGGTGGAAGGGTGGTGGAACACTGGCACAGGTTGCCCAGGGAGGTGGATGAGGCCCTATCCCTCGAGACATTCAAGGTCATGCTTGACAGGGCTCAGAGTAACCTGGTCTAGATGGGCATGTCCCTGGTCACTGTGTGAGGGTTGAGGGAGGTGACTCTTGAGGGTCCCTTCCAATGTGATGCATTCTGAGAGAGAAGAGAGACCCTGAAAAGGAGAACGAAGATCAAGAGAGGAGGAAGGTGGGGGGAAGACCTTCCCTTTTGGATGAGCTCAGATGTTTGCCCAGTTTTGAGAACCCTGTTTAATGAAAGCTTGGATTCCCAGGCACATTTTCATTAGAGATGGCAGAGCTGTTTGCTTAGATTTTGGAGTAATGTAAGGATCCAAATGGATTTTGAGCTCTGTTTATTTACATTTTAATGGAGTGAAACCATCATGACACATTAGTGAGGGGTTTATTGTGGCATTAATTTTGATAGAGCAAAGGAGACAAAGGCAGTGCTGAGCCCTAATTTCATGGCTTGCTGCAGAAACATGGAGTGGTAGATTGTCTGACTTCACTCTGTGAATGAAGAGCTTTGTAAGAGCAGATTGGTAACGTTCCTTCCATCTGGCTGTCAAGAGATCAACAGTAGGGTGGTGGCAGAGCTCTGCTGAGGTTAGTGGTGCCCCAGGCAGGGAAGAGGGTCTGCCCAGTTAGATCTCTCTGACATAACTGGTGCCTTCTAGAAGTGTCTAGAAGAGGGTGGCTAAAGGAATGTGAACAGAAGCAGTAAACTGAAGAGGTTTTGTGTATACAGCCCTGAGAAGGGGAATCACTAAGAGAGCAGGGAAGTTCAGTAAGGAGCAGCTTGTGACAACTGTGTTGGCACAGCTGGTACCCAGCTTCTGGACAGAGAAGCAATAGGCTGCAGAGGAGTCAGGGAGTCAGCCTGACACTGGGGGTGCAATCTCTGAACTGAAGCATGAAGGAGCTTGCTCCTGAGGGAGCCTCCTCACAATCCAGGCTGGGCTGAAGCGTTTGGGGCAGCTTCCTCTGACCTCAGGCTGAGTTTGGCCTGGTATGTGTCACACAAAACGGGTACAAAGTTTGTGCTCCCCCCATCCCTTCATGTGAGTTTAGCCTCCCAGTGCATGTTTGGAAGTCTCCACACTTGAGTGTGAAGGGGGAAAAAAGGAAGAACCAAAAGGGCATTTTGTCTGCACTCTGCAGTGCAGTTTTGAAACCTGTTAATGAAGAAGTGCTCTTGCAAGTGAGAGCTGCTCTTCTGTGTAGCTGTGTGTGCTATTTACTGTGGGCTCTTTCAAGTTGGACTTTCATGTTGTGTTAGTACAGGAATACTGTTGCTACTCATTGTGGATCCCATTCAGCAGTACCTGTACGAGTAAGTGTGAGGCACAGCTCTCCCTCTGGATGGAATCCTCCTGTCCCACACGAAGGCCAGCATGGGATCCTTCGAGCATGTTTCACGCAGCCTGTTTGGCTTCCTCTGGAGCTGGATCTGTGTGGGAGCTGCTGACCACCCCTGCTGCGTCCTGTGTGCCATGCTGGCTGTGTTCTGTAGCAGTGAGGCCCAGAGCCCTTTGCTGTGCTGCTGGAGGTGCACATTTTGTTCCAGAGCCCCCTCAGTGCCCCTCCACTGCTTGTCTAGCACAGCTTCACCTGCAGCTGGGCGCTGGCCTGTGCCAGGATGCAACAAACCCCCAACAATCCCCACAACAAACCCCCTTTCTGGATGTCTTGGATGACTCCCCGTGGCTCTGCATCAGAGCTCAGCATCTAGAAACGAGTAAACAGAAAGCATTTTGGCAGTGCCAGGCCAGAGAGCTCTTCGTTTTGCCACTGCATCACGTGGAAGCTCAGAAGCCACATTCGAGAGCTGTAATCCTTCAGCAGAGCATTTGTGTGGCTGCCTAACATCTGTGGGTTGTTAGGATAAGTTATTACACAGCCCTGCTTTAGTTGAGATTGGTTTGGAGCACATCCCAGTGTGTTCAATCAGGATACAGCTCCTGCATGCTGCTGAGCTGCTTGCTCCACAGCCTGCCCTCACCACGCTTCTCAGTGCACAGGTTGGGCCCTGACCCCCTTCTGCCACCTCAGCTTTGGGCATTTATTTTCCTCTTAAAGAAAAGCTTTTATTTATTTTTAATTTTTTCCCCTTTTGGACTGAATATTTCTCAGGGGAATACAGCATCTGGTTTGTTTAAGTGCTGAAGAGATTCCTAAGCAGGGATGGTAGTGTAGCTTCTCTGTGAGTATAACAGAGATCTGTGTGGTATCCGTGTCTGATCTGTAGTGGCTGGTTTGTGTTGTGTCCAGGCTAAGCCAGCTGGAAGGACATGGGTTTGTGTTTCCATGTCTGGTGTCTCTGCTGGCTGTGTCCTGTGTTTTCCTGTGGCTGTGTGTGTGTCAGCTGTTCCTGTTTGCTGGGGTCTGCCCGTGCTGTGCATTAAATGAACCGCAGCACCAGAGGTGATTCTGTGCCGTCGTGGTGACTGCTTGAAGCTGTCACATCCTCGTTTGAAACGGTCTCACACACCGAGCTGTCAATGAAATGTGAAAGGTGCTTGCAAGCACATACACTGAAGGGATTGAAGTAGAACAGTTTAGTTTTCCTTCAGGATCCCTTCTGCTTCCTTCAAACAAACTCTTTCAAGGTATTCGCTTTTTCATCAGCCCTGTGAGCGGCTCAAACACAGGCAATGACCTCTTTCCCATGGCTCATTTACTTGTACAGCACTGACAGGGATTTTCGTTTTCCACCCATGACTTTGGTTTATAGCACTGCCACATATTTTACGCCCAGAGAGGTCTGCAAGCACACTTCTCCTGTCTGTGGTTCTCAGGGTCTGTAAAGACATTTAAAACTCTGGTGGATTTATTTTTCCCCCTTTTGTTCTTGCTAATTTTTAAATACCTATAGTAACACCAGATAGACTGAAAAATTGCCTTGTTAGAATGGAGCCTGGTCAACTGAACCTGCTCTGCGAGGTGTGTTAGGTGGAGGCACTCAGACACTGAGCATCAAAGGAGGTTTTTATTTTGGTTGAAGGACCAACATTGAGCTGTTCTAAGTTGCTGTTCCTGTTTCCTACCCAGAGTCATCTCTTTTAGCCATACTTGTTGGTGCCACTGCTGGGGTGACTTTGGATTGTTATTTTGGGGTAGCTTGTGGCTATTGTTTATTTCTTAAGATGAATTATAAACGAATAGCTATTTCATTTATGCTTCTTACATAGAAGAGGTGTGACAGTCATCTTTTGAGCTGATTAAAATGGGAAGAGGTATTTTATGTATTCTTCTTAAACAGAAGAAATGTGACAGTAATCCTTTAACTTCATTGCAGCTGGAATAGATGTTTAATTTATCCTCCTCAAACAGAAGAAATGTGACATAGACTTCTTTTGAACAACTTAAAATTGGAAGAGATGTTTATTCTTCCTGAGCAGAAGAGCTCTAGCAGTCATCTTTCCAGCTAATTAAAATCGTAATTGATGTTTTATTTATTCTTCTTAAATGGAATGAATGTAGGAGCCATCTGTTAAACTAAGCAAAATGGGAGCAGCTCTTTAATTGATCCTTCTGAAGTGGAGGGAACGTAGCAGCCCTCTTTAGGTAAGGGCACAGTGCAGGCAGAGGGAGAAGAGCTGGGTGGCCTCTGGTCAAGCAGTGAAGAAATGCCTTGGGAAGTTCTGATGTAGGCTTCAGACCTAAGCAGGTAGTTTCATCTAGGGAGTTCTAAATACATATTTAACATAAAAATAACTTCTGAAATGCTTAAAGTCTTCACCATGCCATGTAAGCCGTGGTCTTCCTCCCCAGGCAAGAGACTGAGGGCTCTTGGTCCCACAGCTTTGCCTGCTGCAGTTTCTTCCCTGCCCGGTTGACTTTTTCTGTCCCTTTGAAGTGCCAGGTCACTTGGTGACTGCTGCACCCTCCCTGCCTTCACACAAAAGAACTGAAGCACATTTTCACCTCTAGCTTTTGTCATCCTTCTTTACCATTTTACCCATTGCTTTACTCCTTTAACCTAAAAGATTTGCTTTAACAACTTCCTTATTAGCTCTCAGCTTTGTTTCCTCTTCTCTCTCTCTTCACTGTTGACACAATCTCTGCCTCCTCCCCGGTCTCCATTCATGTTGTCTGGTTTGTTCTTCTGCCTCTTTTGCCTTCACTTCCATTCTTTCTTCAAATTTCACATACTTTAGAGTCCTGATTAAGCTTTGGTTTTTTAAATTTATTTTAATTGTTTCTAACTCCTGTGCATCCAACTCCCCTGTGCTGTGTATAGATGTGAAACACAGTCCTGCTTTACTGCCTGCTCCCGTCCCGCTGTGTGTCTGGAGTGAAACCAAAGATCTGTCCCTCAAAGCAGACAATTTCCTCGTGACTGCCAGGCACACACCTTCAGCTATGTCTTTGTTATGTACAGCTAGAACTCAATAGATGGTAAAAGATCTTTTCCAAGCAGCACAGGGTGTGGTACTTTGGTACTCTTCAGTGCAGATAGTTCTCTGTCGGTAGGCTTCTCTAGCTCTTACCTCACACCTCTGGTAAGTTGTTGGCTTGGATGTAGCTAAGCCCAGCACAGTCAGCACTGGGTTTGTCTGCAGGTCACTTCTGAGTTGAGTTCCATGAGAAAAATTCATGAAAGGTGAATCCTGTGTCTGTTTTCTGTGGCGGTGGAGGCTGCGAACGCGCTGGGCAGGACTCTGCCACTCAAGGTCCAAGTCCCGTGTAGAGTCTGGTAGGCTTGTCTTGACAGCCATCCACGACAGCCCTCCCCTCTGCCCCAGCTGCATCCACACCAGCCCCGAGCCTGGGTCCTCTTGTCAGTGCTCGTTCAGAATGGAACTAGGGCTGGGCAGGGGGGCTGCCAGAGATGGGCCTGGTGTGAATTGGCAGCACACGTTGGAGAAGCTTGCAGAGCATGTGCCTGGAGGATGCTTGGCTGTAGGCAGCGCAGTCAGTGCTTGGAGGAGCATGTTGTGGGTCCTGTGCTGAGCACCAGCCTCACCAGCCTAGAGGAGAGCTCTGTGGCAGGGAGCAGGGCGCAGGGCCGGGGCAGCTCTGACTGCTGCTCTTGTCTCCACCCAGGTGATGTGGGTATGCAACTTGTGCCGCAAGCAGCAAGAGATCCTCACCAAGTCCGGGGCCTGGTTCTTCGGGAGCGGACCGCAGCCCTCGCCCAGCCAGGACGGGACGCTGAGCGACACGGCCACGGGCGGCAGCTCGGAGGCACCCCGCGAGAAGAGAGCGAGGCTGCAGGAGCGCTCCAGGTCACAGACGCCCCTGAGCACGGCGGCTGCCCCGGCACAGGAAACCTCTCCCAGCACCCAGCCCGACCGGAGGAAAGGAGCAGAAGCGGCGCAGCCAGCGATGGGCCCGGACCAAAAGCAAGTTTCCTCCAGGTCTAGAAGTGAACCTCCAAGAGAGAGGTAATGTTTGCTGTCTGCCTAGAGCCTGGCAGCTGTGAATGCTGCTTCTGTGGGGTCACACAGGGCTGTCAGCTGGGCCTTGGCCTGGAAGAGCCCAGGTTTAGCACCAGACTTGGTGGAGTTAGGTAAATGGTTGAACTCGAAGATCTCAAAGGCCTTTTCCAACCAAAACAATTCTGTGTCAAGGGGCAGTGGGTACAAGTTACTCCTGGGGAGATTCCAACTGGAATCCAGAAGAAAATGTTTCACCATGAGAGCAGTCAGAGGTTGGAATCATCTCACAGGGGAAGCAGGGGATTCCCCTACACTGGTCAGCTTTAAGACTCAGCTGACAGGGTGCTCAGCTTCCTACTGATGTGGCTAAATTATTGGTATCTGCTCTTATCCCTGAGGGGAGACCCTGTCATTTGTCACAGCCTCATGAAAGGAGATTGTAGCGAGGAGGGGTTGAGCTCTGGTCCCTAGGAAAAAGTCATAGGATGAGAGGAAATAGTTTCAGGTTGCTCAAGGGGAGGTTTAGGTTGGACATTAAAAGAAAACTCTTGACTAAAAGGGCTCTCAAAGCCTGGCACAGGCTGCCCAGGGGGGTGGCTGAATCCCCATCCCTGGAGGTGTTTCAAAGCTGCAGATTTGTGTTGCTGAGGGTTTAGCCCCAGCTGTGGTAGAGTTGGGGAATGGTTGGACTTGATGATCATAAAATGGTCTTTTCCAGCTGAAATGATTCCATGATTCCACCTTAATATTCTTTGTGGTTTTCCTCACTGACTGAACCACCTGTGGTTTATTTTTTTGTGGACTCTGGAAGTTGTTAGCTATTGGAATACTACCTCTGGGAAGATTAGTAGATTGTACTCCTGATGATGGATCCAGCAGCATCAGAGCATTAATGGCAGTAACTATCTGAAGTCTGAATCACGAGTGTGTTCCAGAATGCTTCATAAAGTGTGCATGGAATTCTTCACTTAACTGAGAAGTGCTCCAAGCCTCATCCCAGAGGTGTTTCAAAGAGAATCATAGAGTGGTCCAGGCTGGAAGGGACCTCCAAAGCTTATCCAGTCCAACCCCCTGCACTCAGCAGGGACATCCCCAACTAGAGCAGGTTGCCCACAGCCCTCTCCAGCCTCACCTTGAACAGCTCCAGGCAGGGAGCCTCAACCACCTCCCTGGGCAACCTGTTTCAGAGGCAGAGAAGTGGAGCTGAAGGATATGGTTTAGGAACGGCCTTGGGAGAGTTAGACAATGGTTGGACTTGATCTAAAAGTCCTTTCCATCCCGAACAGTTCTGTGGTTCTGTGATCCATTTGCCACAACGGTGGCCACAAGCATTTGTTCGTTTGTTGTTTGATTATTTTTGCCTTCCACCCTCCAGATCCTGACAGTCCTTTCCTTTGCAGGAAGAAGACAATGCAGGTTTCAGACCAGAGTGGCAAAGGTTTAAAGAGCGAGCGCAAGCGCGTGCCAAAGTCCTCCCTTCCCAAGGAAGGAGCAGCAGATGAGAGAGAGCGCAAAGAGCGGCAGGAAGGTAGAAGGCTGGAGAAAGGCAAGTCACAGGACTACCCAGACTTGCCAGAGAAACTTGAGGAAGGCAAGGTGCCTGATGCTGACAGACAGAGGAAGGAAGATGAATTGCATACCCGTTACAGGAGTGACCCCAATCTGGCGCGATGCCCTGTAAAAGCTCCCCCCGAGGAACAGCAGATGCGCATGCATGCCAAGGTCTCTAAAGCGCGGCACGAGCGAAGACACAGTGACGTAGCTTTGCCTCACACAGAGGTGGAGGAGGCCGAGGTACCAGAGAGTCACGTAGGGAAGCGCTCCCAGGTGCAGGCAGCTCAGGACAGAAAAGCTCTTGCGGAAGCGCAGAGGTTGTGCTCTGTAGACAGAACAGGGGATGTAAGAGTTGCTGTGTCTAAACCGTTCACTGCCCGTAGCCCAGCAGCTGGCAGGCGTAGCCCGGCTCCTGTAGAGCACCAGGAGTCCCTTAGGAGGCAGAGCCGCCTCGATCCTAGCTCTGCTCTTCTCATGCGAAAAGCAAAGCGGGAGAAAACGGAGACCATGCTAAGGAATGATTCCCTTAGCTCCGACCAGTCGGAATCTGTGCGGCCGGCCCCTCCCAAGCCTCACAGAGCAAAGAGAGGCGGCAAGAAAAGGCAGATGTCAGTTAGTAGCTCAGAGGAAGAAGGGGCCTCAACACCAGAATATACTAGCTGTGAAGATGTGGAGATAGAAAGTGAAAGTGTCAGTGAAAAAGGTAAGGACCTTTCTGTATCTTCTGCACATGGCCTTGGTTTGGGGAAAAGCAATTTGTATTTTTCTCTCTCTTTTGCCTCTTTCTTAAACATACACCTCTGGGTTTCCCCTGACCTCTCTTCTGTTGTTGTTGTTTTTTTTCCAGCTGGGAAGTGTCTGGTACCTGTTTACGTTTGGCTTGCAATGTTTCCCTTTGCATTCTTAGCTGAGGAGGTCACAGCTAGCATAGGCTGAGGAGTTTCTTTCTCATTCTCTTCCTCCTTTCACCCAGGACTGACAGCATTTAGGGCTTCTGGCTTGTTCTCTCCATGGTGTCTGTACTCCTCTGGGCATTCTTCATCCTTTTTTTCTGTATGTAAACTAAGTTGCTGTGAGGGAAGGGCAAAGTCAGTTCTGTAGCAGTCCAAGAAGACCACTGTTGGCCATCGTAACCTCACTGACTCCTCAGTTTTAAGACAGGCAAAATCTGACTACACGTAATGGAATATCAAGCACATGAAAGATGCTCCCTGGCAGGCTATGGGGCAAGAGGAGTGATGCATAGGGAAGACATGAGAGTTGTGTAACCTTGTCTGGAGGAACCTGCTCGCAAGCTTCCAAGCACGTTTGAAATCTGTGAATAGGATAGGATAGGATAGGATAGGATAGGATAGGATAGGATAGGATAGAATAGAATTAACCAGGTTGGAAGAGACCTTCAAGATCTTCGTATCCAACACCACCTAATAACTAAACCATGGCACCAAGCACCCTATCAAGCCGCCTCCTGAACACCTCCAGTGATGGTGACTCCATCACCTCCCCAGGCAGCACATCCCACTGGGCAATCACTCTCTCTGTGTAGAACTTCCTCCTAACATCCAGCCTAAACCTCCCCTGGCGCAGCCTGAGACTGTGTCCTCTTGTTCTGGTGCTGGTTGCCTGGGACAAGAGACCAACCTCTGCCTGTCTACAACCTCCCTTCAGGTAGTTGTAGAGAGCACGGTGGTCTCCCCTGAGCCTCCTCCTCTCCAGGCTAAAACAACATAGGTTGGACTTGATGATCTTGAAGGTCTCTTCCAACCTGGTTTATCCTATCCTATCCTATCCTATCCTATCCTATCCTATCCTATCCTATCCTATCCTATCCTATCCTATCCTATCCTATCCTATCCTATCCTATCCTATCCTATCCTATCCTATCCTATCCTATGACTTCAGTTTTCATCTGTTGATGGCAACACTCAGCAGTGAGCAGTGAGTGCAGTGCACTGTGTGCTTCTGAACAAAGTTTTCTTCTGGTTGAAAAAGTGAATCAGCTTCATGAATGGTGCACAGATAATATAAGCCTCAGCAGAAGGCACTGCAGGAGAGCCAATAACTGTCTCAGCACCCAGACTTGTCTTTAGGTGACACCACAGTGAGCTGAAGGCTGGTTGTGGCTTTTGAAGTGGCCCTTAGTTCTTTAACTACCTGTGCTTGTAATCCAAAAGCTTTCTGTTTGTGTTCATACTCCAAATGCTTCTCTGCATTGCCTTTTAGTTGCTGGCACAGGTCCCTGACATGTCTGTGATTCCTGTGTGCTGACCTGGCTGCTTACCTGTGTCTGATGGTGTGGGCTCCCGACAGGCCCTCAAGCTGCAGGACGAAAGGAGATGACATTTCTCTCCTGTGCCATCTGAAGGGCTGCTGCTTTGAGCTTCCTAAGCACAGCTTGCCCTTTCACAGTCTGGAAGCTAGCTTTGCTGCCCGGTTCAAGGAGGAATGGTGATGATGATGTCCCTGAAATCTTAACCCAGGCCCCACTTAGACACAAACCCCCTCGCTCTGTTTGACTCTGGGGCTGCTCAAACACTAGAACACACTGCACAGAGGCCTTGGGCAGTCTCCATCTGTGGAGACTCTAGAGGAAAGGAATGGAGATGGCTCTGAGCGTTGTGCTGACCCTTCAAGAGAAGAATTCGTTTGGGGTGAGGGGTACACTCTGGGTTGTCAAATGAGCCTGTGCTTAACTGAGAGTGCCCTCCTGTGCCCAGGAGCTGGCAGCATCCTGGGTTTGCTGTGAGCAGAAGGAACAGAGGCAGCCAGGCTGAACAAGGGGATTTGAATAAAGATTACAAACAGGAGTATGGGAGGGACCTGTCTGCCTGTGCCAGCTCAGCACTTGGTTAACATCACTGAGCATTCCTCGAGACCTTACCCCCTCCTCAGCATTAAGTTAGCACCATCTGACTAACCAGAATATAAATATCCCCCTCAGGTAGCGGTGAGTGCATAGCTCTTGGTGTCTGCAGTGCAGTAATCACAGAGAGAGCTGCGTTCATTTCATGGCTCTGAGATGCAGCACTTGATGGTTGGGGGTTTTGCTTGATCTTGACATGACTTTTACAGTCCTTGTAGGAAAATAAGTGGAAGCCTTGGGAACTGGGAGTATAGTACAGAACAAGGGCTGGGAAATAGGAGCCACAGAATTGTTTTGCTTGGAAAAGATCTTGAAGGTCATTGAATCCACCATTCTGTGACTCTAACAAGCCTGGTGCTCAACTGTGGCCCTCAGCACCACATCTCTGCCTCTTTGAAACACCTCCAGGGATGGGGATTCAGCCACCTCCCTGGAGAGCCTCCTGCAGTGTTTGGGAATCCTTTCAGACAGGACATATCCTCTAATACCCAACCTAATCCTGCCCTGAGACAACTTGAGGCCATTTCCTCTTGTCCTATCACTTACTGCTTGGGAGAAGACACCAACCCAGCTGGCTCCATCCTCCTTGCAGGGAGCTGTAGAGAGCAATGAGGTCTCCCCTCAGCCTCCTTAAAACAAATGAGAAATACAAAAATGCAAGTGAGAAGGCAAAAGCAATTTTGGTGGTAAAGTATCCAATTATTTGTAGATGGCAAAGCAGGAAATGTTGTGACCTTAGAAAATCTTCTATAGACCTCTGTGTTTTAAATGAAAAAACCAAAGCCAGAGTCAAAGGTGTGATGTTAAAAGTCTTTTAGAAATCATTTAAATATGCTCCCATTGTGACCAGGGTCAGAATCCCTCTCTCTGCAATTCAGCAGCATGGTTACACGCAAAGGTTCACCCTGCCTTCAGTGGGAGAGATGCTGCACAGGTCCCTGGTTGAAGAGCTTTAGTTTGTTAGTCCAGGAGGGTCTGGAATCCATCCTCTCTTATCTAAGTATCAGCTGAGTCATAAGTCTGGTGCCAGAGCAATATAAATGGGGCTAGAAAGACAGGATCATTGCAAATCCAATGTTTAACTTTGAACAGCCTTACCAAGAAAACCCAGAAAGATCTTAAAAGTCATGTTCACATGTGGTGAGTGCCAGTGCCTGCTGGGTTCAGTTCTGTGTGGGACAGCTGACAGAGCTTCTCTTAAAGACAGCTTGCAGATATGTAAAGCAAATGATTCACAGGCTGCACTAGGTTGGAAGGGATCCTCCAAGGGCATCCTGTCCAACCCCCCTGCAGTCAACAGGGACACCTCCAGCTGGAGCAGGCTGCCCAGGGACACATCCAGTCTGACCTTGAATGTCTCCAGGAACAGGGCCTCAACCACAGCCAGTATTTCACCACCCTGACTGTGCAGAACTTCCTCCTGATGTCCAACCTAAACCTACTCTGCTCCAGTTTCAAACCATTGTCTTTCATCCTGTCACTCCAAGCTCTTCTAAACAGTCCTTCCCCAGCCTGCCTGTAGGTCCCCTTCAGATACTGTGCAGCAGTACTGTGCAGATACTGGACAGGCTGGAAAGCTGGGCAGGGTAAAACCTCATGATGTTCAACAGGGACAAGTGTAGAGCCCTGCAGCTGGGGAAGAACCATCCCACGGACCAGTACAGCCTGGGGGCTGATCTGCTGGAGAGCAGCTCTGGGGAAAAGCACTTGGGAGTCTGTGGACAACAGACTGCCCATGAGCCAGCAATGTGCCCTTACGGCCAACAAGACAAATGGCATCCTGGGGTGCACTGAGTGTTGGCCAGTAGGTCAAGAGAGCTTCTCCTCCCCTTCTACTCTGCCCTGTTAAGGCCACACCTGGAGTATTGTGTTCAGTTCTGGGCTTCCCAGTTCAGGAAGGACAAGGTGCCACTGGAGAGAGTCCAGCAGAGAGCCACAAGGTGATGAGGGGACTGGAACATCTGCCTTAGAAAGCAAGCCTGAGAGAGTTGCCTGGAGAAGAGGAGACTGAGGGTGGAATCTCATGAATGCTGATCAGTATCTGGAGGGTGAATGTCAGGAGGATGGAGACAGAATCTTCTCAGAAGTGCCCAGGGCAAGGAGCAGTAGACACAAAACTGGAGGTTCCAGATCTTTACCTGGAGTGTGGCAAAGCACTGGAACAGGCTGCCCAGAGAGGTCCTTCTCTGGATGTATTGCAAACCCACTGGAGCAGGCTGCCCAGAGAGGTGCGCCTCTGGAGATGCTCTGACCCACCTGGCTGATTTTCCTGGATGATTCACTCCAGATGCTGCTGCTCTGACAGGGCCATTGGCTTTGATGATCTTTAGAGTTGCGTTACAACCTCAACCAGTCTGTGATTCTCTATCAGTCCTCCTGGAGAAATCCCTGGCAGTGGAACATTACGGGGACTGACTTTGCCTTGTCCTGCTCCTAGAAGGCATTAATTGCATTCATACTCCCTCCAAAAGCCTTGCTAGAGTAACATAGCCCAGGCTATTACAAATGAAACCCAGAGCTCATTCCAAACACTGAGCAAAGGCTTCTGCCTACTCTCAGCCAGTGAAGAATGCAAATGAGGCCTGCACGAACTTGGAGAAAAAAATACATTTAATTTTTTTTCCCCAAGTTTAAACCCAAGTATTTGTGTGGGTGTGGTAGAGTCGAGTCCAGACAGGGCTGCACATAGCTTCTTTTATCCTGTGATAGACAGGAGAGGTTCCTGACTTTGGTCACGCAGGCGTCGAAGCCGGAGGATGAAGCAGCGCTGGCAATGGGAGCAGCGCGAGTGGCACAGGAAGCTGCTCCTGTACTTTGTGTAAACAGACCTGAGCTTGAAACACTTCTTCCAGTGGCTTGCTGTGGATTTGGTTCTTTTACTGCAAATGGAAGGCAACTTTTCACTGGAAATGTAGCCTCAGCTGTGAGTGAAGGTCAATTCTACATTGTGTGGGGTTTGAAAGGAGAAGCTCTGCTTTCCCTCCCCACACTGAGAAAGAGACCACGGCTAAACCCCGTCGGAGAAATGAGAAACAGACTATATGTAACACAACAAATACAGGTATTGTACAATACATACAGGAATATACAGCAAATGAACACAGTCAGAAACCAGACCCCCAACAGAGGGGGCTCCCCCCTGTGCCCCCTTCACCCCCCTACCTCCCTTCTCCCCCAAAGAGGTAGAAAAAGAGGAAAGAGGGGGGTTAGCACAGCAGACAGAGGCCTATGCACAGGGAGTGAGTTAGTTAGTATCTTAGTTGGCCAGAAGCAGTCCAGCCAAAAGGAACAGCGAAGGAAGAGAAACTGAGAGAAAGTCCCAGCTCCCCTGGGTCCAGGACCTTAATCAGCCAATGAAATTCGTTTAGAATACCAAAATATTTTATAAGCATTTAGCCAGTGTGCCCCTTCCTTAAAGGCACAGCCTCAGACGGTCACGTACATTCAAGTGCTGTTCTTATCAGAGTTTATTAACCAGCTAGTATAAAGAAGTTAGGAATTGGACATGGCAACTCTTTACCTACTTCTGTGGACCTAACTGTATGAAATGTCCACAGAACCTTCTTTTGGGGTATTACTTTTGTCTTATGCTGTTAAAAAGAGCTAGGGGCTACGAATGTGTCTGTTGTGTGGCTCAGAGGAGCACCATAGAATTGTCAGGGTTGGAAGAGACTCATCCAGTTCCACCCCCCTGCTACAGAGCAGGTTGCTCACAGCCACATCCAGCCTGGCCATGCACCAGGCATGGCTCACTTCAACCCAGCAGGCTGCATGTTCTCGACCATTAAATGGTCCTTAATGAGCTGCTAGATGGAGCAATCACATCTAGCCTTTCATCTGTCACACTGTTGTGCAAGACAGAGTCTCTCATGTAGTCTTTGGGACTGGAAGATGAGCTGGGGCTGGACATTGGAGTAGTATGGGGTGCTAGAGGAAGCTGCTCCTGTACTTTGTGGGAATAGATGTGCTGATAATGACTTCATATTTGCACACTCACTGCTCTTACTTGCCTAAATGTGCCTGAGGCTTGAAAATATGCCTCACACCTGCATATTGCCAGCAAAATGCTCCAAAGCTAAGCACAAACTGCCTTTGTGTACTTGCTGATAGATTTAATTGGGAGTGAGGAGAGCAGGAGCTGGAGCCTTGTTTGAAAGCAGCCTGCTGAGATGCCAGTCTGGTTTCTGCCAGGGGTGCTGTGATGGTTTCATTCATATTGCCTTTGTTCTGGTGCTGGGAGGAACAGAGTGACCCAGTTCAGTCTCCCTCTCGTGGCATCACTCTTTTGTTTAGGGCAGGGTGCTTGCTGGGATCTTGGCATATGCTCTGGAGGGTTGTGATCAGGAGAGGGCCTGGAGGTCAGAAGGAGAAAAGAACACTGTGGTTTGCCTCTCTATGACCACCTGAAAAGGGGCTGGAGAGAGGTGGGGGTTGGTCTCTTCTCCGTAGCATCAGGTGATAGGACAAGAGGAAATGGCCTGAAATTGTGCCAGGGGAGGGCTAGGTTGGAGATTAGGAAAAATCTCTTCCCTACAAGAGTGGTCAGGGACTGGAGCAGGCTGCCCAGGCAGCTGGTGGAGGTGTCCCAGAAACATGGCACTTTGGGACATGGTTTGATGGCCGTGGCAGCGCTGGGTTGGCAGTTGGACTGGACAATCTTAGAAGTCTTTTCCAATCTAAATGATCCTATGAATGTATGAGCACTGCATTGCTTCAGAGTAAAGGATCTGACCTCTGCCTCCATCCTCTGATGGCGTTTCAAGTGCTGCCTCGGGTGCTGCCAGAGGAAGGAGAGCATGAGCTAAATCCCTGCCCCAGTGACCTCTTCCAAGTGCTGCAGCAGTGCTGGTGGGCTGAGAAAGCACATGCGTGCAGTGGGGGATGGAAATGGACCAAAAGAAAACCTCAGGCAAAGGCCACAGAGGAGAGGAGTCTGGGTTTAGATGTTTCCAGCTAAGGTTTTTCCCTGAGGTATTTTGGATGTGGAATGTAGTCAAGTACTATCTGCTGGCATGCTGCAGCAGCTGCTCCTGTTGGGAGCTGCTCAAAGGAGCTGACTTCCTTTAAAATGTGACTGAGCTTTACCTGAATGTACAATAAAATACCTTTGCTAGGGAGATGATTGGCAGCTCTTAGAAATGAGTTCAAATTTATTTGTAGTCCTTGTGCAACAGTTAGGTCTAGACCTGGCTTAGATGTTAATGAAAACAGAATGAATACGTCTCTGCTTGCTGGGTTGTGGTTGGTGCTAGCCTTATTCAGGGCTGAAATCACCTAGGGTGCCTGTGGAGATGGGAATGAGTGCTTGTGAAATTAGTGTTGGCAGAGAGAAGGCCACCTGGACTCTCTGGAAGGATGCAAAGTGCAGACATGCAGATGCAAGTGAGGAAAGCTGAGGATGAGTGGGGAATAAAGGTGCAGAAACCCAACGCTCCGCTGAGTTACACAGCCCTGCAAATGCAGACGTCATGCAACACCTGCAAGGCCTTGCAGGGTGAGAGGGGATGGCTGTAAGCCTGAGGAGGGCAGTTTTAGACTGGAGATGAGGAAGAAATTCTGTACACTGAGGGTGGGGAGACTCTGGAACATGCCGTGGATGCCTCCTCCCTGGGGGTATGCAAGGCCAGGCTGGGTGAGCAACCTGGACTGGTGAGAGGTGTCCCTGCCCACGGCAGGGAGGTTGGAGTAGATGATCTCTGAGGTCCCTTCCAACCTGAGCCATTCTGTGATTAATTTTCCTGCCAGTGAACAGATGTATTTTGTCATTTCTCTTTTTTAAGCAAAGATCATTTACATTGTGACTGCTCTTGAAATGCTGCCTTGAGGATTCTAATCCATCAGCATCCTTGTCCTTTAAAAGCAAAGAGCTCTAATGATCCCAACTTAAGGCCAGTTGTCAGACATCTATTATCTGTGCTGCTGGGCACCTAATCTTACTTTGACCTAGAAAATTATTGTAAGGATTGGGAACAAATTTTCTGGTACTGCTTAGATAAATACCATGGCCACTGCTAAGCCCTGCAGCTGGATGTGTGGGGTTAGCCTTGTTCTCCTTGTTGCTGTTGCATGGTACAGAGCATGTACAGAGTCATGGGAAATGCTGTTCAATAGAGGCAGTGATCCATGTGCATGGTCCTGGTGCTGCACTTTCCAGGTTTAAATCTGAAGGATTTGGGAGGAATTTTACTTGTAGGAGAACTGGAAATTAAACTATGTCCAGGAAGGATTAGGCTGTAAGGTAAAGACGCAGAGGGAATGCGAACTGAGTTGTGCAAGATGTGCTGAAATACAGAGACAGAAGGAGCTCTGTACCCTTGGCTGCAGAATCTTTCAGTCCCTGCCTGTATGTGAATCAGCCCTGGAAAGGAGTTGGGGTTTATGTTGTCATGTTTGTCATGAGGGGGATAAAAAACCCAAGCCCCCAGCTGGTTCTGGAAGGGAAAGAGAATTGTTTCGGGGTATTTGGGTAAGATGCTGTGGCTGTATCGAACAAGGAGCTGTAATGATGTTGTCTCTGTAGGCTGAATGTCCGGTTTTGGCTGTAGCCCAGGTTTGCAGCTGATACTTTTTGCTTGGTTTCTCTTTTGGTAGGAAAACCCAGGGGTGGGATAGATGCCTGCAGTCTCTTCCCACAGGTAGTTGCATTGCACTGATTTGAGCAATTCAGTTCTGTGAGTTCAAGCCTGTAACTATCAGGTGACAGAATGAGAGGACACGGCCTGAGACTGTGCCAGGAGAGGGTTAGGCTGGAGATTAGGAACAATTTATTTGCTGCAAGAGTGGTCAGGGACTGGCACAGGCTGACCAGGGAGGTGGTGGAGTCCCCACCCTTGGAGGTGTTCAGGAACCTGTGGCCGTGGCACTTGGGGCCATGGTTTAGTGGCCGTGGTGGTGTTGGGGTGATGTTGGACTAAGTGATCTTAAAGGTCTTCTGCAGTGGAAACAATTCTGTGGTTCTAAGGCTATCCAAGCTGGCTCTCATATCACCACTGCATCCCACAGGGCCCTGTGCTAGTCAGGGAAGAGGCTCTGCATATAGGTCTGCCTTGGCTTGAACTCAGAGGTGCTCTCCAGCCTCAGTGATTCTGTGATACATGCACCATGCTGCAGGGCATGAGAGGTGGAAGAAAGACCACAACTGCAAAAAATAGTTCAGGTTGGGAACTAAAATAATCCTTTGATACTACTGGAGAGTAAGTTGAAAGGCAGTGTCTGACCACTCTGTCAGGCAAGAAATTTTCCCTGCTATCCAATCTAAACCTTCCCTGGCACAACTTGGGGCCATTTCCTCTTGTCCTGTCCCTGTTTGCTTGGGGAAGAGACCAACACTCACCTCACTGCATTCTCCTTTTGGGTAGCTGCAGAGAGCAGTAAGGACACCTGCTTTCTGCTCAGTAGATGTTCAGGTGATCGCTACCTCTTGGGGTACATGAAGCCTGGACATTGTCTTCCTCCAAAGAGGCATCTCCTAGTGAGGCCATGTCAGTGAAACAACGATGAAGATGAGATGCAGATCATAGAATCATGAGAACAGTCTGGGCTGGAAGGGACCTCCAAAGGTCCAACCCCCACTGCACTCAGCAGGGACAGCCCCAACTAGAGCAGGTTGCCCACATCCCTCTCCAGCCTCACCTTGTGGGTCCTCAAACCACCTCCATGGGCAACCTGTGCCAGGCTTCCACCACCCTCCTGCTGCACAACTTCTTCCTCACCTCCAAGCTCAAGCTGCTCTGCTCTGCTCTGCAGCCCTTGGCCCTGCTGCTGTCCCTGCAGGCCTTTGCCAACAGTCTCTCTGCAGCCTTCTTGCAGCCCCTTCAGGTCCTGGCAGGCTGCTCTGAGCTCTGCCTGCAGCCTTCTCTTCTCCAGGCTGCACACCCCCAGCTCCCTCAGCCTGGCCTGGCAGCAGAGCTGCTCCAACCCCCTGAGCATTTTCATGGTCCTCTTCTGGAGCTTCTCCATCAGCTCCATGTCCTGGATGATTGTGTTGCCTTTCTGCTGACACTGTGCTGCTGGGACACAAATTCAGCGTGGCCAGGGCTGTCAGCCTGGTGCCTGAGAGGGGAGGCAGTGTGTGAGAGGCTTGGCTGGCTCCGACCCTCTGATCCAGACTGGATTCGAAGTGTTTTCGATAATGCTAATCGATCTCCCTATTACCAGAGAGCTGCAAGCTCTCCTTGCCTTAACCACAGGGACCTTATTCTGTGTAAACTTCTCTGCCTGCAGTTTTGTCCTCACACTTTATTTTCCAAGCAGGCTGTTGGTGTTTCTGGAGGCCTGCAGGATGTAGCTGTGCTGCAGGAGTCATTTTGGCAGAGGAAGACTGCTGCTGGCAAACCAACAATTGTGTTGTTGGATGATGTGGATGTGATTAAAGGAGATTGAATGCTTCAGCAAATTTAGCAGCTGGAATTCTTTAATCACCTGCCTTTCCCAAATGTGCTGAGGTACAGGTCCTGCTTTTCTCCTGTAGCTTGAATATGTAACTTGGGTGCAAAATGGTTTTCGATATCCGAAGGGGACCTGCAGGAAGGCTGTGGAGGGACTGTTTAGAAGGTGATGGGATGAGGGGCAGTGGTTTGAAACTGGAGCAGGTTGGACATCACATCAGGAGGAAGTTCTTCACAATAAGAGTGGTGAAATACTGGAACAGGCTGCCCAGGGCTGTGGTTGAGGCCCCATCCCTGCAGACATTCAAGGTCAAACTTGATGGGGATCTGAGCAGCCTGCTCTAGTTGAGGTGTCCCTGCTGCTGGCAGGGGGGTTGGCCACGATGACCTTTGAAGGTCCCTTCCAACCCAGTGCATGCTGTGATAATTTACAGCTTCCCATTTAGGATATTGTTCTGGTATGGAATTGCCTCTCTGTGTGCACATCTCTGCAGAACAGCATCCGATCTCCCCAGTGATTCCTGAAGCACTGTGCCAAGGACTGTGGTGTTTTCAGTGTGCTGGGGGGGGTCTGCAGCAGCCTGGGAGTTTTATGTAACTCCAAGCAGACACACTGGTTTTATTTCTGCAGTTCATTACAACTTGTTCGGTGCAGCAGTGCTGGATGTAACAGTAACTGCAGCAGCAGCACCAATTGCTCAGGTGCCAGAGCTTGTGTCCCCTGCTGGCTTTAAAGCACTAAGAAACTTCTTCCATCTCCTATCTGGAAGCAGGGGAGCTTCTTTTTAGCCCCCCCCCCACATCTTGTTTGCTGAGTTGTTAAACCTGGAGCCTGGAGCCTGCAGCTCCTGGTCACTGCAGCGAGCGTGTGGGAAGGAAGGCAGCCAGGATGCTGGCACCACTCTGCAGAGAGCTGTGCTGCTGGCAGGAGCTGCTGGAGCCCTCCTCGGTGTCACCGGTGCTGAACGTTTGACACTGCAGAGTCGTTTGGCTTTCAATCAGGACGCAAGGACCTTAGGGACTTGCTTGATGTCGCCTCCTTCCCGCCGCCGTGGGTTTGTGCTGGCGTTTCAGCGCAGTTGCAGGCTGGAGCCGAGCGCCAGCTGTGCTGCTTCGCCGTTCTCCTGCTGATGCTGCTATGCTTGCTGGGCTCCTGCAGCTTCTGCTCCACACCTTGCCTTCAGGGACAGGTAAACAAGAGGCTGTGCTGAGGCTTTAGATGGATTCTGATGTTTGCTGTGTGCTTTAAATAGATCTCTTTGTAAACAGATTAACTGTAGGTTATAGTGGAGGTGTTGTGTCAGGGAATTGTTTTGGCTGGAAAAGACCTTTCAGATCACCAGATCCAGTGTCCTCTGCATGGAAAGTGTTAATTGCAGCAAATACTCAGCTTGAGCAGGGAGCAAGGGGCCACAGTGCTGGTAAATCTTCAGCTTCAGCTGTGTTTATACTTTGACAGCTCGTGTGCCAGGTATGACTTGACAGCAGTGATGCTACGTGGCATGAGATTTGAAACAAAGCCTCTGTATGTTGAGAGCACAAGACACCGCGCCAGGGTGTGCCTGAGAACAGCACCTGGGGTGCGTGAGGACTGCTTTGCCTCTTGGAGGAATCACAGAGAAAGATTAGGAATTTCCTGTGGGGAACAAGTCATCCTTCCTGGGTATTGCTTCTCTTTGGCAGAGGACAACTGAACTGTGCTATGTAATCAGTAGCTTTAAGAAGTTCAGAATCTAATTTGCTGCTGTGACTTTATTTTTGCCTGTTATGTGGGAGGAAAATGCCTCAAGCCCATGTCCATGGAGCAGGGCTGTTGGCTCAGCAGAATGTACAGCGATGATTCTGATGACAATAGCAATGCAAGGGTGCAGTTGTGCTCCCCTCTGTGTGCTGCTTCTGCACCATCATGCTGATGCATTGCTCTTCCTGAATCCGGGAAGGACATCAGCCCTTCCCTTAGCGGGGGTGGGGAGTCTGTTTGGAAAAGCTCCTCAGCTAAAGCACCTCAAGATCACAAGGGACAGTGAGAGGAAGGACTGCAAGTTCCTTCAGGACTGTGAGATGTGTGGAGAATAACAAAGAGCTTCAGAATCTTGCTTTGAAGTAGTTGCTGACACTGCCTGTAAAACTTGGGCTTGAAAAGCATTTGGTTTTCACTAGAAGAATTCATCCTAAAGATTTTGTAAGGAGTCATGAGAGTGGTTTTATCCTCCCCAGTGCTACAGCTATGCCAATTAACAGATTTTAAGAAACCTATGTGTGAATTTCACTTCTTCCAGTGGAGTTTAAAGCAGAATAAAAGTGTCCAGTGGGCAGAATCTGGAAAGATGCATTGGAGACAAGGCTGCTGGTTGAGCAGCTCTCAGAACAGAGATGGAACTGAGACCACAGCAGAAACATCAGGAAAAGAAGGTGCTGCTGAGGCTGGGAAGAGACAGTGCTCAGCCTTAGCCCTGCAGGGAGCTTAAAGGATAAGAGTGGAGAAAACTTTTGGTTATGATCAAAGCTTTGCACTCTGCGCCACATTTGCTAAGCTGTTTATAGCTGCATAAGGAAAGTAAACCCCTGTGTCCTGTTCAGGCCCCTGTCTGTGGCAGGCAGCTGCAAACTGCCTCCTAGAGGGCTCTAACACAACTTGGGATAAGCACATGAGGAAGATGAGGTAGAGCTGGATCCAAGAAGCTGAGTGCTGCAAGGTTCCGCGTTGCGGAGGTTCGGGGCTGTGCCCTGGGCAGGGGCATCCAGCTGTACTTCTGCAGCCTTTGGCAGGACTAAAGGATGCTTAGGAATCATCTGACCTCACATCCCTTGATCCAGATCTGGTGTCTCTTGAGAGGGTTTGCCTGTTTTGTGTGATAGGCTGTGGAGCTGTGCAGGCTAATGGAGCCAGGCCATCTGTACCCCTCTGGCCATGAAATGTCACTCATCTCTTCCACAAAACTATGCTAAACGTTCCCCTCTGGGAAGTGACCTGTGTGCTGCAGGGAGAGCACCTGAGGGGCTGAGCCGTCCTCAGGACCACTCTCCTGTCAGTGTGTTGGTGAGGTGCTGCAGTGCCCAGCACACACATTGTGGTGCAGAGGAATGCAAAGCTGAACACCAACAGAGCCTCGAGTTCTTCACCATCTGGGCTTGAGGAGATCCTTGCTTGGGATCTGGTGGCAAGCAGTAGGCAAGGCACCCAGGCCTGGCCCCTGCCAACCCTGCTGACTCCTCTGGTGTAAGAGTATTGGTGCTCAGACAGAGCCAGGCTTGTGAGCCATCCTCTTCTGTCCCCACTGGTTTGGATTACATCCACCTCACCATCTTCTGCACAGCTAGTCCTTCGCTGCCTGACTTCCATTCCCTGCTTGGGCTCTTGTTCATCCTAGCCTTAGTGTGGGGACATTTCCCTGTCACTCTCAACTGGAGTATCTTTTCTTTCTCCATTCATTTGTTCAGTTGTTCAGGAGAAATGTGAAGTGCAGTCCTGGTCTCCTGTCACCAGTCTCTCTTCTCTCCTTGAGGCCAGGTCACCTACAAATCTGGTTTGCTATCTAGAACAACAACGTGAGTCTTGACCCTCGACATATCACAGACAGACATCGCAGACCCTGATGAAGAAATGCTTGGGGGGGGTCTGTTAACAACTTTAGCAGGTCAGGATATGCTTTTCTAAACAGCCTGGCATCAGCACAAGAAGGACACTGAACTGTTGGAGGAGGTCCAGAGGAGGGTCGTGATGCTGATCAGAGGGATGGAGCACCTCCCCCATGGGGACAGGCTGGGAGAGTTGGGGCCATTCAGCTTGGAGAAGAGAAGGGTCCAGGGAGACCTTAGAGCAGCTTCCAGTACCTGAATGGGGCTAGAGGACAGCTGGGGAGGGACATTTGACAAAGGCTGGAAGTGGTAGGAAAAGAGGTAATGGACTGAAGCTTGAGGAGGGCAGATTGAGACTGGAGATGAGGAAGAAATTCTTTGCAGTGAGGGTGGTGAGACTCTGGCACAGGCTGCCCAGGGAGGCTGTGGATGTCCCCTCCTGGAGGTGTTCAAGGCCAGGCTGGATGAGGCCTTGAGCAGCCTGGGCTGGTGGGAGGTGTCCCTGCCCATGGTGGGGAAGTTGGAACTGGATGAGCTCTAAAGTCCCTTCCAACCCATCCCATTCCATCATTCTCTGAACTTAGGGCAGTTTTATTTAAACACCTTCTGATGCGAGTCTCACCAGGCATGCACAGCAGCAGCTCTCAGATGAAGGTGCTGGGCATCTGCTCTTTGTCACCTCTCTTACTGCAGTGTAGGGAATTAAATTGAGTTGATTTGTTGCTGAGGCCTTGTCTGCTTTCTTACTGTCCTGAAGGTGATTTGTTTTGGTTTGGAATGATTGATACTGAGCTGAATGATTTGTAATTTCTAACCCCTCCTCCCCTTTAAAACTTGTGCTGTGTTTGCCCTTGCCCAGCGCTGGGGAACTTCATCCATGCTACAGCTCCTTCTCACAACTCATTCTCTTCATGGCAACCAGGTAGCTTCAGCCAGGTCTCCAGGCCCTGCAGGATGCCTGCTGTGTGCAGACAGCTGACCTCTTGCTGCTTTGACAGAACTCATTTTTACGCCTCCGAGATCCACTTCTTGTTATGAGTTTGACTTCATTTTTAGGAGAGCTCACTTCAAACCAACCAATGTCTCAGCCCCCTGGCAGCGTTTGCCACATGCCAGAGTATCCCAGACTGGCAAGTGCTTGCTCCTAGGTAGAAAGTGCTGGGGGCTGAGGAGCCGCACAGTGGCCTCAAACATTTTTGCATGCTGTGCTGTTTGCTGCCCCTGGTGTTGGTAGCATGTCCTGAAGTGCTTCCAGAATTGCAGGACTCCCTGCTTCTCTAATTGCTCCAGAGTCAGGGTGTTCTGCTTTTGCTTGGAATTCATCTTCCTTCCTTCTTTAAAGATCACAAAGTTTATTCCCTTCTGCAGTCTTAACTATTTCCTCTCTGCTGCTGGGATGCAGACCTCCAGAGGTCCTTTGCTGTTTGCTTTCCCAGTGCCAGTGATCTCTCAGTGTGTGCTCCAAGGATGCCTCCTGCAGCATTCCTTTCTGGACTGCAGAGATGAAGGCCTTTAAACCTCTCACTGTCTTCAAGGGCAGCCTCATGGAGGATTCTGATGAGTGCTTATTAAAAAAGCCTCACCAAATTCACCAGGCTCATCTTCCTGTTGCGGTGCTCTAGGGCAGACCTCCATCACGGTCCTGCTGAACAGCCTCTACCTTTAATCCTGACCCAGAGAACTTCACCTGCCATATTTCCTTCTGCAGTCCTGGAGTTCAGGACAACCAGGAGCTGCTTTTTGGTTGTGTTTTTCCCCTCCTCAGACTTTCCTTCTCCTTGGAGTATTCGAGATAAATTATCTCTTAGCACTGAAAATGAAGTCATGACTTTGGTAATAAATATAATCTCATGTTTCTCAGGGGCCTTGTGCAGGTCTGTGTGTGTTGGGCAATCAACAGCAAGATTCCCTCCTCCCCTCCAGTTCCTGTGGGTACCAAGAAGCCTTGGTCACAATTGCTGTTGCTATCACAGACTCATAGGATGGCTCAGGTTGGAAGGGATCTCAGAGGTCATCTGCTCCAACCTCCCTGCCATGCCCAGGGACACCTCTCAGCTAGACTCAGCTGCTCAAGGTTTCATCCAGCCTGGCCTTGAACACCCCCCAGGCAGGAGGCAGCCACAGCCTCCCTGGGCAGCCTGTGCCAGTGTTTTACTACCCTCCTGCCCTTGGCCTGGCTCCAGACAATCTCAGGAGAAGTCTCTCTGCAGCCTTCCTGCAGGATCCCTTCAGGTCCTGGCAGCAGCTCTGAGGTCCCCCTGGAGCCATCTCCTCTGCAGGCTGCACACCCCCAGCTCCCTCAGCCTGTGCTCACAGCAGAGCTGCTCCAGCCCTTGGAGCATCTTTGTGGCCTCCTCTGGCCTCTCTCCAGCAGCTCTGTGTCCTTCTCCTGCTGGGGACACCAGAGCTGGAGGCTGTCTTTGAGGTGGGGTCTCAGCACTGCAGAGTGAGTGGTAAGAATCCCCTCTCTTCAGCACATTCCCTTCTGTGAGCAGCAAAGGCTCTCTTCTTTCCCCACAGTAGGAGGGAGACTGTGTTCAAGGAAACCTCTCTGGGCATGGCCCATTTGTGTCACCTTATCTGCAGCCGATGGCTCAGTGAACATTGCCTCCATGGCACCTCTGAGGCATGGGCTGCAGTTCCACAGCCTGACTCCCTTTGCTGGTTTGCTTCTCTGTGTTGAAATCCCTCTCTGCTGGCAGTGTTAAAACACCCTGAGGCTTGAGGGAGTTTATTTTCAGCTTTGATTTTGAACTATAATTTGTTCATAAATCACCCCCTAACCACCATTAAGATACAACAATATTCAACTGGACCTGTTTTCCCCGATTGTCAGGGGAAAATCCCAGCAGAATGCAAACACAGCTTTCTTTTGCCATTAACACCTACTCAATTGGCTCAAAATATCCACAGGGGAGAAAAAGCCCTAAACAATAAAACACAACAAAACCCCAACACACACTGCAGCAGAAAGCTATTTTGATTCTGTCTGTGTGGGCTTTGTAAAACACCTTCTCCCACCTCTCCCTGAAAGGCAATCAAACCAAGTGGGGAAGAAAAAACAACCAACAAACCCACAGGGAAAGCAAACCGGTGTTAGATGTTTGAAATGCTGGGAACTCCTTCAGAGCAGGAGCAAAGTGATCCAGAACTGGCCAGGCTGGCAGGGCACAGGAGGGCTGTGCATCCATGGCTCTGGGATTAGGAGCCCATAGGACTTTCTGAAATTCAGAGATGCATAGAATGGGTTGGAAGGGACCTCAAAGCTCATCCAGTGCCAACCCCCTGCCATGGGCAGGGACATCTCCACCAGCTCATCCAGCCTGGCCTTGAACACCTCCAGGGAGGAGACATCCACAGCCTCCCTGGGCAGCCTGTGCCAGACTCTCACCACCCTCACTGGAAAGAATTTCTTTCTCATCTCCAGCCTCAATCTGCCCTCCTCCAGCTTCAATCCATTCCCTCAGCACCACATCTCAGCGTCTTGGAAGCACCTCCAGGGGTGGGGGGATCCAATCACCTTCCCAGGAGCCTGTTCCAGTGTTTGAGAACCCTTTCAATGACATTTTACACATGCAGAGAAATTATCTGGAAAGCAGGGCTCTCTCTGACAATATTCTTCTAATATTAAAAACCCACCAACAAATCCAAACTGGTTTTGGTTTCTTGGTTGCAGATGTCCTGTGACACTGAGAGCTCTGCTGCGCTCTGCCTGCCGCTGCCGCTCGGGAGAGGATTTGTACCTGAGGGATTACTTTCAAAAGAAAGCTCTGGGTTTAGTTGCTTTTGTAGGTTTTTAACTAAGGGATTTGTTTCAAAAGAAAGCTCTGGGTTTAATTGATTTGTAGGAGACAGCCTGAAAGGTTCTCTTTGAAACACAAAAGCCAGGGACGACTGTGTGCTGGGTAAGCCCAGGCTTCCAGTAATCGAGACCTGGAAGCTAGTGCTTGGTAAAGCTCCATCAACTCATTTCCAGTTACTCACAGCTCCATAGACTCATTTTCAATTACTTTCTGATGCTCAGAAACTTAATTAAGATGTAGGAAAGCAATTTTATCTCTCATCCTTGCCTTAGAATAGACAAGCATTGAATGGAGGGAATGATGCGAGGTGCTGGCTCCAGCTTTGAGAGCTGTAGGGGGCACAGCAGGTGTGCCAGGCCTGTACCCCAGGGGGTGAGGTGTCACTGGCATGGAGTATAAGTCTTTGGACTGTGGAGACCTGCAGTCAAATCTCAAGCAAGTAGTATGTCTTCTGTTCAAAAGAACCCCTGAACTTCTTCCCACATTGCTGATGAGCCTGTCCTTGACCTGAGGGTAAAACACAGGCAAGGATTGAAGGTCTTAACTCTTGGGTTGATTTGACAGCCAGGAGACGATGAGCAATAGTGAAGCTTGCTGCATCAACAAGCAAGGGGTAGCTTCTGGATTCTCTGCTGGACACTGAGACACCAGGGCAGTCTGGTTGATCTAGTTGGAGATGTCCCTGCTGACTGCAGGGTGTTGGACAAGATGACCTCTGAAGGTCCTGTGCCAGCCCATGCACTCTGTGGCTGTGAAGCCAGGCTCCACACAGGTTTTCTCTCTCTGTGCTTAGGGAACAGCCTGGCCAGCATGTTCTGAACATGGAATCCTAGAGTCATAGCATGGTTGGTACTGGGAGGGACCTCCAAAGGGCATCTGCTCCAGCCCCCCTGCAGTCATCAGGGACATCCTCCACTAGATTGAGTTGCTCATGCATTGTTTGATTAGCATATTTGTTCATGTCCTTTGTGCCTAGAAATACTTCCTTTGCAATGTGACCTCACGTCTGTAACAGCAGCCAGATGGCTCTGGTGGCACTGACACTGTGCTGAAGATCTCTACCAGCAGCATGCAGAGTGGTCTGCCAACTGAGGATGAGTCAGGCTGTGGAGCAGGAAGGCAATCAAGTTGAGAGTGGATACAAGGAAAAAGTCTTTGCTGCAAGAGTGGTCAGGGACTGGCACAGGGAGGTGGTAGAGTCCCCATCCCTGGAGGTGCTCACGAAAAGGTGTGGCCATGGCACCTGGGGACAGGGTTTAGTGGCCATGGTGGTGTTGGGTTGCTGGCTGGACTGGATGATCTTAGATGTCTTTTCCAACCCAAACAATGGTTCCAAGTTGGTGCATGCAGTCTCTTGACATCGGTTGTAGCTTTCTGTAGGTTTGTTTGTGGCTTCTGTAGATCTTGTACCTTGGAAGACAATTGATCATTTCCATGAGGAGCTGATGGGAGCTGTGGAAGATGTAGCAGAGGCTGTTCCAAGGCTTGGCTCAGCTCTGCTGTCTGATTCATGCAGACCATACTTGTCTCTAAAAAACTATCAGAGGTAAATACCCAGCTGGCTGACGCTCTTGTTAGTGAGCTGCAGTCTGAGGATGCAGGAAGCCAGTCTGCACAGTAATTTCAGATGCAGAGTCTGAGAATCTTTGTCTGAGCTCCTGGTTATGTGATAAAACTGCTGTATTAATTAGCAGCTACACGTTAGGCTCAATTAAGTGCCTAACATGTGCTGGCTGGCTCTTATCATTAGCCTGCCTGGTGCTTGTCTTACCCAACTGCTGCCCACCCAGAGCATCTGGCTGTGAGCAGAGCACCAGAAGCACATTCTCTGCTGAACACCAGCAGTCTCTGAGTGCAGTCTGCATGCATCTGGGGAAACATCTTGGGGTGCTTTATCTCTGGTATTCAAGGTTCTCTGGAGCTAGATGAGGCCCTGAGCAACCTGGGCTGGTGGGAGGTGTCCCTGCACATGGCAGGGGGTTGGAACTGGATGGTTTTCAAGGTCCTTTTTCTGTTCCATGAAATCAGCAGGACTGAGTATACACAAAGTCAGACTTTCTCATCTCTTGTGTTTGCTTGGGCTTTACAAGAGCGAAAAGGACTCTTGGCAGGATTTGACCTGAGCTCCCACAATGCCAGCATTAGCCTATGGCATGGGTAGTGCTGCTGACAGACCTGGCCACTGCTGACTTTGTGTCCCCAGCAGCACAGTGTCAGCAGAAAGGCAACACAATCATCCAGGACATGGAGCTGATGGAGCAGGACCAGAGGAGGACCAGGAGAATGCTCAGGGGCTTGGAGCAGCTCTGCTGCCAGGCCAGGCTGAGGGAGCTGGGGGTGTTGAGCCTGGAGAAGAGAAGGCTGCAGGCAGAGCTCAGAGCAGCCTGCCAGGACCTGAAGGGGCTGCAAGAAGGCTGCAGAGAGACTGTTGGCAAAGGCCTGCAGGGACAGCAGCAGGGCCAAGGGCTGCAAAGCAGAGCAGAGCAGCTTGAGCTTGGAGGTGAGGAAGAAGTTGTGCAGCAGGAGGGTGGTGGAAGCCTGGCAGAGGTTGCCCAGGGAGGTGGTTGAGGCTCCCTGCCTGGAGCTGTTGAAGGGGAGGCTGGAGAGGGCTGTGGGCAAGCTGCTGTAGTTGGGGCTGTCCCTGCTGAGTGCAGAGAGGTTGGACTGGGTGAGCTTTGGTGGTCCCTTCCAACCCAGACCATTCTGTGATTCTGTGTGAAAAGGCAGTGAGGAGCAATGAGGACAAGAGCAGAGATGATGTTGAGCACTTGGACACACACTTGGAGGTCTGCTGCTGGAGCTGAGGCTTGTTCCTGCCTGAACACCTCTCCAGTGCTGACTGAGTGGTGGAGGCACAGTGTGCTGTGTCTGCCTGTGGCAGGCCAGCTCACCCAGGAGGGAGCTGCCTTTTGCTGTGACTGTTGGAGCCATTGCTGACATCTGGAGAGCTCTGCCTCAGGTCCCATAGGCCTGCCAGCACCTGGTGTGGCAGCCTGGCTCTTGGATTTGGTGTTGTTCTTGTTGCAGTTTGTGCAAGGAGCCATGCTAAAAATAGAACTGAAAGAGCTTTAATGTGAGGTGAAGCTCTTCAAAGCTGCACGAGTGCAGTAGCTAATGCGACCACAAACTGCCTCCTGTGGTTATGCATCTAAGCAGAATGATGATGATGATAATTGTTGCAAAATAAGCTCCTGCATCTGATGGTGTTCCAGATTGCATGGGTTATGCAGAGTGCATTTCACAATCAGCTTCTTACTCTTTGCAGAAGAGGAGTCACAAAATGCAAACTTCATCTCAGTGCACCTCTCTCTTTCTCTCTCTTGCTTGAGCCATGCCTCAGGTTTATGCTTGTGTGCAGGAGTGATCTAAAGCAGTGCTAGAGGTGTGCTGTATAAAATGGGATGGTGAGGATGTGTTTCCTGGGGTTTGTGTAACAAAGTGAATCTGTTCTCTGAGGACTTGGATCAGGAGTGCAGAGGCTCTCAGCAGTAAGTATCTGACTTTACAGTGGGATTTTTTATCCCATGGCTGTTGAGTTGGTAGGAGTTAGGAAAGCCTGTGAAGAGAGGATCTGATGTGAAAGCTAACTCTGGGACATAGAGTCATAGAATGGTTTGGGTTGCAAGGGACCTTAAAGATCACCCAGTGCCAATCCCCTGCCAAGGGCAGGGACACCTCCCACCAGCCCAAGTTGCTCAAGGCCTCATCCAGCCTGGCCTTGAACACCTCCAGGCATCCACAGCCTCCCTGGGCAACCTGTGCCAGAGTCTCCTCACCCTCACTGGAAAGAATGTCTTCCTCATCTCCAGCCTCAATCTGCCCTCCTCAGGCTCCAGCCCACTCCCCTGGGTTCTCTCCCTACAAGCCCTTGTCAGAAGTCCCTCCCCAGCTCTCATGCAGGCACCCTGCAGGTACTGGAGGGCCTCTAGCAAATGACCAACTCCTCACTTGTGAATTCAAAAAGCAGTGTTATCCAGGTGCTCTGCTGACACATTGGTGTTGCTGAGGGCTTGCTGTGTTCCTGTGCTTGCTGCATTGTAAGCTAAATGGCAGAATCATTGCTTTTCTCAGATAACTTTAAAAAGTCTCTCTTGGCTGTTGCACCTCAAGCCTTCTTGTACTGCAGTGTCTGCAGGAAAACATCAGACAGAAGGGAAATCCTTCAGACTCCCTCCTGATCTATCAGCCTCACATCTGCCTGTCTGCTGGATCTCTTCTACCCTCCATCCTTCTCCTAAGTCCTTCCCAGCATCCCCTGCACCCTCCCTCTTTGTGAAGAAAACTGCAGCACTCCTTCTCTTGCAGCCCTTGCCCTGTCCTGCGGTCCCTGGAGTGCAAGGCTGTGTCGGTCAGTCCTCTGCCATGGACAACTGCAAGCTGAGTTCATACTTTTTAGCTGCCAGCTCAGCCTTGTGCAGCTGCGATTTGTTAATCACAGAATCACACAATCACAGGGGTTGGAAGGGACCTCCAGAGATCGCCCAGCCCAACCCCTGCCAGAGCAGGGTCAGCTGGGGCAGCTCCCAGGGACAGCTGCTCTCCATGGTGCTGTGCTCTGCTGCCTTTTCTCCCCAGGTCTGCCCACAGCTCCCCAGCTTGGCCTCTGTAATCCATGGGGTGATTAGAATCATAGCAACACTGAATGCACTGGCTTGGAAGAGGCCTTTAAAAGTAATCTAGGCCACCCCCCCTGCAGTCAGCAGGGACATCCCCATCTAGATCAGGTTGCTCAGAGCCCCATCAAGCCTGGACTACCTCCAGAGACGGGGCCTCCAGCACTTCTCTGGGCAACCTCTTCCAGTGTTCCACCACCCCCACAGTAAAGAACTTCTTGCTAATGACCAGTCTAAATCTGCCCTGCTCTGGTTTCAAGCCACTGTCCCTCATCCTAGTGCTACATATCCTTGCACAGTCCCCCCCCAGCTTTCTTGTAGCCCCCTTCAGGTACTGGCAGGCCACTGTTAGGTCTCCCTGGAGCCTTCTCTTCTCCAGGCTGAGCAGCCCTACCTCTTTCAGGCTGTCTTTGTAGGTGAGGCTCTCCAGCTCTTGTTCTTGATGTGCATCTCACCAAGGTTTGTCCCTAGCGAAACGAAAGATTGCAACCTGCTGCCTGCTGCTGGTACTCTGCTCAGTCTGTGTGGTGGTTTCCCCTGGTGCCCTGTCAGCACTTCCCATCTCCTGTGCCCCTCCATCTGCACCGTACCTGTTCTCACAGTATTGATCAGCCCCTTGGCAGGAGCTGGAGCGTAGCTGTCTGTTGTGTCCTTACCTAGAGCTAAGTGCCTGTTTGTGTCCTCGTTAGCTGTAGTCCTCTGTGTTTGTTGCTGAGATGGGGAGGAGGGCTGGGGGGGGAAGAGGGCTGTGGATGCCATCCTTGGTTTCCATGCCTGGAAGATGACTGGGCAAAGTGAGACCCAGCTGGAGTGCACAAGCAGCGCTGAGGTGAAATGTGTGAGGCCCAAGGAAATGCCTCACTGTGTTTTGTGCTGGGTTCACATGGTCAGGCTCTGCTGTTTGCACGCAGGTCGATGTGAATCCTAACCCAGGCTTTGTATTTGCTTCATCAGACTCTTGCACGTTGAAATCCGTGCAGGCAGAAGTCATCATCCATGCCTCCCCTTCTGTGTGAGAGATTACACATTTCTTTCTATTCATGTTCTTCCAGGTGACTTGGATTATTACTGGCTGGATCCTGCCACGTGGCACAGCAGGGAGACATCCCCCATTAGTTCGGTAAGCAGCGGCACAAGGAGGAGGCTCACAAGTGCGAAGTGTGGGCTGGCTGCTGCAGGCCAGCAGGGGCATTTTGTTGCCAAACATTGCCCTGTGACAACTTGTGTGAACATTTGGTTCAGTGGATCGTGGGAACTGAAATCCCAAGGAGTTGCTCATCAAATGCATCCTGCCTGGGTTGTACCTGGAACGGAGGAGGCTGGATGCCACCACACCCTGGGAAAGCAGCTGGGAGCGTGCTGCTGCTGCAGGAGAGGCACTGTTAGCATTGGGGAAAGAGCCTTTGGGGTTTATTATACAGGGGAAAGATCATTTGGCCTCCTATTGCCTCTCCATATGGTAGAGCTGCATACCACACACCCTGTTCCAAAGACAGAAAGGATAAATGCACTGTTCAGGGGCATGGCATTGCAAAGCCAGTGTTTGATTTTGTTAACATGTCTAATTGTACCAGACTGGGAGTTCATTGTAATTCTGCCTGCAGACTGTTTTTCACACTGAGCACAAATATTTATTAGATTAACTGCATGAGGTTCAGCAAATCACAGTGCAAGGTCCTGCAACTCAGTCAGGCCAATTGCAGGCACAAATCCAGGCTGGGTGCAGAGTAGGTTGAGAGCAGCTCTTAAGAAAGAGGCTTGGTGTTAGTGATTGCTGAGCAGCTCCCCAGGAGCCAGCAGTGCCCTCCTGCAGCCCAGCAGGCAGCTGTGTGCTGGGCTGCAGCCAGAGCAGTGTGGGCAGCAGGGCAGGAGAGGGGATTCTGTCCCTTGGCTCTGCTCAGACCTCACCTACAGTCCTGCCTCCAGGTCTGGTGTCCCCAGCAGGACACAGAGCTGCTGGAGTGAGTCCAGAGGAGGCCACAAAGATGATCCTTGGGCTGGAGCTGCTCTGCTGTGAGGCCAGGCTGAGGGAGCTGGGGGTGTTCAGCCTGGAGAAAGAGAAGGCTCCAGGGGGACCTCAGAGCTGCCTGCCAGGACCTGAAGGGATCCTGCAGGAAGGCTGCAGAGGGACTGTTCATGAAGGTGTCTGGAGACAAGACAAGGGGGAATGGTTTGGAGCTGAAGCAGAGCAGGGTTAGAGTGGAGCTGAGGAAGAAGTTCTTCAGTAGCAGAATGGTGAGACTCTGGCAGAAGATGCCCAGGGAGGCTGTGACTGCCTCCTGCCGGGGGGTGTTCAAGGCAACCAAGTCAAGCTGAGATGGAGGTTGGTGGGGAGATTGGAATTGATGGTCTAAGGTCCCTTCCTACCTAAGCCATTCTATGATTCAATGAAGCTAAAGTCCATCAGATAAAATAGTAGAAAGCATGGGTGGAAGATGTAAGACACTTGAAGGATGTTTTTGTCTGCTGTGACATGGTGATCCAGAAGGTTTACTGCTCTGTAGATGTGCAGATGAGTCCAGGAAGATGGTTGCAGCTCTTTCATTCATCCTCTTGGTTCTTCTAACAGCACCCTGTGACGTGGCAGCCTTCTAAAGAGGGAGACTGCTTGATCGGGCGTGTGGTCCTGAACAAGAGAACAACCATGCCCAAGGAGTCAGGTGCCCTGCTGGGGCTGAAGGTGAGTGACACATCCTTTGGGTGGGCAAAGCAGAGCAGCTCCCACTGAGCTTGCCTAGAGACACAGGACCTTCCATCAGGAGCTCTCAGGTGATGTCCTGATTGCACAGCAACATAGTCCTTGGTTGCAGTGAGCTCTGGGAGCTCTACAGATGAATGCTGACTGCAAATGTATCTAATCCTTCTGTGCAGTCACCTCTCACCCCTGGCAAGGGAGCTGAGCAGGTCTGATTAACAAGTGTCCACGTTTTGCCGGGCACCTGGAATTCAATCTCAAGCACATGCCAGGCATGGATTGGAAGTGAACTTGCTGGGGCAGTTACTCAGAGCTCATCTTTCTGCAACAAGTGATGCCTGGCAAACTGGACAGGACTGATGCATCAAACATTGCAAGGAGTATCAATCTTAGCCATTCTTCTTCAGCTTCCTTCCAGTTAGGGCTGGCCCTGTTGGGGTCTCTAACTCTGTCTTTAAGCCTCTGTAAAGCCCAAATTGACACTAGGTTTGCTTATGGATATTTTTAGGTTTCATTTTAGAAATCAGATGAAAATTGATCTGTTTGGTGGAGGTGATGTCTGATTTGGGACAAATGTTGTCATTAACCAGGTTGTTGGTGGCAAAATGACAGAGCTGGGACGCCTCGGTGCCTTCATTACCAAAGTGAAGAAAGGAAGCTTGGCTGATGTGGTGGGACACCTCAGAGCAGGTAAATGCCTCAGCTGGGTAGCTAATGATGTGGTGGGACATGCCAGAGGGCTGGATCGGCAGGATTGTTGCCAGAGTGACAGAGAGGTGGTTTTTCTCCTCTCTTCAGCCTAGAGAAGGCTCCAGGGGCACCTTAGAGCTGCCTTCCAACAGCTGAAGGGATCCTGCAGGAAGGCTGCAGAGGGACTGTTCATGAGGGTGTCTAGAGACAGGGCAAGGGGGGATGGGTTGAAGCTGAGGCAGAGCAGGGTTAGAGTGGAGCTGAGGAAGAAGTTCTTCAGTACCAGAATGGTGAGACTCTGGCAGAGGCTGCCCAGGGAGGCTGTGGCTGCCTCCTTCCTGAGTGTGTTCAGGGCCAGGTTGAACCCTAGTTGAGAGGTGTCCCTGCCCTTCCTGGGGAGGTTGAAGCAGATGACCTCTGAGGTTCCTTCCAACCTGAGCCATTCCATGATCCCGTGAGGCTGTGTCTGGTACAAGAGAGAAACAAACTGGAACAGGCAGGGCAGAGGGACAGAGAGCTGATGAAGGGCCTGAGAGGACAGTTTGCTCAGACTGTCAAAGAAAATGCCATGGGATGCTGAGGCTCTTGATTTGACCTGGCTAATGGGAGGCTGTAGAGAGCCCAGAGCCAGCCTGTTCTCAGAGGTGCTTGTTGGTCACACAAGAGGCAACATGCAGGAGCTCTTGTGTATGAAAATGTTTGTCTTGTATCTGGAGAGGACAGTTAACGCTTGCCAGAGATGTTGCATACCCTTCCTGTAGGATGCTCAAGTCCCGGAGGAAAGTGATCTGCCCTTTGATGCTGGCCCTACTTTGAGTAGGAGTTGGAACTAACTGACCTCCCAAAGTACCTCCCAGTCTGAATTAATAGTTTGGAAATAAATACATTAAATAAAGAAATAAAACCAGAGATTTGCAGTCTGACAGCTTTCTGCCCCTGCTGACCGTGCATCAGTAAGTGGGGGTAGAAGACGAGATGCATGAATGTTCCATTCTGGAGGCACCTCAGATGTCCTGGGGATGTCTTGGTTACCCTGAACCCCTGCAGTGGAAGGTCTCTGGTAGCTCCTTGCCTGAGCTCGAGGTGGGGGTTCAGCACAGCTTTAATTTGCTTTTCATAGAATCACAGAAGGCATCAGGCTGGAAGGGAGCCTCCAAAGTGACCCTGTCACCTTTGCCTGGCTACCTGGGGCAATGTGTGGATTTTGTGACTGTTGTGGAGTTCTCTGTCAGAGAATATGGAGATGATGTAACCTTCTCTTTGCACCCAAGGGGATGAGGTCCTGGAGTGGAATGGGAAACCCTTGCCTGGAGCTACAAACGAAGAAGTTTACAACATTATTTTAGAATCCAAATCAGAACCTCAAGTTGAAATTATTGTTTCAAGGCCTATTGGGTAAGGTTCAAGACTTGACTTCTTCAGCACTGTTGATATTTCTCCTGAAAGGGTGAAAGGGACTGGGCTTGAGGCCGTTGTGTTTTGTCTCTTACTGATGGAGGTGATTCACTTCCTGTTACTGACATTTTACTGCATTGTCCTCACTGCTGGTGGATCTTTGCTGTGTGGCTGCAAATGTTCTTTTCTGTGTGGTCACAGTAGATTCACAGAATGGTTTGGGTTGGATGGGACCTTAAAGATCATCCAGTTCCAACCCCCCTACCATGGGCAGGGACACTTTCTACTAGTCCAGGTTGCTCAAGGGTTTTGCCAAGGGGCAAAGTGGTGGGGCAGGTGAATCGGGTGGGCTTCTGCATGAGAAAAATCTGATTTTCAGGATTTTGGCTTGATTGGAGCAGGATGTATGCAAACATAAACAGAAGGAAACAGCAGAAAGCACTGAGGATGCAGGACTGGATCAAGTCACTGCTAGCACAGGCCTTCTGTAAAGATCTAAACCCAAGTAAAACCAAACCCCCTCTTGAAAAGCCTTTAGCCTCACATGATACTGTCATCAGATCACGAGTGGAAGCGAAGCTCCAGCACAGCTTGCCATCAACATGTGATGCTCATCAGCTTAGGTCTGTCTGCTATGGGGCCAGGGGGTGGGGCTGCGATAACACTTCTGCTGCTTTCCCAGAGAAACCCTAGAAAGAGCCCCAGATCTGTTGGGATGTCTACGGTGAGTGGGGCTGGCTCTGCAGCTGCGGCAGCTGTGGCGATCACGGCTCATCCCTGAACATGGTTCTGTAGGGACCATCCTGAGCTAAGTCTTCCTGCATGAGAATCTGAATCACACCAAATGAGTCTCCCAGGGGGACTTTGAAAGACACTTCCTTTTTCCAGCAGTCCAAGTCCTGTGCTGTTCTGCAGCAGCTTGGGATCACCTGCAGGCACCTCCAGCCATCAAAGCAGAGTGGCCCTTGTGCAGGGGAGCAGCAGAGAGCGGCACAGGGCACAGCCTCTGCTTGGCCCTTCAGCTCTTGGCCTTAGCTTTGTACTTTGGGCTGCTTAGGGTTTTGGTTTGTTTGGGTTTAGTTTTTGTTCTTCCTGGTCCTTTTTGGTTCTTTTTGGTCCTTTTTTCTTTTTTGGTATTTATGTTATTTATTTATTTATTTAACTTCAGAACTTTTTGGTCTTTTTTTTGCTTTAGTTTTTGTTCTTCTTGATCCTTCTTGGTCCTTTTTTCTTTCCTGGCTTTTTAATGTTTTATTGATTTGCTTTACTTTGGTCTTTTGTTTTGGTTTGGTTTAGTTTTGGTTCTTCTTGGTCCTTCTGGATCCTTCTTGGTCATTTTTGGTCCTTTTTGTCTTTTGTGGTGTTTAACTCCATTTATTTATTTGTTTAAGTTCAGTCTTTTTTGATCTTTTTTTTGGTTGTTTTAGGTTTGTTTGTTTGTTTTTAGTTTTGGTCCTTGGTCCTTTTTTGTTTCTTTGTTTGTTTGTTTACTTAACTTCAGTCTTTTTTGGTCTTTTTTTCTGTTTTTAGTTTTGGTCCTTGGTCCTTTTCTTTCTTTTTCTCTTTTGGCTTTTTAATTATTTTTCAAATGTATTAGGTGTTTTGGGTTTTTTTACTGTGCTCTTAGTTTGGTTTTTTAATGGCCTCTCTTGGTCTCTTTTGGTACTTATTTTACTTTGCTCATTTTGGGTCCTTTTTTAGGTTCTTGATCCTTTTTCATCTTTTTTGGTCCTTTTTCATCCTTTTAGGTTTTTTTTTTTCTAACTTCACTTTCATTTTGCTCTTTTTTTTTATCTTTTTGGGGTCTTTTCTGGTATATTTTTTAGATCCATCTTTTCTCTGTCCTTTTTTTGTCTTTTTTTGGTCCTTTTTGGTCTTTTTTGGTAATTTTTGTTTTCTTTTGGGGATTTTCTTTAACATTTTGGTTGGTTTGGTTTTGGTGTTTTTTTTTTTTTTTAATGGTCTTTTTTAGTCTGTGTTGTATCTTTTAGTTTTTCTTGGGGGGGTGGGTCTTGTTTGGTTTGGGTTTTTTGCTATGGTCTTTTTTGGTCTGTGTTTTTGTCTTGGGGGATTTCTTGATCCTTTTTGTCCCTTTTCAGTCTCTTCTCTTCTCTTCTCTTCTCTTCTCTTCTCTTCTCTTCTCTTCTCTTCTCTTCTCTTCTCTTCTCTTCTCTTCTCTTCTCTTCTCTTCTCTTCTCTTCTCTTCTCTTCATGGTCTTTTTTGGTTTTCATTATTTTTGAGCTTTTTTTCCTTTTTCCTTTGTTTTTTGGGGGTTGTTTGTTTGTTTTGGTCGTTTGTTTTTTTAACTTTCTGTCTTTTTAAACAATTGCAATCCAAATCTTGTTGCCCCGTGGGAAATGGATTGCCTCCGTTACCAGGTGGCTCTTCCTCCCGCCCCCCGCACCGAGTCTCCTGTGGTTATCCAGACACTCTGATTGTTCCCAGCTGATGGCCAGGAACTCTGTTTAACCCAGCAGCTCTGCCACATCAGAGCTTGGTGCCTGAGTCCTGACTCACCCAAACTGAAGCTCCTTGACACAGCCTGAAGTGGTCATCCATTAAACCTCAAACTCCTGTGAGGGAGCAGGTTCCCGCAAGAGCTGAGAAGTGATCCTTTTGGCTGCATCATTCAAGTGCTTTCATCTCTCAGCATTAATAATGCAGATAATGCACCAGCACTTTTCATGGTCTACATTTAAAAAGCCCCAGCATATTCGGTCTAAAAAGCCCAAATGTGGCACGGTTTGGCTTCAGTGCATAGTGGGGGAGCTGTGAGCCCACGGAGGAGGCTGCCAGTTACCAAATGGATGTCTAAACAATTTGCTCAGCCTTGCAAATTTGCATTTTTGTGTCACCCAGCAAATGTGGTTGTGAGTAATGGGTAATTGTAGGATGTTTATTAGAGAAAATTGTGAAAGATGGGGCACTATTAGCAGATGAAGGCATAACAACAAACAGCATAACCACAACAGGACCGTTAGAGCTCCACAGAAACTAATTGACTCTAATGCTAATAATTGCAACACAAGGTAGATCAAAAAACCCCAAAGCTATAAAAAGGCAGAATTAATGGGTTGGCTGTCTAAATATGAGGGGAAGAGCCACCTGTGAATATGCATACAGCATGAGAGCTGGCTAGGCTGGGACAGCAGAGAAAGTCTTCTGGCAGTATGGTTGTTGGAGAAGAACCCTGGCCTGGTCACTAAGTCACCATCTCCTGTGTGCTGGGCTGAGCTCTGTGGGACACTGCAGGTAAAACCAATGTGCTTTGGTTTCATTCCTCTCTCTTCTCTTGCTCAATGCTAGCTGTGTGTGCTTGGATTTCTGCAACTGACATTGCCAAAACTGTAGCTTCTGTGCTGTGATTCAGCTGCTGTGCTCAAGGTCCTAGCGAGGAGACTGAACCACCATCATCAGGCACTGCTGAATTCCATAGGGCTGCTCAAGTGATTTAATTAGTGCAGACTGTAGACTGAGCTGCAGGTTCTGATGAGAAGGAATGGGTTTGGAAATAGCAGGAGGAAGGCTGGGACAGGTCCTCAGAATCTTTGAAAACCCTGTAGGGTCTGGCAGTGATGATTCTGTCCCTACAGCAAACTGACCAAGTCTGAGTTACAACCATGTTTGAATTAGGTTTGGCTCTGGTGAGAACTGAATCTACAGCTGGTCCTGCGTGCTGTGCAAAGGTGAGCTCACACAGCAGGCAGCTGCAGACTGCTCTCAACCCAATGCTTTAATCTGTGGAAGGACAACTGTATGGAACATCACACAGAGCCACAAAATATCTTCTCCTTCCAAGGGAGACAGAGGCAAAGTTGGATGTCGGCAGCTCGTTACTGACTGTGTGTCTGAAATGTCTGACCTTCACTTTGCTCCAAATGGGGAGTCCAGTTCTGGAACTGTTTTAAAGAGGTGGCTGTGCAACTTCTGAGTTTGTTTTTGCCTTTGCTTTGAGTGGTTGTGAATAGTTTAAGCCAAGAGCTACTATTTCTTCTGAAGAGTTGCTTTGTGAATCATAGTGTTAGAATATTTCCTGTGGTCCAGAATAGAATAGAATAAACCAGGCTGGAAAAGACCTTTGAGATCAAGTCCAACCTGTCATCCAGCACCATCTAATCAACTAAACCATGGCACCAAGCACCCCATCCAGTCTCTTCCTAAACACCTCCAGCGATGGGGACTCTACCACCTCCCTGCAGCCCAGGTCAGGCTGAGTTTCTTACATGAGGAGTTTCAGATTAGTGTTTAGAAAAATACCACTCCTTCATTTGGTAGGCAGCCCTCCAGCAGGTGTTGTGCTGGCGTGCATGAAAGAGTCCAGAGGTCATGCTGGATTATTGGATTTGGATGAAATAAAGCCTGGCCTTCATTTATGGGATGCACACTTTGAGATCAAGAGCAGAAAGCAGAACTGCTGCAGAACTTGCCACCACTTTGGTGCTCTGGACTGGACTGAGTAGTTCATTTATTTATGGGATGCACAGTTTGAAATCAAGAGCAGAAGGCAGAACTTGCCACCACTTTGGTGCTCTGGACTGTATTGCATACTTCATTTATTCATTCTTTCTGAGCTTGTGCCTTGCAGCTGGCTGTGGGGCTGTACTTAAGCAAGATAAATATTGTAGGGAAGAGATTTCCCAGCACCAATTTTTATAGCTCTGTATACACATGTGTATACACATGCACAGGGATTATAGACATCTTATATTATAGATGTACACACATATCATATCTAAAGAAATAATATAAATCATCTGTATACAAGAATACAGATAACATCTACCCTCTCTGTGTGAACTGCTCTGTATGTGTTTTAAAAGCTGGCCATTGTACTACAGTGCTGTGGAGCTTGCCCCTTCCATTCCTCCTGGAATCCATCCGTTTTCCCTGGGGTGACTTTTACGTTCCAGCTCCAGCTCTCCCTGCCAGTTTTCCAGAAGAGCTACAGGAGTTTGGAAAACTACAGTAAAGAATGTTGTACTTTCATTTCTTTCCTGTCTGATGAGTAAAGGCTTAAGAAGGATCTGATTCTGTTTGTTGTTTACCTTTAGCTGTTAAGGATTTCTGTGCAGACAGCTCTGAAAAGACTCTCACCTTGAGCTTTGGTCCAGTGCTGTGGTGTCTGTACTCCAGTGGCTGCTTTGTCCTCTCGAAGACTGTGTGCATCTGATTTTTATCTTGATTTGTTATTAGATGTCTGTGTTGGTCTAGTAGTGTGAGAGTGCCTTACTGTAAGTGTAGATCAGTTCTGAAGTGCTTATATATGAAATGAATCTGTGGGGCTCACTTTGGCTTTATTTTTCCCCCTATTCTATAATCAGCAGTACAGAAAAAAATCCAAATAGAATTTGTCCCACTAGGGACTGTGGAACTTGACAGTGCAGGTTACCCTTTCCATGGTGAAACTCTCCTTGCACAGGAGGTCAATGTGTGTGTATGTGCTGGGTGGACAATTGCCCCCAACATTAGATTTTCCAGAGCAGCTCAGCTGGAAGCAAATGCAAGCTGTTATTTACAGGCAAAACTGCAATCTACAATGGAATGCAAGGAATATGTACAAAATGCACAATATTTACAGGTATTTACAACTAGTGAACAGCACAAGCATCCCCCTGCCCCCCCTGCCCCCCCTGCCCCCCTTGTCCCCTTGTACACAAAAGGGACAATTGACGGAGCAGAGAGACCTCAGAACATAGCCAAAACAATGCAGCCAAGACCAAGCAGGAGCCAGTTAGTACCTCCCAGCCCGAGGAAGCAAGGACAGACACCCACCTAAGTCTGTTATCTTCTCTGCTGGGACTGTGAAGCACTACCATTATTTACCTTTTTACACCCAGCAGTTATTTATTTACATTTTTACTACTTTCTGTTCAAGATCTGTGAAAAATTTGTGAATGCAGGGCCTAAAACTAGCATGGTGTAGTAGTACTGTGCTGTGTAAAGAATGAGTAATGCAATTGCAGTTCATGGGACCATAGAATTGTTTGGATGCAAGAGACCTCTAAGATCACCGAGTCCAGCCAGCAACCCAACACCACCATGTCCCAGGTGCCATGGCCACGGGTTTCTTGAGCACCTCCAGGGACGGGGACTGCACCACCTCCCTGGGCAGCCTGTGCCAGTGCCTGACCACTCCTTCCCTAAAGACATTTTCCCCACTATCCAATATTTCTGTGAGCCTGAGGACACCACATCATTCCTGAATTCCAAAGTCAGGACACAGAGGAGCGCACTCCCAGTCAGTGTGTGAGATGCCAGCTGATGTGAGGCATCAGCTTGGAACTGAAACACAGGCACCAGAGCTTTAGGTTGCAGCTTAAGATTAACTGATGGGGTGCTGTTGCCTTCCTTTTCTGTCTGAAGTGTTTCTTGCAGATCAGCGACGTACAGATACCTGAAAGTCTTTCTTTTATTGACTTGCAAGGCAGCAATGTGGGGTTCCACTGAGCAGAGGAATGCCTGACTTGGGTTCAAGTCCTGCAAACACTGTTCAGAACTGTTACTGGAGTTCCAGTTTTTCATCCACTTGTTTAGATGAAAACATTTTTGAGTGATTGCCTGAAGAGCTTTGTTTCCATTTCCCTGCTCTGCTGTGGTACAAGCTGCCTTTTCTTGCTCTTGCAAGGCGTTTGCAGCGCTTGCTGGGCACAGGAGAGAGCCAGCAGCTGGCATCAGGCAGAGTTTGGTGGAAGTGTGAACTTGTTGATGGCAGCATTTTGATGGCTGTGTGCAGACTGAGCCGGTTTGGTTTGCTTATCCCTGCAGGTTTACTGGGTTCTGTATGATGAAAGATCTCATCTTCAATTATAACGTGGTCAATGTGCTAGCCATTAGGTTGCTAGGAGCAATGCATTCTTCCTGGGCTTGTTTACCTTGCCTAATGTTATTTGCTTTTTCTTTTTGTTGTGTAAGACATTTCCATCACTTTCATTCCGTGGCCTCCTTGAGACGTTTATATAAAGCTTACTAGTGAGTTAACCTCTGGCTTGTTGTTTGTTCTGATCTTATCTGGTCCTCAAACAAAGAGTGGAACATTTGTAGCTATGCTACCTTTTACCACCTTTCTCTTCCTAAAAAGCTCCCTGTCTTGTGAAGATATTGTGGGATGCATCCACAATATTACAGCTGTGGTGGTCCCATTGTTCCCTGCTGGCTGTGTAGCTGGAGAGATGTAGCTGCCGTTAGTAGGACTTTCCTGAATGCCTGTGAGAGATGCCTGTAACTGTTTCCCTTTTTGTCCCCTTGTAACTCGTTAGAACAGGAACACAGCTGTGTTTCCAGAGAAGTGTTCCAGGAATGTATTGTCACAGCAGAAAGTCACCTCTGGTGTTTCTAACTGCTACCTGCTTGTTCCTGTTGCAGTGATATTCCAAGGATTCCTGAGACTTCTCACCCCCCGTTAGAGTCCAGTGAGTACACTCTGCTCCTTTCACGTGGTCTTGCACCCAGCATAATGGCTTCAGCTATGGGGACTTGGACAGCTCTGCTGAGACAAAAGACTGAGACCCCTGGGGCTGCTTAGTCTGGAGAAGAGAAGCCTGAAGGGGTGGACCTGATCAGTGCCTACCAATATCTGAGGGGTGGGTGTCAGGATGAAGGTGCCAGGCTCTCTTTGGTGGTGCCCAGTGACAGGACAAGGAACAACCAGGTACAGACTGGAGGTTCCACCTCAACATGAGGAGAAACTTCTTTACTATGAGCATGCAGAGCCCTGGAGCAGGCTGCCCAGAGAGGCTGTAGAGTCTCCTTCCCTGGAGACTTTCCAAAGCCTACCTGGATGCATTTCTGTGCAGACTGCCCTGGGTGATGCTGCTCTGGCAGCGGGGTTGGACTGAATGCTCTCTGGAGCTCTCTTCCAGTCCCTAACGTTCTGTGATTCTGTGAGCTCTCTAAGAGATGAGCCCTGGGAGGCTTTGAGGGTTTTGTATGAAAGCTTCAGTGGGTTTTGGCCTTGTGTCTTCAAAGTGAAGCAGTAGAGATGTGTGTAAAGCTCTACAGCTTGGACACACTAGCATGAGTTTCTGGCTTCTCTCGTGTGGATGGTGCCATACTGGTTTAGAGAATCACAGAAACATGGAAGCAGAGAATGGTTTGGCATGGAAGGGACCTCTGGAGGTCATCCAGCCCAACCCCCCTGCAGTGTGCTGGGACATCTTTACCTAGATCAGGTTGTGCAGGGCCCCACTGAGTTTGACCTGGAATGTCTCCAGGGATGGGGAGTCCATCACCTCCCTGGGCAGCCTGTTCCAGTGTCTCATCACTCTCATAGTAAAGAACTTCTTCCTAATGTCCAACCTAAATTTACCCTGCTCTAGTTGAAAACCATTGCCCCTTGTCCTATCAGTAGCCCTTCCAAACCATCCCTCCCCAGCTTGCTTGTAGCCCCCTGCAGGTACTGGCAGGCTGCTATTAGGTCTCCTTGGAGCCTTCTCTTCTGCAGGTTGAGCAACCCTAGCTCTCTCTACCTGACTTCATCAGAGAGGTGCTCCAGCCCTCTTGTTCCTTGCCAGATGAATGTCCTGAGCAGCCTCCTGTGTGCCAGTTCCTTCGAGCCTTGCAGAGGCCATGGGAGTGCAATCCCCACGCAGATGTGTGTTCATTCATCCAAGGCTCGGGGTCACAGACCAGCTGGGAAGCGGGGGGTGTAATTCTGTCAGAGGACAATGTTTGATTTAAAACACCACATGGCTTCTCACTGCTGTGTGAGGAACACTTTTTAGTTTGTTACTGCAGCTTAAACAAAAGAAGAGAGTTTTGCTCTGAGGCAAGGGTATCCAGGCAGTGGTTTCACCATCAGTTTCCAGTGCTTCTGCACATTGATGCGGTTACACTGTGTGCAAACACAAGTGTTATACCATTCAAAGAAGAAAGCCAACTCACAAGTTACCCAGATGCCACTTGGTGAGTTCCTGTGTTTCTCCTGTGGTTTTAGGTTCAAGTTCTTTTGAATCTCAGAAGATGGAGAGGCCTTCCATTTCTGTTATCTCTCCGACCAGCCCTGGAGCTCTGCGGGACGCGCCACAAGTCCTTCCAGGGCAGCTTTCTGTGAGCACACTTCGGCTTTCCTGAGCTGTTCATGAAAATCTGTCAAGTGCTGGTCCCTCACACCCACCACCTTCCCAGGGTCTGTTGGGAGGTCCAGAGGAATGTCTGCTGTTGGATAGGCTAACATCCCTCTGGTGTTTTGCAAGACCTCCTGCACATGCTCACAAAGCATCGCTGTCCTCACAGCACAGGAAGATATTTGTTGTTTTGATGCACCAGAGAGTGCAGGAGTTCACATGGAGAGGAGCCCATGCAGGTGCCTCTGGTGGCTCTTCTGTGCATGGCCAGCAATCCCCAGGCAACAAGCACAGGATAATTTGGCTTGTTTGTGAGGGCTGGAGAAGCACAGTCTGAACCCTAGGTTTCCCAAAGCAAAGTCTAGGCTTAGAATGTCACAAAAAGAAATCATTAATAGTGTGGTACAGCAGCAGTCAGCTTGAGCTGGGTTGCTCCATTGAATGACCTCAAACAAAGCAGTCCCTGGGCTTTCAGACCCTTGCAGACTATGCATCTGACCCTCGTGTGATCCTCATGTGCCTCTCATGTGCTGTAGTGCAGTGGTGATTCTGCCCTGAGAGCTTCCATCCCTGCAGACTGTTTGGTTCCACCTCAGCCTCCAGGCAAGCTGTTAGCTTGCAGCTGCTGCTGGTGCTTGTACCTTCCTGTTCCTTGATTTTGTGCCTTGTCTTGCCTGAACAGGTACAACTTTAGCTCAAGTTTAGGAAATCCAGGTGCAAGTCTACAGCCTAAGGCTTGAGTAAACCTAACTCCTGGTGCTGGGTCAGCCAAGATAAGCAAGCAGCATACTAAATCTCACTGCACTGTGTCTCTAAGCCATCAGTTCCATTTAATACTTGATTGTTTAAGCTGAACAGCAATGGGAGCATTTAAGCAGCTGCGTGTTTGTGAAGAGTTACAGGGTTCACTGGTGCATTTAATCCAGACACACACTGCATCCTGACACTGTCTGTTAGGCACATTGTGAGGGCTTAGGCTTTGTTTTGTGCATTCCTATGAATTTTTATATTGATCATTTTACTTTCTAAGTATGCAGCAGGCTAAAAACCTTTCACAGTGTTGCTCATGATTCTTCAGCTGTGTAAGAACGTTGGCAAATGAGGGTGGATAGATTGCCTCAAGTGCAGGCAGTGCTTCGTGTTTAAATGTGGCTCTTAAGGGGCTTGTGCTGCTTTAAAGGCACTCACAGACAGAAGGTTATGCAGTGATGACAATAAATAGTCTAAGTATAATCAGACACCACCACTTTATTTAGCTGTGATCATTGTCTTTTCCTTCAGGATTAAGTATTCAGGTGTTTGAAATGAAGCACATCTCCTTTTCTCCCGAGAAACCCCCAGTGATCACTGCTACGTTGTGCTTCACGTGATGCAGTCTGAGAAGGCTCTTTCTTCTTTCTTTCTTTCTTTCTCCATTTTCAGTAATGTTTTCTGGTAACTTGACTCTTGTAGGTTAAACTGTGGTACGACAAAGTGGGACATCAGTTGATAGTCAACGTTCTGCAGGCAACAGATTTGCCACCACGAGTGGACGGCCGCCCCAGGAACCCCTATGTGAAGATGTATTTCCTCCCGGACAGAAGGTAGAGTACTTCAGTTCAGGAAATCATGTTGTCATCTGGCATGTGCTGGGTCCCTTTTACATGAATGCTTGTGAAGTCTACAATTCCTTCTGATAGTTTGTTACAGTTAGATTCATTAGGACAAACCAAACCTGCCCTTGTGCCATGCAAGGCAATGTCAGATGAGCTCTGTGGGCTTTGGGTGAGTGTGCTGCGCTGCACAGCCGACAGCTTTCCCCTTGCAGGCACTGTCAGACCACAAAGAATAAACAGAGCAAGTGACAGCCCCTGGTGCTTTATCTCTACAAACCAATTTACAGCAAGTATTTTTGTTTCAGTGACAAGAGTAAAAGGAGGACCAAAACAGTAAAGAAAAGTCTAGAGCCAAAGTGGAACCAAACTTTTCTCTACTCCCATGTCCACCGCAGAGACTTTCGAGAGCGAATGCTCGAAATCACCGTCTGGGATCAGCCAAGAGTACAGGAAGAAGAGAGTGAATTTCTTGGAGAGGTGAGGCATGGAATCACAGAATGGGCTGGGCTGGAAGGGACCTCCACAGCTCATCCAGTCCAACCCCCCTGCACTCAGCAGGGACATCCCCAACTAGAGCAGGTTGCCCACAGCCCTCTCCAACCTCACCTTCAACATCTCCAGGGATGGGGCCTCGACCACCTTACTGGGCAACCTGTGCCAGGCTTCCACCAATCTCATTGCTGCTGGGTTGGATTCACACACATATGTATTTTATAGCTGTGTTTGGATGTGCCTGCCTCGAAAACAAAGCTAAGACCTGCTCATTTTTCTGCCAGATTCTTATAGAGCTGGAGACAGCACTCTTAGATGATGAACCACATTGGTATAAGCTACAGACACATGATGAATCTTCACTACCTCTGCCTCAGCCATCCCCTTTCATGCCAAGAAGACATGTTCATGGTGGAGAAAGCACTAGCAAAAAACTACAAAGTAGGTCCCAATTCCATTAATCTCTTTTTGAATTAGGAATACTGTTAATGGTGTTTGACTTTCACATGCAAGGTAAAGACTGCAGAGTCTTGAATGGGAGTGAAAATGTGTGGAAGAGATGCAAGTAAGGATGCTGTGACATGGCAGCCTTGCACCTGTGACATGGCTCCCAGCATGGGAAACCTGCTGGGACTGCTTCTCACTAGCAAAGGAAAATTGTTCAAACATCTGTTTGAATACATTTCCTTCTAAATAGAAAGATTCAGGTCAGCAGCACTGGGGACATTTTTTTTCCCCCAATTATTAAAAGCTCTTTGTTTAAAGTCCTTAAAATCTGATGGTGCTTCAGTGCACTTTTCCTCATAAAGATAATTCTCAGCCTCCCAATCCTTAGTATCTGATGATGCTTCAATACAATGTCCATCATAAAGATAATTCTCAGCCTCCCAATCCTTAGTATCTGATGATGCTTCAATACAATGTCCATCATAAAGATAATTCTCAGCCTCCCAATCCTTAGTATCTGATGATGCTTCAATGCACTTTTCCTCAGCCTCCATTACACAGCCAGCTGAGGAGTCTGCTTCTGCAACAAGGAGACCTTGCATGAGTGCAGCTGGGAGGTCCACTTGTTTTGGAGGAGTCTGATTTCAGGCATATTGAAGCACTGAAATGTTTGAGTGCTGTAGCTCCTCTGCCCACTGGACTGAATTTCCCATGTCCTTAGCAGAGGAAGGCTGCAAGGAGATTGTTTCAGAATGCCTTGCCCAGCTACTTCTGATTTTTGTTGAAAGTGGAACTTGTTCATCCGAGCCAGTGGTTAGGAAATAGGTGCCAATGTCACCCACCAGTGTGACAGCACTGTAGGTGCTGTCTGAGGATGTGTGCAGAGTGAGCACGTTAAAGGTTAGTTTCCACGAGGCAGTTGAGCCCTGCTGTTTCCTCTTCCCCTTCCCCGTCCTATGCTGCCACCTCTCCTTTCCCGTGCCCAAAGCTGAGTCAGCACACTCACTGAAACAGCAAAAAAAGGGTTGTGGTTTGGTTTGGCTTTTCTCAACATTTTGCTGGTCTAGTGAGGGAGACTCTCCTGGTGAAGCAGTGTTGAGCTTCTGAGGGAAGGAGAAGGGGGAAGGAAGCTCCAGCAGCTCTAAGGCACTAAGTTCAAACACCACTGTGGTTTGGTTCTTCTCAGCTGTTGTTTAGAGCTAAAAGAATCTTAATTTCAGTAGCACCTTCAATTAACCTGTTTTTACCTTCCATAAGGTGCCCAGCTGCTCAGGTCTTTGTTTGCCTTACTGTTGTGCAGGATCTCGGCCAATCAGTGATAGTGACATCTCAGATTATGATGTTGATGATGGTATTGGAGTTGTTCCTCCAGGTGCGTGGGTGAACAGCATGGGGCTGCCTTCTTCTTCCTTTTGGCCTGTTTGGTTGGTTGGTTTGCTTTCCTTGTAACATTTTGGAATACTGAGGATCCTGGTTTGGAGAGTGCATCGTGGGGAAAAAACCCCAAACCTTACAACCATTTTTCCTGATTATCCCTTCCTACCTATCGTAAATGATGGGGAACTGACAGATTCTGCTGTCCATCCATTGATCCCTTACATATGGTTCTTCATATGGGAACCACTGGGTGGTTTAAGTTCAGTCTGAAATGTTGCAAGCACTATTTAAAGCACACCCACCAAAAAAGTCATTTCAAAATGGTAATTAAGATTCTAATGCTTGCTGCAAGCATTTTCTATTTCACTTTTTTGCTTGAAACTTAGATATGATGCAGTCTCCCATGGACTTCTTAGAGCATGCCTGGCTGTAGGTTGAGATGCATGAGCATGGCTTTACCTTTCCTAATTCTCATAAGCCTTCCTGACCTGCCATTGCCCTCAATGTTCAGAAAGAGCTGCTTGTGGAGAGTACCATGGTTGGACTTTCAGTTCAGTATTCCCTACCTGCTGAAAATCTCGAGGCTCCTTTTGAACACCACATTTTGCTGCTTCTGTTTGACTATTGCCACGAGTCAGGTGAATGTGTGTTGTCCCAAACTAACTGTCATTGCCTAGCACTAATCAGTTTTCCTCTGGGTCTTCCCCATGAAAATCACTGCATTCACTCATGGTGAGCTTTGTGTAGTGGGTTAACTAGGCACGACTCAGTTGGAAGCAAATGGAAGCTGTATTTACAAGCACAAACTACACTCTACAATGGAATGCAATGAATAGGTACAAAATACACAGGATTTGCAATATTATACAGGTATTTACAATCAGAAAATAGCACAGCCCCCCTTCCCCCCTGGTCAAAATGACCAAGCTGCTCCACTCCCCCAGGAGACAGAAGCTGGAAGAAAAGCAGTGTTAATCTTATCTGTTTCTCAAGGCCAGCCAGAAGTGATTATGTTCCCCCCAGCAAAGCAGAGCAGCTAAGCAGATAGAGGAAAAACAAAAGGAATGAGAATGAAGTGTGAAAGATTGTTAGGCTACACCTGCATCCCTCCCACACATTCTGGCCAATGAAATTCCTTTAAAATAACCTTTTGTTTCCCTTTTTACACCCAAGAGTGAATTATTGATATTTTTCTACTTTTCTGCTCAAAATCTGCAGCTTAATTTTAAAGGCATAGCCTAAAACTGCCACAGCTTTGGGAAGCTCTCTGTCTCCCTGGCCTGTGTTTAAAAGACTCTAGCAATGTATTTGTTCATTATGCAGCCCTACAAATACATCACATCATTTATTCACACAGTAGCATTGTGATGCTCATGGAGCTAAATTCTCCTTCCTTTGATGCTAATTGGGTTATTTCCTTACTTTCAATACACTCACACGTGAGTTGCTGAGAGGGAATGTTGTTAGGTATGTGCAGTGGTGATGCTTGCTTTAGGTAAGTGATTGATGTTGGTATTTTGGCATCAGCTAAGACAGGGAATGTTTAAAATTAAAATAAGCCATAGCTTCTAAGTATTTTTTCTGGCTTATGATTTCATTTCTTCAGTTGGCAGTGTAGGTACTGCCAGATCTGTGTAGACTTACTTGTGATTAAGGTTTCAGCATACATAAGCATGTGAAGCATACTTCTTGTGCTTCCCTCCTCCTGCTGCCCAGTACCAGGGGCCTCACCCAAGCGTGCTGCATCTGCTCTGGGTACTCCTGCAAAGGCACACATGGGAGGGAATGATGAACATCCATATTTCCCCATAGGGTAGGATGTGATGCAGCTCAGGTGTACTCTCACACCACCTTCTCATAGCCTCTCTTGGCTTCAAGTAGATTGGTCTGGGGTTTAAGGTCTTCCCAGCAGAGGTAAGAATATCCCAACCGAGCTGGTAAAGTTTGGCACAAAATGTTCCTTTGAAGCCCCTTCTCCTTCCTTTGCCTCTTACTTGCTAATGCTACTCACAGTGCTGCTTGCACACACACAAGCCCTGTGTTGGCTGAAGTGTGCTCTCAGGCTTCTTCATGTTCTTATGCTTGAACTGTTTGGAAGAGAGAGAACTCATTTTGCCTTCAGAGTATCTCCAGATTTTCACCAAGGCCGTTGCTTGCTTTCTAAGGAGCAGGCAGCTGCGAGCAGGAAAGTTCAGGTGATCACCACCATAAGCTAGAAGAGGAACGAGGAAAATGTTCTGCCTAATTTAACTAACATTGGAAATCCTTAAAGCTATAAGCTCAAATGTTTCTCCAACTGCAGTATCATCACTTAGCAGTAACAGGGAAACTACTCTCCTAGGGGTTTCAGCAGCTGCTTGTCGGTGCAAGTAAAGACTGAAACGTTTAGAATGGCACCATGGCAGCTTCAGGAGCAGTTAAAGAAAGTGTTTTTCCCTTGTCACATCACAGCTGTGTCTTATCTTCCATGGAAGTGTGCTGTCCTTATTCATCAGCAGTCTCTGGCAGAGATGTGTGTAATTGTTTTACCTCCTAGAACTGTTCAGAAAAGGACTTGGTATCAACAGCTGGAAGTAGCTTTAATTTGAAGCTCAGCTGTGAGCGAATTGTTATTGACAGGCTCCTGTGGCATACTCACAGCTATGCACATGAAGAGAAGGTTTTAAATCTCTTGAGCTCTCCACAGGAGAGCCAGCCCAGTCCTTTCTGCAGCTCACTCACAGCAGCTGCTCTGTGTCTGTCCTGTGCGGGGCAGCCCAGCACTGCCGGAGTGGCCTTGCCAGAGCTGAGGATGTACAGGAAGGGTCAGGAAAGAATTCAATCAAAACAAACTTATTTTGAAGCCTATCTTTTAAACCAAAACTGCAACAACTTTCTTAATAATGAAAGGAAGAAGCTGCTAAGCAGTTGGCAGCATCCCAGAGGGCATTTGGAATGAGCTGTGCTGGTTCTGGGATGGGCAACCCTTCAGAACAACTCATCCTCTGCGGAGTACTCTCTGTACAAGGTTGTCCTGTACCTGCCTTCCTCCTCCAGCAGCAGGCTGCCATCAACACAACACTATGTTTGCTGTCTGTCTTGTCTTAGTTAAAGAGTAGTAGTTCTGGTCTCCCAGAACCATTTTCATCATCCATGCAGCTTCCTTTTCGTGTCACTCCTGACAGTTTCCCATGAGTGACCCAGAAACTCCTTGTGCATAAACTACTCTAAGCTTGCTGGCTGTGGCTGGTCCCTGCTGCTGAGCCTGCCTCTGCTCCCTCTGGAGAGCCTTCCTGTGTGAGAGCCTGAGGGAGTGGTACTGCTGCTCCCACTGTCCTGGGTGCTGTGGAAGTGTGGATGCCTTGTGCCCAGCCTGGCAATACTTGAGCTAAGAGTTGTGAGTTGCTGCTGCTCTGTGAGCTTTGTGTGCACACAAGTTTCAGATCCTGTTCCCTGCATGGCTTGGCTGTGGAGAATACCTACAGTAAAATCCTCTTTCTCTATGAGAGTTTAAGTGTATTTTTAAAGGCAGGCTAGAGGTACTCTAGAAATGCATTTTAAACTGAATCATGGAATCATTCAGGTTGGAAAAGGCCCCTGGGGTCATCAGGTCCAACCACTGACCCTACTCTACAAGGTTCAGCCCTAAACCAGAGCCCCAAGCACCACATCCAAAACACACTGCTGTCTACAGCTACCTGTGGAGAGGCTGCTGCTGCTCTCTTCTCCCAGGGCATTAGTGAGAGAAGAAGAGGGCAGAGCCTCAAGCTGCCCCTGGGGAGGTTGAGAGTGGAGCTTAGGCACCAGAGTGGTCAGGGCTTGGGATGTGCTGGGCAGGGAGGTGGTGGAGTCCCCAGGGCTGGCTGAAGGTGGTTTGGCTGTGGTGCTTGGGGCTGTGCTTTAAGGTAGAGCCTTGCAGAGTAGAGTTAATGGTTGGACCTGGTGATCCTGAGGCTGTCTTCCAGCCTGGATGTTTCTGTGATCCTGTGATTTTCCATCAAGGTATCCTTGCAATCTGATTTAAATGTCTAGAAGTGAGCAATTGAATTCTGAGCATATCTCCTGTGGCTCTTTAGGGAAGCTAGCAGGCACCTTGTAAAGGTCTTCACCTGAGTGAGCCGCAGGGTCTGGCTTGGCATGGGACTCAGAACGTGCCACATGGAAAAAGGCACAGGAATGTCAATGCTCTGAAATGTGCTAAGGGTCTGCTGGCTGGGCTTTCAAGTCCTGTTGAGAATGAACTGCAAGGACCTTTGCAGCTCGTTCATATTACCAGGACGAGTGTTCTGCAGCGTGCAGAGCTTGGTGCATTTGTGGTGGGTTGGAATTGCCCCCCCCAGCTAACTGGGAGAAAACCACCCCCAGAATAAATTCACCAGACCAGCTCAGTTTGGGATGGAAGGAAGTGAGGCTGTGGAAGGAAGTGAAGCTCTCTCTATGAGCAAACTAAACTCTAGAGACAGGAAACGCAATCAGTGTGCACAAAGTGTACAACAGACGTACAGCACAGAGATATTTACCATTTATAAGCAACACAAACTCCTCAGACCCCCCTGGGTGGATCCAGGGGACCTGTTCACCGCCTCCCCCACTCTCTCCCTCCTTCCCCTTACCTCACACAGCAGTCAAAACAGAGATCCCCTGGCAAGGCCATCAGAGAGAGAGGAAGGTTGCAAGCAGAAGACACAGAAGAAGAGCAAGAACTGTTTCTGCCTCTGCTCTCTATGCCATTAGCAATCCAATGACTTCTACAGACCTGAGCATTATTTTCCTTTTGTATCCGATGGTCATTTATTTTCCTTTCAGTTGTTGCAGTCAGGGACCAGTCCAGAGTTCCCCCTTCCAGCTGCAGCAATATCCTGCACAATGTACTCTAAATGCTCCTCATTAATTTTCAAAGTGGGTGGCCATGGCCAAGTTCAGTAGCAGAACATCTTTGTACTGCCCTGAAAGAAGAGGCAGAAGGATGCTTTGTAATGAGCAGTCCCTGATGAGTCAGTCCAGTCATACAGAGACACAAGCCAGCCTACACTGCTGGGATTCCTCTCAAACATTTGCTACTCTATAGGAATTTCAAAACACAAGGTGTAGTAGTTTGGCATTGAGCTGCCCAACACCAGACACAAACTACAGAGAGCTGTGGAGGTGCTGGAGCCAGGGCAGAGGAGGGCAAGGAAGCTGGGAAGGGCCTGGAGAAGAAATCTGCTGGAGAGAGGCTGAAGGAGCTGGGGATGGTTAGTGGGAAAGAGAGGAGGCTGAGGGGAGAGCTCCTGGCTGCCTGCAGCTCCCTGCAAGGAGCTTGTGCAGAGGCTGCTGCTGCTCTCTTCTCCCAGGGCATTAGTGAGAGAAGAAGAGGGCAGAGCCTCAAGCTGCCCCTGGGGAGGTTGAGAGTGGAGCTTAGGCAGCAGAGTGGTCAGGGCTTGGGATGTGCTGGGCAGGGAGGTGGTGGAGTCCCCAGGGCTGGCTGTGTTTGAAGGTGGTTTGGCTGTGGGGCTTGGGGCTGTGGCTCAGGGCTGAGCCTTGCAGAGCAGGGTTGATGGTTGGACCTGGTGACCCTGAGGCTCTCTTCCAGCCTGAGTGTTTCTGTGACGCTGTGATTCTGTCTTCCCTAAATCAGAAACCTTCTCTCGCTCCTCCCCTTCCCATCTTGCAGGACACGATGCAGCTGCCCTCGGTCTGTGCGTGCAGCCCTGCAGAGGCCATGCTGCGTCGTGCCCTGGCTGCATGGTGCGTGTGGAAGCGCAGCAGCGGAGTGCGGAGCTGTGCCCGCGCCGAGTCGCGCTCCTGGCAGGGCTGCCCGCCCGGATCCTCCCCACACTGCCCTGCTCTAACCGCTTTTGTTGCCCTCTCGCCAGTAGGTTATAGGCCTGGCAGTAGAGACAGCCAGTCCAGCACGCTGGCGGTGCCCGAGCAGCAGCGGCCGGCACACCACCGCTCCCGCTCCGTCTCTCCTCACCGCGGCGACGATCAGGGCAGGCCCCGCTCACGCTTACCAAATGTGCCCTTACAGAGGTAGGCACCGTGCCCGCCCGCGCTGCCTGCTCCGGCCGCGCATCCCTCCCGTCGGCCGTGCCCCCCGCGGCGCTCCCCACGTTGTAACGCTCTGCGCCGCGGTCCCACGGGCTGGCTTTTGAGCTTGTGCTAATCATCCTCCTTCGTGGGATAGCCTGGGGCTTTGCAGGATGTGCCTCTTCTGACTGATGTCTCTCAGAGTGGGCATCTGTGTGCCACCCCTGCCCGAGGACTGCCTGAGGGAGCTGGGGGTGTGCAGCCTGGAGAAGAGAGGCCTCCAGGGGAACCTTAGAGCTGCCTTCCAGTACCTGAAGGGAGCCTCCAGGAAGGCTGCAGAGGGACTCTTTACAACAGTGTCCACCAATAGGCCAAGGGGAAATGAATTTAAACTGAAGGAGAATAGGTTCAGGTTGGATCTTAGGAAGAAATTCTTCACTAGGAGGGTGGCAAGACTCCGGAATGGGTTGTCCAGAAAGGCTGTGGCTGCCTCCTCCCTGGAGGTGTTCAAGGCCAGGCTGGGTGAGGTCTTGAGCAACCTGGGCTGGTTGAGAGGTGTCCCTGCCCGTGGCAGGGGGTTGGAACTGGATGATCCTTGATGTCTCTTCCAGCCCAGGCTGTTCTGTGTATCTATGATAATTGATACATGGGTTTGGAAATGGTTTTTCAGTTAGTGGCTGAATCTTGAATGAAGCCACTTAGGAATATTTGTGGGATAATAAATGATGGCACTCCCAAACTGTATAACTATGCAGTGAGGAGGGCAATCCAGGCTGGAGATTAGAAAGAAATTCTGCACAGTGAGGGTGGTGAGGCACTTGGACAGGTTGCTCAGGAGTCATGGATGCCTCATCTGCGGAGATGTTCAAGGCCAAGCTTGAACTGGATGATCAAGGTCCCTTCCAACCCAACCCATTCTCTGAATCTATGAACTGAACACACTCTGAAGTCACAGCAAGCTGCAATGATTTACAATGTGACATTTTGAATGCAAAGAATAAACCCCCCCAGAGTCAGTGATTTATGAACCTCAGGGTTCTTCATTTTCTGCTTTGAATGAGAACACTATTAACAGGAGAATATTTCCTGAGCTTTTCATCTGCATGCTCTATGCTTTTATTGGACAGTGCCACACAGACTGTTTAGGCACAAAACTTGACCCACTTGATTCAGCTTGTGCAGGCAATAGGCCTCTCTGCCATCCTCTCATGGAACCCTACAAATCAGCCAGTTTTTACCAGTCTTGCTCTCATTCCTGGGAAGCTTGGTTCTTGAGTTACTTCAAGAGCTTAAGTATTGCGCTGGCAACAGTAGTGCCCATAGCTGGGTACTGGATTGAAAGCCCACCCCTGTACAAGATTCTGTGCTGCAGCACTGCCCTTATCCATCATTTCTGTGTGGGTTTTGAAGCGCCCTCACTGCTGATTTAATGCCAGGCAGCTGTGATGGCATACTCTAGCAAACCAGTTTGTCCTCCCCAGTGAGACTCCTGATGGGCTTGCTTCCTCCTTTCCAGCCTCCACACCCTATAAACTAGCTTTGTGCATGAAAATGTCGTGTGTTTTAGTGCCCCCCTGTCCCTCAGTTCTTACAGGTGAAGCTCTTTCACTGCCCACCAACCCTCCTGCTGGTGCATTCCTCAGCAGTGCATGCTGAGCAGCTGGGAGTGTGGCTGTACAGAGCCCACACTGTGGCACTGACTCAGGTGTTTGTAGAGAAGAGAATAAAAGCTGCTGCTTCTCTCCAGCAGACCACTGTGTGAGCTCTGGTTGTATCTTTCTGTCTACAAGCACGATGCACAGAGGAAATAGTTCACAGCCCATCCCAACCAGCCTTTAATGTTATGCTTCCAAAACCTAATTTTTTCTTCTTCCAGTGGTGGTTATTAAATGAAAGGAAGCATCTGCATGGAGGCCAGAGCTTGCCTGCACCTCTGTGCAAAACCACACTCCTTTTCTGTAACAGTTTGAGACCAATAGATCTACTCCAAGCTCCCACACCCTACCCCAGAACTTCTTCCAGAATACTTGGAGAGCCCTGCAAAAAGTTGGCAGCCCCTCTGCAGAATTCTGGCTCTGAATCTAGAGAAACACAGAACTTCATTTCATGGGAGGCATTAGCAATACTTACCTCAGTCATTCTTTCAGAATAACAGAAGAATTACTTAAGAAAGAATGCTTTTGGACATGCCATTGCTGAGCATACACAGGGGCATGTACTTGTGGGTATGGTAGAGGTGCCTGCTGTGTGTGCTCAGAGGCGGGTTTTATTCATTTGGGGATCCAAGCCTTTTTCACAAGTCACACAATGATTTAATGACTAAACCCTTCCTTCATCCAGCTTGTACTGTAACCCATTCAGCTGCACGATGCTGTATAAGCAAGCAAGGTTTTCATTGCTGTTTCTGCCTTTCAGGAGCTTAGATGAAATTCATCAGATGAGAAGATCACGTTCTCCAACTAGACACCATGATGCCTCCAGAACTCCAGCTGAGTACAGATCCAGAGTCGTGGATAGTCAATATTTGTCTGATCAAGAAAGGTACATCGTCAGCCTGGGCTGGGCAGGAGCAGGCTTAGACATCTCTGTGGCACTTTGCTTCAGTAGAAACACGACTGGCAGTGGTGGGGCAGGGAGAGGAATCACCCTGAGGGGCAAACACAGTGTCACAGGTCAGGGATCTATGCCTCTTCTTTGGCCAGACCTTGCACTGTGTTGACAGCAGTAGCAGGTTTCTAGATGAATGGTTTGTGGGTGCTTATGCTAGAGTGTTCTGCTGCTTGTTTCATGACTGGAGCCCAGAGGGGTTCACCAGAAACCCATAAATCTACATAAATCTATTGGAAATCAGAACTGATATGCTTCAGCAGTCAGCAAACTGCCAGGCATGCATTGCTGCTAGTGAGGGGTTGCACAGGCTGTGATCTGCACTCCAGTGCTTACAGGGTTTGCACATCTCCATGCAGTCTCACAGCATCTTCAGTAGCCTTCTGGTGGATGTGGCACAGTGCCCAGGTGTAGCAAGGATAGCTGAAAGCAGCAAAACCTCCAGGCTGGGATGTGTGACGTACACATTTCTCCCTGGACCACATGCAAGTGGCTGCATCCCTTGGAGAGCATTTGTTGTCTCCTAGCAGACACTGTTGTCAGGTGTCTGATCAAACGCAATGGAAGAACGCTGGAATCTCTCTTTTATAGATGAAGGAAAGGCTTTAAAAGTTATTTCAGTTCAGCATTTGGGAAAGCTACTGATGTCAGCCCCATGGATTATGAGTGCTTGTGAGCTGTTTGCTTCCTCTGCAAAAATTGGAAGGGCTAAAGCAGAATGGAAACTTCTACTCTCACCACGAGAGCAGTGATCCTTGTAGTGGCTTTAGATCTGTTCCTTGTGCAGTGAGTTGGGGTTTTGGTAGGAGCCAGGATGACAAAACCTTTCCCAACAAGGCAGTAAATGCCATACAGGACATAGGTTTCACAGAGACATGAGGACATGGAGAGAAGAACTCTTCAGTCTCTGCAGCTGTTTGTCCTGTGTTGAGGCAACACAAAAACTGAGTAGCAGAAGGGTTTGCAGTTAAATCAGTTCAGTTTTCTTTGTGACCTTGCCTGCTCTGCTTGTCCTTTCACATGATAACATAATGTGGGAATTCAGGAGTTGCTTGGCACATTTCAGCTGTCTAGGTAGGAGGTGTGTGCAGAATTGTCTAAGCTAAGGCTTCTTGTCCTAATTTCTCTTCAGAGGGCAAGGGAAAGGCTTCTTCAGTGTAGCAGTCAGATTTCTGGCTGAGCTGATTCAAGTGATTTTTGTTTGTTGTGAGTGTTTCATGTCATTATCTTAAGCGGTGACCTAGTCAGGAATCTACTGAAGGTACTTGTTGAAGTGATTTCTTATTGGGCAGCTCTGAACAGGAAGAGACATTTCAAAGTTGCCTCTGTCAGTAGAAATAAATACAGACAGTTAACTCTCTAGAAAATGTTCTTCCAGGCAAGCCTCAAACCATGCTAGGAGTGATGATGTGTGCATGGAGAGCAAGGCCTTCACTGAGAGTCTCTTGGAGATGAGCCAGAGCCACAGCAGTACGCTGCTGCAGTGGGTCAGAGCAGTAAGCCACAACCTTCAGTTCTTCTCAGGGTTCACAAAATGCTTTTCAGAAGCTTTGAGATCAGGCATGAAGGCTGCAGGTGGCTTGTTTGCAGGGTTTAAGGATGGGTCCTTACTGTCCTCAAGTATCAAACTTGTCTGCAGTGGTCTCCTCTTCACTGGTTCTTTTTTCAGCTTGCCCCCAGAATTCTACAGCAGTGGAGACCGTTTAGCTCCTGCAGATTTCACTGTCTTTCAGTACATGAGAGCAGCATCACATGGAAGATCAAAACCAGCTTTGGTGAGGAAGGTTCTCTGTCACAGCCAGGGATTTTAACCCCCTTTTTTTCCAGTATTCCTATAATGCATTAAAATGGTGCCAAGCATCATATCATTAAGCAGTGATATAGTCAGGAATCTTGGTGTCAAGAGCAGCATAAGTATTGTGTGTTGTTCATTTACTAAACCCTTAACCTCAGCAAGTACCTTCATACAGACACCTGCAATAAGCTTGGATTGAAAGTTAATTACCCAATGGCTACGCAGCAGGAATTGCAATTGCTGGTTACATTTGCTCAGGGATTTGCTATGGGCTCCACATTAATCTGGGCTGTCCTGCACAGATCAGGGTTAAAAGGGCTGCTCTTCTAGTAAAGTATCTACCCAGTGGGACACATTTCCACTTTACCCTCCTTGTATGTGCTTCTGCTCATGTATGCACAGGTTTGTACCTGTGTACATAAAAAAACCTGCTAGGAGAAGCTTTTTAGCAGGACATCTGGCTAAGCACTAGGCCTGGCTTGGAGTTTAGGCTCATCATCCACTTTTCAGGAGCATGGCCCCTTTCATTTTCTTTTTTGGACATTTCTTTTAGTGCTAAACAAAATCTCTCAATGTGAGCACCCAAACACTCACATGAGAAACAGTTTGAAATGCTGGCAAACCAAACTTGCTGCAGAACTCTGAGGCTCTCCTTGTGCTGGCAGTGACCTATTGTGATGGATACTTTTGCTTTGATTTCGCTTTGTTGTTTGTTTTTTTAACTTGAAGATTTCGTGGTGGATTTGCTATTTTCTATCCCTTTTCCTGGTGGATTTTGGATGCTAGTTTGCCATGGGTCAAATACTCTTTGGCTTAGGAAAGGTAGAATAAATATTAGCCCAAATGCACTCTGGTTCAGTGCAGAGGTAGAGCTGATATTAGCCAAATACGCTCTGATTCAGTGCAGACTTTTCATCTACTCTTAAGAAAATGGTAAGTTTTGGGGTTTTCCCCCATAAAAAGAGATGTTTCTTGTGGTTTGGAAATCTGAATATAAATTCTGTTAGTCCTCTTGAGCTTGTGAAAGGGAATTTTGGTGAAATGCCCCCTGCCCTCAGCTCAGTTCAGCTGAAATGCATTTTATTGCATCCAGAGCAGGCTAGTGGTTTCACACACAAAGGGACATCTCCCCGCTGACTCAGAAGCCCCAGTCTCAAGCTGCCCTGTGTAGAATTCAGGTGTTCCCTGCGCTGAGGTAGGTATTAGCTAACATGAGCCATTGTCTAGTGGCCAAACACACTGAACAAATGCTGCTTTATCTCTTTTATAACCTTTTCTCTCTTTGTCACCACAGTGCTCCACATCTTTCCATGGAGTTTAGCTTTCATTTCTTATTTAGGCTGATGAGATGGTTTGGAGCTTGGTGCCTCTGGTTGTGCTGAGGTGTAGAAAGCCACAGGATTAATTCAAGGGATGTTTCATGTCACAGCCATACGCACCATAGGCATAGATGTGTGTGAATGTCATCATCCTGCTGGCTGTTAGCATGTGTTTGGTGACAGTGAATGAAAAATAGACCAGAGAGATGATTTTCTCAGCTGGGAGCCATAAGGAATGGAAAGCCTGCCGGCTGAGCAGCAACTGCTTTAGTTTCTTTAGGACTGCTGTGAAAAGTACTACCAAGAGCTAGGAGTCAGAATGTATATTTAGGCCAGGGAAGTACTCCCTCTGAATTCTAGTTGGTTTTTTTTAATCCCAAAAAGCTACCTGGTTACTCTTCCCATCAACCAACCATCTGCGGTAAATCAAGTAGCAAACCTTCTCTCCTGCTTTCTCCTGGGATTTTTTGTGGTGTTTTGGCTTTTTTTTTTGTGGGTTGAGAAGGGATAAAACCACCACCACCAAGTTTTAGTATTCTTCACTCATTAGTTCAAGAGAAGGAAGCTTAGCATCAGTTTTGCTTTAAAGCATTTCTTCATTCCTTAGTTCATGGGGAGGGAGGTGAGCATCATTTTCTTTTACTGTTTGTTTTTTTCCTGGCTGAATGTCTCTTCATTAATTAGTTCATGAGAAAGAAGGCTGGCATCATTGTTTTGTAAAGTATCCCTTCATTAATTAGCTCATGAGCAGAAAGGCTACCAGGGGAATTTTTCAGGTGTAGGTTTCTGGATTCCTTTTGTCCTCAGGAGCTCTGAAACAATCCTTCTGACTTTCCAGAGGAGAGATGCCCGGCAGCGGGGTGCCTAAAGGCAGATGTTCTGGCAGGCATTGTTTTGGCTCCTAGTCATGAGAAGTGCAGTCTGGGTTTGAGCACTGCCAGGCTCTCTGGGTGGAAGCTTCTTGTTTCTCTGGATGTTGTCATGTGCATACCATTGCTGTAACCCATGTCACCTGATGCTTCATATTGATACCTGTTTCACTCACCACCCATCCTGTCTGTACAGTGAGCTTCTTATGCTGCCCAGAGCAAAGCGAGGAAGAAGTGCAGAGTGCCTCCATACCATCAGGTAAATACAGGACTGGGGGATCACAAACACCTCTGGTTCCTTGTCTGTGCTTTCTGTGCCCAGCGTTTCTCCATAGCAGTGTCAAGAGCTTCCCAGTTCTTCCCCTGTGATCCAGGCGTCCCTCGTTGTGTTTTGTCTGTTTGGGCTCAGGCTGAGGTGTGTGTCTATGTCTGTCTGTGAATTCAGCACTAAGGATTAAAGCAGCCACAGACATTCTGGTTTGGCAGTTGTGTTTTGTGGTAGATTCTCTGCCACAGACCCCCCAGTGCATGACACTGTTGTTAGCATTTCAAACGTTCCTATTTAGCTGGCTTTATGGTTTATTTCATCTGCATTTTTATGTTGAGCTATAGCCACTCACAAAGCAGCAATACTGACTTGCTGAGACACCTAACCCCATGCTGACTTTGGCCACTTGTAGAGAAAAGTGATTCGTGAGGACCCACGGAGAACCCCAGATTTTAGAGGTCTCATGTTTACCCCTCTACAAATCATGCTATGAATTAGATCCAGGCACAACCTCTGTGCTTTGGGCTCATCTGCAAGATTCATTCCAAAGCTCGAAGCTTCCTGTCTCTCAGCTCTCCCCAGTGTTGTGAAACTAAACAGGACTGAAATATCTTTGTCTAATAATTCTGATTTTGCCCCCTCCTTTGTTTCTCCTTTTCACCATCGCTGTTAACCCCATTCAAAATCCATGTCAGAGTGTGCAGAGAATTTCCCTGTCACAGCCAGTGGGGCTGCGTGGCCAACTGAACCATTTTTCGGTTTGGGATCAGATTGTTGCTGAGAATTTCCCATCAGTGCTACACATTTTAAACCATCACTTTTTTAAGTTCATGTTGTGCTCATTCCTGTACCTGATGTAGGATTCCCCCCTGCAGATTCGGGCATCAGTGTTTTAATATTGCCTTGGGTTGCTTTAATTCTCTTCACTGAATTTGAAGCAGCATCAGAGATGCTGTGGTAGGATTCTAAGGCAAAATAGTGTAGAGGTAAAATAATAAACATGGGAACTTGCCCCAGCTCTGTGCAGCTGTGAGGCTCTTCAGTTTTGATTGAGTTTCTACTATCAGCAGAAAGAGTTTCAAACCTGCACTTCAGAAATAAAAGCCTTTTCTTAAATATTTTAGGGTTTAAAGGTTAATAATTTCACTCTCTGTTACTTTAAGTCCATTTATTGTCATATAACAGCAATTTTTTCCTCCCTCCTGCCTTTCTCTTTCTGCAGCACTGTCTACAGCTTCACCTCTCTCCTTGCCCCCAGCTCTGTGCTTTTCCCTTTCCCTCTCACAGATGATAATTTCCATTGTGTTTCCTCAATGACAATGCTGAAATGGTCACTTGATTCATGAAGTCAATGTTGTGTTATGATCTTTGGGTGCACTTTGCCCACTCACTCCAGATTGCCAGTGGTTGTACAACTCTCCTGACCAGTCTGCCCAGGTAACCAGCCGAAAAGTGGGCACAGGCAGCACCTGAGTCACGTGAGAGCTACACTGAATTCACAGAATCACAGAATGTATTTGGTTGGAAGAGACCATCAAGCTCATCCAGCCCAACCCCTGACCCAGCACTAAACCATGTCCCAAAGCACCATCTCCACAGGCTGCTGGAACACCCCCAGGGATGGTGACTCCAGCACTGCCCTGGGCAGTGCTCAAGTGCTTGAGATCCCTGCCAGTGCACAAATAACCCTTTCTAGAGGGTTAATAACCTTGATAACCTTTTCAGAGAGTACAACCCTTCCTTGCCTTTTCCCTTATTCTAACTATTGCTGTTCCTGATTTCATGATCAAGAAAAGCACCAAATTGCCTCCTTTAAGAGCAGTGCTGTGCTATAAATAGCATGGTGCTTTTAACAATGCATTGAAGGTGAATGCAAGAGAAGCCAAGAGACTGATTTTTGACTTTAGCTTGGAGGCTTGAACAGCCTAATCCAAATTGCAATCTTTTGCCCTGGAGTGTGGTCCTGTTACAGGCATTGCAAGACTCTTATCCTTGTTTTCCAGATCTTGCTAAATGATGTTTTAATTAATTGTTGAGACAGCTTCATCTTAAAATGGAAAATGAGTGTTAAGGGTTTCATGTTAGTATTAACCTGAGACAGGTCAAGCTGCACAGTTAGGAGCTGTTGTTGGTTCAATACACCAGGGTAGAACTCTGGTCCTAGCTGCCCAGCTCTATGCACTTACTAATAGCAGACGTAGTGGAAGGAAATGTAGGGCACAGACCACAGCTTGCCTCAATCCGTGTCTCAGATCACCCCCACTTTGACTGCCAATATCTGCCAGCATGCCAGAGCTGGCCTGGTGGACAACCAGTCCTTTGTTCCAGCTGTGCCACATCGGTGGTGCCTGGCAGACATGTCAGCAGTGGGGACCACTAAAGCTGTAGAAGAAGGGTCAGAGCTCCTCTGTTAAATCCCTCAGGGTTTTGCAGACACCTGGCTGTCACACAGCTGGATTTGTCATGTTGAGCTGCTGTGCCTAGCTCCAAGCCTAGCCAGGAATGTCCTATTAGGAGAGACTATTTGTGAAGGAGCAAAGTCCTGGTGGCTGCTCTTCCTTCTGCTGAGAGCAGCACAGCTGTGTCCTGGGAGGGTGTGTGGAGAACTGTTAGAAACTGGAGGTTAACCCTTAGCTATTAAATGGCAGCCACTGTCTGCTTGTAAACTGCTCCCTTGTTCACTGGGGAGAGAGGAAACATTGCACAGAATCACAGAACCTCAGGGCTTGGAAGGGAGCTCCAGAGAGCATCCAGGCCAGCCCCTGCCAGAGCAGCATCACCCAGGGCTGGCCACACAGCAATGCATCCGGGGGGGTTGGAAAGGCTCCAGAGAAGGAGACTCCACAACCTCTCTGGGCAGCCTGCTCCAGGGCTCAGCACCCTCACAGTAAAGAAGTTTCTCCTCATGTAGAGGTGGAACCTGCTGGGTTCCAGCTTGTCCCTGTTGTTCCTTTGTGCTGTCACTCAAACTGTGGAAAAATTTCCTAGGCACAGCCTAAAGCTACCACCGAGCCCAGCCCCATCCCTTTAGATATTGATCAGCATTGGTAGGATCCCCTCCCAGTCTTCTCCAGGCTAAACAGCCTCAGATAGAATAGAATAGAATAGAATAGAATAGAATAGAATAGAATAGAATAGAATAGAATAGAATAGAATAGAATAGAATTAACCAGGTTGGAAGAGACCTTCGAGATCATCGTGTCCAACCTATCATCTGACACCACCCAATCAACTAAACCATACAACCAAGCATCCTGTCAAGATCTCTCAGCCTCCCCTTGTAGGAGATGCTCCAATCCCCTCAACATCTTTGTGGCCCTCCAGTGGACTCTCTCTGGTAGTTCCCTGTCCCTCTTGAACTGGAGAACCCAGAACTGGACACAGTACTCCAGGTGTGTGCTCACAGTGAGGGTGCAGAGCCCTGGAGCAGGCTGCCCAGAGAGGTTGTGGAGTCTCCTTCTCTGGAGACTTTCCAACCCCCCCTGGATGTGTTCCTGTGTGCCCTGCCCTGGGTGACCCTGCTCTGGCAGGGGGGTTGGGCTGCATGAGCTTTCAAGGTCCCTTCCAGCCCCTTTTGGTGACTCTTTGGGTAAGGTCTCAGAGTGCTGCTGGTGCAGTGGCTCTCCTAGGTGTTTGGATTAGCTTATTATTAATAGTGTTTAAGTAGAGTTGTTAGCACCTCTTCCAAAGGCTTCCAAGATGCCAGGTGCTAGCATATTTGTAATTCACTTCTTTGTGATGCTACAGAGCATCGTTTCAGGAAGCTTTTCATACTTAGCTACTGAAGAGGGTAAAGTCTGCAGGTCTAAGACAGACATCACTGAGAGAAATTAGGAACAAGTTTAGTATCAGCTGAACCCTGTACAAGAGCCTGTGTCCTTGAGTTTAAAATCCTCAGCAATGTGGCACAGCGAGAGTTAGGTCAAGGTTGGGCTTGATGGTCTTAGACATCTTTTGCAGCCATGGTGATTCTGTGACTCTGTGTAATGGGATTTAGGTTCTTTTCAGGACAAGGAAAAAGCCTGAGCTGTGCTGGTGTTGCCATGAGCCCCTGGAGTACACGCACACAGGAGTGAGCACAACAGTTTGTGCCCCAGATAGCTGCCGCAGTACAGGAGGGATCTGCTCCCAGAGCTGTGAACTGTGCACGTTTGTGCACTGTGCATTTGTTTCATGTTCTGCTCAGCCTTTGCTTACATCTCCCTCTCTTTTATTTCATTTCTGGCATGGCTTTGTGTTGTTCTGTTTTCTTCTCTCTTCCACCACACTCCAGAAGTTCTGTTAGGCACTATAAAACATTACCTCCCAAGATGCCTTTACTAGAAAATGGCACTCACTGGAACCTGTACAGGTAAGAAGTGTTTAGAGTCCCCTCTAAGTAGTTAGCTCCTCTGTAGAGCGACTGAATAGTCCTACCTTGCTCCGTGATAGAGAAGAGTTTCCTACAGCTCTTATACCCAAGAGATCACCCTGAATAACTTCACAGAGCTGCTTAGAGCACCTCCTGTGTAACCAAGAACCCAGCCCCCAACCCCCACCCCTGTGTTAGGCTGAAACCTCGTGGTGCAAGTTTGGGGTTTTTTTGCTTTCTTGCCTTGATTTTTGGTTATTTTGTCACGTGTTAGGTTTTGTTTGTGTGCCAAATGTATATTTCATTGTGTTTAAACCATTTTAATTTACAAAGCTCAACTCTTCCTGCATGTGCTAAGAGCCAGCTCGTGGTTAGACAGGATATTTCACTCCTTCCTGGTTGCCTTAATTCACCACTACCGAAACTGGGAGCTGAGCTGCTGGTTAGGTAAGGCCCCGAGGATTCATCCCCCCCTCCTGGTTGGTATCTGATAAGGAGTTGTGGAGTCAATGAGCTTCACTGTGGTTTCCCACACTGCATTACCTGCCATAGCCCTTCATGTTAGCCGAAGGTTTGCTGCCGGTAACGAGGATTTACGTTTGCTGTTGGGTGTTTCTCATGCCACTTGCTTACAAGCAGATGTTGTTCTGTCTCATTCAGTTTTAAACCTTCCAACCACCCTAGCAAAAAAATATGAAATAATAAACCTAGCAGTCCTGTGTTTGCTTTTGTTTCCTGAACAAACCTTGGCACTGTCATCCAGTCAGCTTCTTTCTGTTCTCCTTGATTGAGCCATTGTGATTGGACATTTTCTGTGAAGAGAGCATTATTTTATGAGTTAATATCTAACATTGTATTCCTTTCTTTGTTTTCTTTTTCTTTCTCTTCTACCATTGGATGCAATGCACTGGCACTAGTGAACTGCAGCCCTCCCTTGACAGGGCTAGGAGTGCTAGTACCAACTGCTTGAGACCAGATACTAGTTTGCATTCACCAGAACGAGAAAGGTATAAACCAAACACTTGTACATTTCTTGTCATCTGTGCTGGTGATCTTGGTCAGTTTTGGTTCCCATCCTCCTCCACCTTCTCCCACGTTCGTGTCTTGCTTTGGTACCTGTGGACATTTCTGCTCCTGTGCTCGTGTGTGTCATGTGAATTGTGTCTTGGACTTTGTAACCGCTTCTGGCTTCTTCCCTTGTTCCACTTCAAGCTGCTGTCCTTGCTTACAGAGGTCCTCAGTATGCTGATAATGGCATTGCAGTGTTGATCGTTTGGACGGGGCTGGTCGCTGATCTCCATCATCATGTGCTCAAGAAGTGCTCTGTCTGTGTCCTGCCTGTCCTGTGGACATAACTCAGCAGCTGTGGCAGAGTTCTCGCGTTCCAAACCAGAGCTGCGGCTTGCACAGTGCTGGATTTCCTGCAAGGCAGCCCCAGCTCGTTGCTTCACCCTCACCTCACCCTGCTGCAGCTGCTTTGGCAAGTGCAAGGCACATCTCTGCACTGAGTGTTTTTCACTCTGTGGGCTCACATCCGGGCTCACATTAAGGCTTCAGAGGACACCTCTGCAGTTGTTAAAGAAACACTGTTGTGTCACATAGGTTCTGCAGGCGTTTCCTGGATGCTTTATGAAATCTGAGCATTGCCATAGCTTGGTTCAAAGTCTTAGGTGAAGTAAATGCTGCCTGGCATCCTTGGCAGGTGGGATTGTTCCCAAAGGGAATTTCTCATCACAGCCTGTGGCTTTGGGCTAAAGAAGTGCAGCGTTTCAGGGTGAGATGATAGATGGCTTTGGCTAAGAACTACGCCAGGGTGAGGGGACAGATTTTAGAGCATCACTAGAGGCAGGATCCGGTTCCCATGGAGTGGGAGTGTGGTGGAATGACACTTTCATCCCTGCAGTGCATACTGAACTACTGTGGCAGTTAACAATGCTCTGGCAGTCAGCTCACAGTGTGGTGGTTGTAGCAGCTGCATCATTTCCATTGTTGTGGGAGAGAACTGATGGGAAAGGCAGTGAGAATGTGCTTGGTGACTTTAGGGTTCTCCTTTTCGCCTGAAATTTCCCTTCTCCCCATTTCCTCCTCAAATGGAACTTGTCCCTTCTCCAGTTGTGCCCTTGTGCAGAGGAGTGGCTCATGTTCTGATGAGGTGCCTCAGGTAGATCCATATTAGTTCCTTCCTTTGTCAGGCTGAGCTCAAGATACCATAGAAAATGTCAAAATGCTTCTTCAACAGAAAACAAAGAAGTGTGACAAAAATAAGGCCACTCAGAGTGAAATCCCAAATACCATACCAGATCTTTAAACACCCTTTGTAGCCTCAGTTTAACAGCTGTACAGAGTACTGTGTTCACCTACAAGCAGCTGCTCAACAGCACAAGGACACGAGCAGTATGCTCTGTGCTTTTGTTTCCAGCTGCTGCTCACCAAGACTGGAAATGCTCTAGCTAAAGCACGCTGCTCACACTGCCTGTCACTGATGTTAGCTGCTGCTGTTACACCTTTGTAAGTCATGGCCAGCAGCCCCTCTCCAATAGGTACTGCACAGGATCTGCAGCCTCTGTCATGAGCAGCTCATGGAGCAAAGTAGTCTCTGCTGCTGCTAAACCCCTGGTCTGGCCAAGTCATCTGTGGGCCTGGTCCTGAAAAAATATCACTTCTTTGCTCTTAGGAGTCCTAAATAGGTGCTTTTGACCTGGGAAACATCTTGAGGGTGCTGAAAAGTTCTTCTTCTGGGAAAGAATGGAACTAAGAAGATATTAGAAGATAAGGTGGAGAGACACTGGCACAGGCTGCCCAGGGAGGCTGTGGATGTCCCCTGCCTGGAGGTGCTCAAGGCCAGGCTGGATGAGGCCTTGAGCAACCTGTGCTGGTGGGAGGTGTCCCTGCCCATGGCAGGGGGGTGGGACTGGATGAGCTTTGAGATCCCTTCCAACCTAAACTATTCTACAGCTGGGCAAAGATCTGCCAGGCGTGGGGTTGGTCCTGCTTATAACACAGAGGAGCAGTGGGTGGTGTAGATTCTGCTTTAAGAGTTAGCTCTTCAGCCCTCCAAACACTGAGGTATGATTCTCACTGTGGCACTGTGGATGTTTCTTCAACATAACTATGAATATTCTCACCTCTAGAAAATTGTTTCTGCTCATTGCCCCCCAGCCTTCGACTCAGAGGGTGTAAGTGAGGTTTTATGTGAGATCAAGTGTTCAAATAGTCCACATGAGCTTTTTTAGACCAGAGTGCATTGGCTGTGTGCAACTGGTGGAAGCCAGAGCCCTAATTCTCTGTGCCAGTGCTTTGTTGGGAATGGCTTTGATCCTTAAGCTCTTCACAACATCATTCATGTCATTTGAAATCCTTGGGGTAGTTCCCGGCTTTTGCAGTTCTGCTTTGCTAGTGAAAGTCATTTTGTTGACCCATACAGACCAGCAAAGAAACCCCCAAAACAACGGCAACAGCCAACATGCCTTTTCTCTGTGGCTCCTCCCAACCACCCAGCCTCTGCTCACCCCTCTGTGCAGCTGCCCCAGGCCTGCCCTTCTCTTTTTGTTTCCCCCTCTTGTTTATTCCAGGAGTTTTGCTTATTGTTTCTGTCACCAGGTGCTTGTGTTCAGTTCCTGCGATGAGCTGCCAGACAAATGTTAGTTTATAATACACTCAGGAATATCCTCTGATGCCATTTTCAATGTTTTTGCTAACACTGCTTCCTTGAGTAGCTTTTTTTCTTTGTGTGTCTTTTTTTAATGTCTCAAATTTTCTGCTCTCCCTCCCCCTCCCCCCCTTGTTATTTGGGTCCCATCACTCTGGAGTGCAGGCATTGAGACCTCCAGCTTCCACTCACGTTGGGCTTGAGCACCTTAAACGTTTTTTCCAACCAAAATGATTCTCACACAGGGATGTTACTTCAGTGCAGGATCTGAACTGATCCAGCAGTGGTTTCTCATCATCATGTGGAGCAGGCTGCCCAGGGAGGTGGTGGAAGCCTCATCCCTGGAGGTTTTGAAGGCCAGGCTGGATGTGGCTGTGAGCAACCTGCTGTGGTGTGAGGTGTCCCTGCCCATGGCAGGGGGTTGGAACTGGCTGAACCTTGAGGTCCCTTCCAACCCTGACAATTCTGTGATGATAGATCAGTCTGGAGAAGACGATATTAAAATTGCAGCCAGAGAGAGTTCCTTACTTACATGCAGCGTGGCTTTTCTTTCCCAGCTAAGCCTCCTGCTGCAAGCAACTGTGTGTGTCCTCAGTGAGCACAACGGTGACTATGTGAGCTTGCTCTCCTTGTATGCTTTGGTCCTGAGAGGTTAGTGGAGATCCAACAAGTAAAACCAGCACAGCCCAGGGGTTAGTTCATGTACAACAGGGCCAGCACACCTGCAAGGTGCCTCTGGGTTAGATTTGTCCTGAGGTGCTTCCTGCAGTAGGAGTCAAGCATTTCAAAGACCTTCAGAATGTTTGCTCTCAGCTGGTCACTGCCACCTAGACAAGATATGGAGCTGAGCAGGAGCCTCTTCCCTGCTGACAGAGTTGGAGGTGTCATGGGATCCAGTTAAGACCTGTCCTGGTTTCATGTTGGCTTTTCTAAGCTTTTGGGTCTGCTGTGTCAGGTGTTTGCACTGCATGCTTCGAGCAGTTGTGCCGAGTGCCACCATTGCCGTGGACAATGCTGTGCAGTAGCTGTCTGTGTCGGGGATGCGGTGCCTTCTGTCACCCATGCCAAGGAGCAGCTGATTGCTTGGCTGTCTGTGATGTGCTGTGCCTCATGGTCCTCTCAAGGTTCTCAAAGTTCATACTGCATGACCCAAGCTCCTTCCATCAGCTGCTGCTGAAGTTTTGTGCAGGATATCAGCATATTAAGGGCTCTGAGTGCACTGATGCATTGACATTTCCTTTGACTCACGCTTGGGAAAGGAAAACTGACAACTAACAACCTGTTTGCTCTTCTGAAAGAGCTACCTAACTGCTCAAGTGCTGCTAATCTCCCTGAAGCCTTTGTTATTTGCATGTGCCATAAATCAAACCCTCTGCCTTGTTACACGGACTGGAAGGATGCCTCAGAAAGGGAAGCATTAGAGCGGCCTGGAGAGCTGGTGTGAACTCATTGCTGCCTGTGAGTGCAGCAGTGCTTCACTCAGTGGCCAGCAGTGAATCAGGATCCAATGATTTCATTTAATACAAAAATCTCAGTACAAATGAATCAGTATTTAGAGGTTGGTTTGGAAGTTCTTATGCATACCCTTGTACTATTGCAACCACCTAATATCCCCACAAAATGAGCAACCCCAGGCTGTAGTATGGTTTGCATCGCTCATAATGAAAGGAAAAATGCTGTAAGGCACCAGTTTCCAGTCATCATTCAGGCCTTTTTGGTTAAATTTCATTGTGCAAGACAACGCAGAGAAAAGAGCAGAGGAGGCTGCCTGCTCAGGCTGTCAGCACGTCAGCTGTCAGCATGACCCCAGTACTCCTGCACAAGAGTGCAGTTTAGTTGTAGCTAATTAACCTTTGCTCTCTCACTGCATTCCAGAAAAGGGTCACTTGATGCCTCAGAATGTTACTTAAAATTCATAGTCTTGATTTCATATATGCTTGGAGATCTTCAAGGTGAGGCTGGACAGAGCTCTGGGCAGCCTGATCTGGTGGAGGATGTCCCTGCTGAGTGCAGAGGGGTCGGACTGGATGAGCCTTGGAGGTCCCTCCCGACCCAGACCATGCTCTGATTCTATGATTTTTACTGAGAATGCAGTGCAAAGAGGTAGGAGAGGCCTTGAGCAATGTGGTCTGGTGGGAGGCATCCCTGCCCGTGGCAGGAGTTTGGAACTGGATGGCCTTTAAGGTCCCTTCCAACCCAGAGCACTCTGTGATACAGAGATGAGCTTAACCAAACACCAGCCAGTAGCTGTCAGAAACTGACCATCATCTGCTCTTGATCAGCTGCCTTGAGTTTGAAATGCTGACTTCCTGTGTGAGTGACAGCATTTGGAGACCCTGGCCGTGGTGCACTATGCAACAGATTTCTCTTGGTCTAAATTCTGCCTTTTGGGGGCATGCAGAGGGAGCAGCCATGGGAACAGCGTGCCGTGGGGCTCCAGACACAGCAGCGCAGTGGCACGCTGCCAGCCCTTTGTGGGGCATTTTTCCAGTCCCAAATCCATAGGTTTGATTTGATCACAAACTAAATGTCCTGTTTCTCTCCTGTTTTATTGAACGGGCAAGCAGGGGTAGATGGTCCCCCTCCCTAGAGAGGAGACGACCTACTAGTCCCAGGATTCATATCCAGCATGCATCTCCGGAGGATGACAGGTACTGGTCAGCTCCTCCCAGCTGCAGAGCCCTGCTGCATCCTGCACTCTGAGGAGTACTCTGACTTTTATGAGTGTGCCTGGGAGGAAAGAGAAACTGACAACCTCCAGCAGCCCAAAATAAAACAGCAGCTTGAGTTAACCATCTCTGCATTTCCTTGAGCTGTTACAAAGCACCTGGGAGTCGATGTCTTGTCAAGCTTTGTGTTTGCCAGAGTGGTCCCAAGCCATGGGATCAGATGTCCTGGTGCAGCAGAGCATCATCTCTGTTAACCTCCTGTGGTCTGGTTTTACCTGCTTCTGTAAATGCTGCTGGTGGTGTTTTCACTGTGGTGCTTTATAACATGAGAAGTGTTTGTTGCAGAGCCTATTGCTGCCTACCTGTTTCTTTTTGTTTCATCAGTGGCCTTTGGGTTTGTTATGTTTTCCTGTTGTGGTTTTTTTTAAACAACATTTTCCTAAGGTAAAAAACACCCAACCAAGCACCAGCTGCTGTGTTGGAAGTCTTGGTAACACTTGGTAGTTGGTGTGTGTCAGAACTGGCTCTGTGTGTAAATTCCTGTCCCAGTCAGGATGGTCTCCACGGAGCAGGTGCTCCTGACAAGGTAGGTTTTGCTTAAGGCATCAGTGCTTGGGATGAAACTTTGTGCTGAGTATCAGCTATGGTTCATGCAGACACCTTCTGGTTTTGCTCTAGTCGTAATCTTTCTGCTCTGATCAGTTTTGCCAGTCCATTGCTTTGGCAGTAGGACTTCTTCCCTTTGGTATTCTTCCCCCCAGCAAGATCTGATTGTCTGTCTGTCTGTCTGTTTTCATATACAGACATTCTCATTTCTATTGAGATGCACTCAGGGTTTTCCCTTGCAGTGTTCAGTGTTAGAGTAGATGGCAGAACACAGATGGCTCATGGAAATAATCCACTGCATGCAGCACTGTTTAGACTAGCACTTCATACAGCTCAGTTACTGCAGGGCTAGGCCTTCACCTCCTGAGAGTACTAGTACTAAGTGCTTAGAGCACTTAGCTGTTTGCCTGATCCTGGATGTATTCCACTAACACAAGGTGGGAAGAGTGTAACTGCTTCAGTGGCATTTCTGGGGTTTGAGTCAGAGTAGTGTCATTTGTCATTTAGTTGTGAAATTAAACCTGTGAAAGATGGTTTCAGACTTGTGCCCCCTTACAGTGCTGCATTCCTGGGCACCTTGCCAAAGCATCCCTTTGATGGGACAAGGATTCATAGTTTGAGTTCTTTACTGTGAGGGTGGGGGAACCCTGAAACAGGTTGCCCAGAGAGGTGGTGGAGGCTCCAAAGTATCATAGGATGGTTTGGGCTGGAAGGGAGCTCCAAAGCTCACCCAGTCCAACCCCTCTGCACTCAGCAGGGACATCCCCAACTAGATCACAGCCCTGTCCAGCCTCACCTTGAACATCTCCAAGGATGGGGCCCCAACCACTTCCCTGGGCAACCTGTTCCACCCCCCTCCTGGTGCAGAGCTTGTTCCTCACATCCAGTCTGTAGACATTCCAGGTCAGGCTTAATGGTGCTGTGAGCAAGCTGATCTAGCTGGGGATGTCCCTGCTTACTGGGTCGGGCTGGATGTCTTCTAGAAGTCCCTTCCAACCCAGTGCATCCTGTGAATTTGCAGAGCACTTTGTACCTTTGGGAATGTCTCTGTTCATTTGTCACAGCAATGGGAAGGCTCTCTCTGACTTCAGTGGATCAGACATGGTAAAATCTTGTTACCATCTGAAGTGATTGGAATTAATCCATAATCATATCAGATATCAGTGAAATGAGCTTTTCATCTGAACACTGCCATACCTAATGCAGATTTGTGAGCTGTTTGCTGTCAGCTGAAGTTTTGTGGGGCGAGGCTGAAAGCATCTAATGCCTGTTAGCAACCACAATGCAGTACAGCTTCTGTAGGGGAGAGTCTGCTATGGGAAAGATACTGAGCTGGAGAAACAGTAGTGCAGTTCCCTTAGTGACAGCAGGGCCTTGTGCTTGGGAATCTTCAGGTGATCAGGTCACCAGACCCCAGGGATGCAGGCAGTGAGGAACATAGAAGGAGCTTAGGGTAACCTGAACCCTGATGATTGGTTTCATCCTCCCTCTCCTAGATTAAGAGAAGTCAGGAGCACGCTGGGCTCTTTGCATTGCATGGCTCTAACCGTCTCTGTAGAGTACCAGTGAGGGATGCAGTGATGCTTAACCTTTGTTTGCCACTCCAAACTGCCATTCATTCTGATTATTTCCCACGGCTGTAGCAGCTGGCAGCACCACTCTGCTCTAGAATAGATGGAGTTAGGAATGAGGGAACAGCTTGCCCAGGGAGGCGGTGGAGGCCCTGTCCCTGGCGACATTCAAGGTCAGGCTGGATGGGGCTCTGAGCAACACAATCACAGAATGCAGGTTGGAAGGGGCCCCAGGGATCATCTGGTCCAACCTTTCTGGTAATAGTATAGTTGAAATGAGCTGGCCCAGCACCCTGTCAGGATGGGTCTTAAACCTGACCAGTGTAAGGGAATCCCCTGCTTGCCTTGGGAGGTGATTCCAATGTCTGGCTGGGGATGTCCCTGCAGGGCAGGTTGGTCTAGATGGCTTCTAGAGGTCCCTTCCAACCCAGTGCACTCTGTGATGCTGTGTGTTTGCATGGATTTGACAGCTGATGCTGTGGGTGTCAGGGGATGAGTGTGATGGATCAGCAGGGGTAGCTAACTAACTGCTTTTCACAGCTGCCAAATCACATTTGCACAGATTAATTGACTCTGACAGATGTCATCTTGTTTTTCTTTTGAGTACATTTCAGATCTGGCTTACAAATTGTCCCAATTTGCATATAGGGTGCAATCAAGATCTATTCCTGAATGCATTCCTTAAACAGATTCCTTGTGCATTATTGCTAATTCGCACAATTTACATTCACTTTGTGAAACACATTTATTCACAGACACCAGCTCTGGAGCCCTCAGCACAGCAAGGACCTGGAGCTGATGGAGAGGCTCCAGAGGAGGCCAGGAGAATGCTCAGGGGCTTGGAGCAGCTCTGCTGCCAGGCCAGGCTGAGGGAGCTGGGGGTGTTGAGCCTGGAGAAGAGAAGGCTGCAGGCAGAGCTCAGAGCAGCCTGCCAGGACCTGAAGGGGCTGCAAGAAGGCTGCAGAGAGGCTGTTGGCAAAGGCCTGCAGGGACAGCAGCAGGGACAGTGGCTTCAAAGGAGAGCAGAGCAGATTGAGCTTGCATGTGAGGAACAAGTTCTGCACCATGAGGGTGGTGGAAGCCTGGCACAGGTTGCCCAGGGAGGTGGTTGAGGCTTCATCCCTGGAGATGTTCAAGGTGCAGCTGGACAGGGCTGTGGGCAACCTGCTCTAGTTGGATATGTCCCTGCTGAGTGCAGAGGGGTTGGGCTGGATGAGCCTTGGAGGTGCCTCCTAGCCTGGGTGATTTTCTCATTCTATGATTTACAGTTGTGCATTTATTCATAACAGCAATGTCAGTAGAGGTCTTGGCAGAAGAGAAGACTCCAGGGGGACCTTAGAGCTGCCTGCCAGCACTTGAAGGCATCCTCCAGGAAGGCTGCAGAGAGACCTTTTACAAGAGTGCCCACAGCTAGGCCAAGGGAAAATGGATTTAAAGTGAAGGAGAATAGGTTCAGGTTGGATCTTAGGAGGAAATTCTTCACTAGGAGGGTGGCAAGACTCTGGAATGGGTTGTCCAGAGAGGCTGTGGCTGCCTCCTCCCTGGAGGTGTTCAAGGCCAGGTTGGATGAGGCCTTGAGCAACCCGGGCTGGTTGAGAGGTGTCCCTGCCCATGGCAGGGGCTTGGAGGAGTTGATGTCTGAGGTCTCTTCCAGCCCAGGCTGTTCTGTGACTCTATGATCCATGAGAATGCTTGGCCAAAAGTCATCTTGAAGCAAGTTGTAGGGCAAGTGCCCTTCTGGTCTCTTCATGGAGAGGACTTGAGGTGTGCTGTGCATTGCCACTGGCAGAGTCATTTGGCCTGGATCTCTGGAGGACAGGAGGCTGAGTGGAGACCTTCTTGCTCTCTGCAGCTGCCTGGGAGGAGGTTGGAGCATGGTGGTTTTACAACATGCTCTTGTGGCTTCCATTCTTTACTTTATTGCATCTTGGATCGTTGATTCTGTACCCAAAGTGGCCTTGAATGGTCTGGATGGGCTCAATGGCAAGGGAAAGGAGAGGAGAGCCTTCCTCAGCAGACCCTGCCCTAGATCTCTTGGGTTATATGTCTGACTGCATGTCTTCACCTTCACTGCATGTGACCATCTCTCTGTTTCTGCTCATTCTGTCCAAATCCACATCCATGTTCCCACACTTTGTGAAAAACAAGGACGCTGGACTCTTGCATTCCAAAGCAGGACAGTGTAGACCACCTAAGTGCTAGACCTGGAGCAGCACAGAGGTATCCTTATTTCCTCACACCCTAGTTCCAAGTAAATGAGGTGTTGGGGATCTTATGTCCTTCATATGCTCTGCATAACCCTGCCATGCCTTTAGCTTTTCCCTCCTTTTATGTGCACATGTCCTTGTGCATGGCTTGTGCATTTAAGAGGTAAATCTGAGCCTGATCTGAGTGTTCTTACCCCCAGTATTCTCTGTACATGGTATGTGAGGGTTAAATGAGGCCTAAATAGGCACCTGCCAATGCCCACCTTGTGCTCAGGCTAAGCCAGCACTGCCAGTGCTGCAGGAGCAGTGAACAGGAAGGAAGTTGTGATTCTGAACACATTTCTAGTGCCTGTTGCTCGCAAAGAGGATATTCAGCTTGCCAGTGCTGTATATCACTTGGTCACTCTCCACAGCAAAGCATCTCCTGCTCTCAGCTTTGCCATCCTAGTCCCCAAGTCAGGTTTCCCTCCACAGCAGATCAGGTCCCAGTCAAAGCAACTCACCAAAGGTTCAGGAGGCAAATGAGTCCCAAACCCCAGCAAACAGAAACAGAGGAGGGCAGAATTCTGCTGCGTCCAGGGGTTCTAACCATGGCTTGAAATACTTTGTGAGCCTTCAACTGTAACTAAAGCTGCAGCATTGTTGTGTTTCCCTCTGAGTCCCCACCTTGTGTTTGTCCTGCTAAAGACAAAAATAGAAGTAATGAAAACAATACTCTGTGGAAATAGCTTGAGGATGAAGAGGATGTTCATGCTTGTGTCCAAGGTAATAGCTGTGTAGTGAGAAAGCACAGGACCCTGGAAAGCATCAGGGACCGAGCTCTGCTCGTGCACAAAGCCAGGCCTGCCTTGCCGCAGGGTCTTCCTTGGCGTGGAGCACACTGCCACAGGACAAGGCTCAGCAAATGCTGCAGTGGATGCAAGTCACCAAAGTCCACTCTGATTAAGTTCTTGGGGTGTAATTTGGTGTTACAGCTGCTTAGGTACTTCCCAGTTCAGCCATTGGGTGAAATGCCACAAAGGTTTAAAAGGAAAATACTGTTTTAATCTACCTGGTTTGCCCACAGTAATTGTTTTGTAGCTTCCTGTGTTCATTGCATCATCTGCAGCGGTCCAAGTTTCTATCCATGCTTCTGACCACTGTGAGAAGCAGGGTAGGGTTTGTGAACACACCTGGGCCACCAGTGAAGAACCTTCACCTCGTGGGTCTGACCATTCCTGACACACTCTAGGCACATTTCATTAGGGACAAAAAAAGTTATCAGAGGTTCAAAATAGTAAACCCTAATTTGAATCTCCTCACATGACTATGGGTAGAAAGGAAAAAGGTTTGAGCACACAAAACTTGCAGAGATTTTAATTATATCTCTATGTATCGAGATCTCTGTCTCTCTCTCTTTGTCTCTCTGTATATCTCTATCTCTCTCTACCTCTCTATCTCTAGCTCTACCTCTCTATCTCTCTATCTCTATCTCTATGATCTCTATCTCTATGATCTCTATATCTCTACCTCTACCTCTCTTATCTACCTACCTACCTACCTATCATCATCTCTGTCTCTATCTCCTCTCTACCTATCTGTCTGTCTATCTAGTGCTGGAACACAATGGTGAAAGATGCTTTTCCTGTATTCTTCCCTTTATTTCATCACACCACTCCTCATTGGCCTTATCTCCTATCAAAGAAACTGCTCAGACTGACAGAGGTAACCAGTGCCTCACTACCCACTTGTCAGATCAATTCCATGAACTATTACTGCAAGAAAGGAGCCAAGGAAGGAAATAAGCTTCAGACTTACTTGTGCTGAGCAGAGCAAAAGTCAGTGGAGTTGTTCGGAGCCATTGCTCCGCTGTAACGAGCTTGCACATGATGAGAGTCAAGGCAAGTTTGTATTAGGCATCTGGCAGCACTGCTGAAATCTCAGCTGGTGCACCACTGCTTTTGCTTTCCAAATTTAGGTGTTAAGCCATTTTTAAGGGTGATATTTGAACAGTACTTGCTGCAGTATTTGTTTTTCCCTTCTGATTAATGATTCTACATGTCTCTGATCAAATTAACTTGCTTCTGTCTCCTCTGCATTTCTTTGCCATGCTGTTATGAGTGCAAGTCCCACGAGAGGGTATTGCTTCTGATCAGATGCAGGCTGTGAATCAGTCAGGATTGGTGTTACCTCCCCTCTTTTGCTACCTCATAACTTCTGCATCATCATCACCCTCAATCAAAGCTGATCTTAACTCTCCAGTTCACCAAACCTGTTCATGACCATAGTGTCACTTCTCCATCTGCCAACCCTTTCTGTTACTACCTTTATAGCACATTAGTAGATAATCTTCCTGCCTCTGTATTGCCCTTGGTTTATGCCTTCTCTGACATGTCATTTCACAGGCAGCCCAGGAAAGTGGAAAGATACAGCAGCCAAAAGCAAACTAGGAAAGGCTCCGCAGCTGAAACAGAAAGGTAGGCTTGCTGGTGGGTGAGGAAACAGCTCTGGCAGTCAGCCTGAGGGCAGCTCTTGGCATCTGCCTCTGAGGTGACTTCTGCAGTGGAGCACCTGTGGCAGTACCAAGAGCTACGTTGTTATCATCTGCAGTGTTACTGTCATGGACTGAGCTGAATCTGTCATTATTGTATCTCTATGATTAGCACTGCTGGCTGTGTTGCACTCTCCGTGGGTGGCACTTCCCCCATATCCTCTGTGTCCCCTCTTCACCATCCCAGTGGTAGTTGCTGCTGTTGAACTGGAGCAGCTCTGCAGTGTGAGAGTAGAGCTGGCTGTGCTCTGGCCTTCCACCGCTGTTTCATTCTGTATCCACCTGGATATCACCCAAGCGTTTTTGCTGACCGCTGCCCAGGACGTGCCCTGCTGCGCACACAGCTGCCAGGCTGGGAGAAAGGCACTTGGCTACCCAGCACCAGCCCCACAAATCGTTTACTTAACACTGCAGATTATCTCTTTGACACCTTGGGGTAGTAGATAAACAGTGATAGGCTGAGGGAGCTGGGGTGGTTCAGCCTGGAGAAGACTCCAGGGGGACCTTAGAGCTGCCTGAAGGGATCCTGCAGGACAGCTGAAAAGTGTAGAGTACCTGTGGTCATCCAGAGGAGAAATGCTCTCACGCTGTGGCGCAGGAGTGAACCCTTGACTTGTAGCAGAATAAAGTCCAATACCTGGAGGGATCCTGCAGGAGGGCTGCAGAGAGACTGTTCATGAGGGTGTCTAGAGACAGGACAAAGGGGAAAGGTTTGAGGCTGAGGCAGAGCAGGGTTAGACTGGAGCTGAGGAAGAAGTTCTTCAGTACCAGAGTGGTGAGACTCTGGCACAGACTGCCCAGGGAGGCTGTGGCTGCCTCCTCCCTGGGGGTGTTCAAGGCCTTGAGCAACCAAGTCTAGTTGAGAGGTGTCCTTGTGCACAGCAAGGAAGTTGGAGTAGAAGATCTCTAAGGTCCCTTCCAAGCTGAGCCATTCCATGATTCTCTGAGCCACTGCAGTCAGTGTGATACTGCTCTGACAGGCAAGGGCACTGAACAGCAAGCTCTCCCAGGGCTCATCTTCCCATCTGTGTTTTACTTAAACTTTACTTCTAGTTTTACTTAAACTCTTCCCTTAGTGGCTAGAGGGGACCCTGCTTGTTTGAAATGGAAGCTTCCCAGCTTGCCCAAGGTGCTTGATGTGTTGCACTCAGATGCTGGATCTACACGTAAGAAATCAGGTGGCCGTAGTGCTAAGCAGAATTCAGCCAAGGGGGTTAGGAGATTTACTTAGGTACAGTTAGATAAAGATCAAAGTATAAATAACAACAAAAATGATTGAAACTCTTACATCCTTCACATGTACACACACGTGCACCCCCTCAGTAGCACGGTTAGGGGCCAGGCACTTGCTGTCCAGCTCTCTGTGGCCTTGTGCAGTTACTGCATCTGCACCAAGGGAAGACAGAAGTTAATAAATGTAAAGGCTGCAAAGAAAATATGAATGTTACAAATAAATCATAAAGGCAGCAAATCAAATATGAAGGTAACAAAACATAAAGGTTGCAAATTACAAAGATTATAAATAAAATATAAAGAGTATAAATAAAAGAGAAAATATAAATAGAATACAAAAGGCTATAAATAAAGTGTAAAAGGTTGATCAGGTATGGAGGTGGATTTGGGATTGCCCTCCTGCCCCGGGGCACGACCATGAATCGTTCCTAGAGAGCTCCTTTTCAGTCAGTGGGTTTTGCCTAGCACACTGTTTAAGAGCAGCACCCCAGCAGCAAGGCTCAGGCAAATATTTCTGCATAGCTGCAAGTAGTTAGAGAAATTAAGTGTGAGGCCTTTTAAGTCCCCTAGGTGCCCATCCCTGTGTGTGTGCCCATGGCGTACACCCAGCACAGCCTTCCTCAAACTCATCTTCAGCATTTAGCACTCAATGTGTGTTTAGGACAGAAACCTTCTCTGCATTTGAGTGATTTCCCTTGTGTCTCAATTTCCTTTGCAGAATACATCACCAAGGAAGTCCCTCGCAGTCTCCTCCTGCAGACACAGCCTTCAGCAGTCGCAGGGGAAGGCAGCTCCCGCAGGTTCCAGTAAGGAGTGGCAGTATAGAGCAAGGTATCAAACCCTGAGCTGCTGGCAGCTCAAACTCTTTCATTTCTTACCTTTCTTTGCCTAAACTCTGTTTTGATAACCATGTGTTCGATGCTATCATTCTACAAACACAGCAGCAGAAGAGCATGAAAGCATATTTGTGGTGTGGGAGACCCAGGAGAGTTTGACCAGAGGATTATTACCCCTGGGTCAATGCCTTCGTTCTCTAGCACCCTTGGGTGTTTCTCTGCTCTTAGAGTCGTGTGGTGCTTTCCAACACACACCTTGATGGTCAGCTAAAGAAACCAGGGGCAAAGCTGCTGACGGTGCTTTCACAGCCTGACTCCTTTCTTACCTCATGCTTTCTATTAATGGTTGTGCATTACTAACACAGATCAACAATAAACATCTCAAACCTGCCTTGCTTCTGGAGTTCAGTGAATAAGCAAATGGTCACCACGGGAAACAGGAGCGCACAGGCCATCAGCTCCTTCTCTCTTGAGAATCAAACAAGCAGGCAAGGAGTGCTGCTGTGTGCTGAGAAAAACAACAGCTACCAACCTAGAGCTCATGGTTATGGAGTATCTCTTTTCCATCCTCCTGTGACATAAGGATGAAGATGGCTGTTGCCTTGTCTAGCGCCATGCTGCACAGTGTGAGCTGTTACGCTGCAGCAGAATGGCCCAGTGGATAATATTTGCACATCCAGATTCTCTTCTGTGTTTCAAAAGCTGTGTGCTCAGTGACTGCAAGGGGCAGCTGTGCTGGCCATGTGCTGCAAGGCCTCTCTTCTACCTGGAAATGCTTCTAGTAGTGAAAGACTGTGGTGCTCGATAGAGCTGTGGGCAGGTTGCTTTCTTGAATAGGTGATGTTGCTGGCCATGGCCTTCTGACCATGCTGCATTGCCACAGGGGTGTTTGTGTGATGGCTTCCATTAATGTGCAAGCACTTGGGATGAGATTTCTGGGTTTGAGCTGTGCTGGCACACTGCACCTCCATTTCATACCTATCAGCTCTGTATTTGTGTTTTAGACATGTGTTGATGCCGACTGATCCAGATCCTCACGCAAGTGGGACCTTTGCCTTCCAGCCCTCTGATTCTGTGCTGTAGTGAACCTAGGGCTAAACCAATATTCTAAACCAGTTGCAAACTACTCTCACAGTTTCTGTTTCTGCATATTAGTAGGCTGGGGGCTTCCTAGGGATGTGCAATAAGTGCTGAGTTTCAGCCTTCTCCTGTGTTTTCTCTGCCATTTCAGAGGGTGGTGCAACCAGCTTTCCATTTCATGTCAAGTGGGCTTTCCTTTGCACACTTGCCTGTCACCTCTCTGCTGGTCCTGGTCCCAGGTGTGCTGAGAACACAGTGCTGGTGTGCCAGAGGCACTGGGAATAAATGTGAAGCGTGCCCTGAAGAGGAGCGGGGATGGGACCTGTGTAGAAGAGGACAGGGAAAATGGCAGTTGAGCAGAAGGCTGAGGCCACGCTAGGTGCAGCAAGCTGTTGCTGCTGTGGCAGCCGTGAAGCGCAGCTGCTTCCCTGAGCTCCCGTGGCCCCCGTGGCTGATGTGCTTGCGTCTCGTGCACCAAGCGCCCCGGCAGGACGCGCGGTGCCCTTCCCTCCGCCGGGCACCGTCCTGCCTCCGCCGGCGCCGTGTCCCGGGGCACAGGGAGCGGGAGCCAAAGGGGCAGACCTCTTGGCACAGCACTTTGGCTTTGGCTCAGGGCCCGGCTGGGCCTTTGGTGGGGAGGGTCTCTGCCTTCAGCCGTGTGTGATGCTTTGTTCCCGGAGGGCGACACCTGCGGAGTGTACAGAGCCTGTAAAATGTTTCTGAACCCTTTTGCCAATGTCTTCTGACACAGAGCTGAGAGTGTGCATAGACTTTACACCACTGCAGGGCATGCCTCCAGCGAGGCTGTGGGACCGCTGTCTTCGCTCTGAGTTACAGTATCAAATGCAAACGGCAGTTTCACCTCTTTGACCCCTGCCTAATGAGGACCAGGGTCACATGGAGCCACTAGAGGCTCCAGACTCTAATCTGGGATTGAGTCCAAAGCATATCGAGGTCTGTGAAAGCTGCTCATTAGCTGTGCTGGGGAGTGAATTGTGTCCTTACTGGTGGAAGTTCACAGTCATGCTGGGTGTAGGTGATGGCAAAACCTAGTGCAGTGTGCAGATGCTCCAGGGGGCGTCTCAAAATGCCATCTTTTACTCGTAAATGAAGCTGCTCTGTGGTGGTCCGTCCTGGGGCTGGAGGCACTCCAGTAGGATACACCATAAGGTGTTATGGCTATAGCAAAACTCTTCTTCTGTGCTCTGTGTAAACTCTGGTGTGACAAGTGCCTTGCACATACGTCTGAACAGATACTCCTCTGAGTCCTTGTCTGGCTTACAACTCACAGTGCTTGCTGTAAGACCAAAAATAACTGAATGAACGTCTGTAGATTGGGGGTGGGAGGGGGAGGGGGGTGTTGCATATTCTGCATGTTAAGGAGGCACAGAAAAATCCAGTAAAATAATTTTGTTGGTCTTTAAACCTCTCATTATGCAACGAGTGAGAGTTAATGAAGGAGCAAGAGACTGGCAGTGGTTGTCATGGTGAGAAAGAGAGCCATGTTTGAGCTCTGAGCCCATATCTGTCAGTTGTATATGTTCATACCCTGCTGATAAGCCTTCCTGTAGGACTGGCATTGCATCTTGGATATCCCATTTGGTCACTGGCTGCTTCAGAACTTCAGATGTGGTGGTTTCCTTGTCCCTGACAGACCTCTTGGCTTCTGCTCTGGTCAGCAGTGTGAGGACCATAAAGTGTAGGCAGTTCCTAAAGGGCCTCAGCAAACAGACTTTGTTAGAACATCTCATGGAAGGAATTCTCACAGACAGGGCCAAAGTGGTGCTCCCTGTGGCATTACAGAAATGGGATTGGTACTTCTGATCAGGAATAGAGGGGGGGAAATCCTAAATGTAGAGGAAAAAAGTCCAATTTAAAGATTAAAGCCTCGAAGCAGCAACCAACCAAGCAGTCTTCTTGGTGCTGGTGTTCTGAAGGGGGCAGCAGCAGTGGGGGCAGGTGGTGGTTGTCACTTGGAACAGTTCTCATGTCTGTGTGCTGCAGTACATGAGACTTTGAGCACGGTCACAGCTGAGCCTGTAGGCTTCTGTGGGTTTCAGCTCATGTGATTCTCACCTGGCCCCCCAGTGCTGTGCCAGGCAGACCTGGCTGTGTTGTCCTTTGCAGCCCCAGCAGCAGCATTTCTGGAGTGCAAGGCACAATGGGATGCGATGGGATCTAAAGCTCCTGAGACCTCTGAACGTTGCCAGCTCGTGTGGTGCACTTGGGTGTGCTTCAGAGTCATTACCCTGCCTTACACTGCTCTAAGAAGCTGCTTTTTTATCATTAGTTCTTTGTTTTCACTGCTACTTGTATGAAAGGACCTGGCAATGTGCAGGTGGTGTGGCTGGGTGGCTAAGGCAGTGACATTCTAAGCCCTGGTAAGGGCAGTGGTGTGGTCTGAAGGTGTCATGGTGTGCCAGACACAGGTTTGCATCCGTGCCTCTTTTATTTCCCTCATGTTTAAGTGGAACTGTGCAGATCATTCTGAGCTGTGGGGATTCTGTGTCCACTCTGGCTTCCAGCTGTTTCTGCAACAACTTGGCTGTGGGTTGCATGGAATGATCCTTACCTATGAAGCATGCTTCTGTGATCTTCACTCAGCCTGTCCTCTGTGGCTGCAGCTGTCAAGCATCACAGGAGCTCTTGCTTGGAGATGGTTTGAGAGTGGGAGTCTGCACTCGTGTGTGATGGGTGGTCTCTGTACTCGTGAAGGCAATGAATGCAGCCTGAAGACCTGCAGCGTCTCTCCACACCTGTCTTTAGCTCAGTTGATGAATGTTGGGGATGCTGTTAGGAAATGTAGCAAATGAATAAGAAAAACCATCCCATGCACTGTGAAATGTGTGAACCAGCAGGAGAAGTGTGCAGTGACTGTCAGCAGTGTGCAGATGATCTCTAAGAGCTCTCTCTCTGTATCTGCTCCTCTGTGGCTCTTCACAGCATGATTTCTTTCTCCTAGCGTCACCAATGTGGTTTTGTGTTCCAGGAGTCCTGTAATGAGAGTAAGGTTTGTGACAATCAGCAGCCTGTTGACCTGTCAAGAGTGAACATCCCTGAACCAGTGTGCTTGGATGAGCTTCCAGGGGCAGCTGTTGGGCAGCAGCAGGCTGTGAGCAGTGACTTTAGACACGCAGGAGCATGCCCAGCACCAACATCCCGTGTCAGAGGAAGCTGCACGAGTTTGTACACAGCCTGTGTGCAGGGTGAAGTGTGTGTGTGTGCTGCTGAGGGAGAGCTGTGGGCAAGACTCTCCTGGTACCAAATGTATAAAGTTCATCTGTGTTAACTGCAGGCCTGTAATGGTAATCACACCCCAGAGGGGTGAAGTTGTTTGGATGACCAGTGTCTGACAACCGAGAACCAGGATTTCATACAGAGAATGAGTGCCTTGCCCAATGATACAGCTGAGCTGCAAATGCCTGTCAGTGTTCAATCAGTTCAAGATCCTCAGGACCCAAGCCAGTGGCTGGGTGGTGAAAGCTGTCGTGTACAGATGTGCTTGGCCGCTCGGATGCCACCGCAGCGAGAGTGTGGCTTGGGTCAAACCCTGTCAGTTAAAGCCTTTCTTTTCCCTGACCCATCAGTGTCAAGCTGGGGAGGCAAAAGAATCAGTCCATTTGATTTCAGATGTTAGACTTTAAGCATTTTTGGGTTTGTCTCCATGTTTGTGGTTTGATTTGGAAATTAGGAGGTGGCACTGCACGTTCTGAGGCAGCTTGTGGAACCCTTACTCGTGGTGGAGAGAGTGTCTTGGCTGACTCTTGCAGATGAGTCCAAGCCTCAGGATCTTTGGTGTTTTCCTGAGAGGCTGATGTTCAGCAGCCCAATAGCTATTGGCTGCTGTGGATTAGAGTTAACAGCTAATACATTTGTAGCACTCAAAACAAAGGCTTCTGAATCTAAAACTGGGCTACATGATTCAGGAGTGAGAATGAGACTGAAAGCGACGTAAACGTTTTTGTGTCCGAGTATGACAATACCGCTCCAGAGGAGCACCTCAGGAGTCCACAATCTGCTTCTCAGTCACTTCATTGTTCCTGTTAAGTTTGAGGGGGAACAGTCATAGGCTTTTTTCGTTCTCATGGTTTATCATTTTGATTTCCCCCATTGCTGGGGTACTGCCTGCTGGACATGCCATTGTCACCTCTAACACTTTTCCTTTATCTAACTTCCAATCTGCTGATTTCTTTTTCTGTTTCCATCACCCCCGTGCATTTAATTCATTGAAGAGCCAGAGACTTTTAACTCTTCCACAAAAGGTAACTATTTATCTCATTATTTTTCTACAACTGTTGATACTGCCCTTGCTCTCCCTGTATTTGGTGTCACTGTGTTGGTTAGCAGTGTTTAATGGGTGAGGGGGTTGTTTCCCAAGCACTGCCCCTGCCCTCCCTCTCTTTGGTGTCACTCTGCTGGCAGTGCTTAAGGATGAGGAGGCTGTTTCCCAAATACCCATTAGCTATCTGATGCCCCTCTCTGGAATCTGAAAATGGTTTCTCCTGTGATTTCTGATTCTCCCCCTGAAATGCAATATGTTTGGGCTGAAGAGGAGCACTCATGGGATTTTATATGGCTCAGAAGCTGCTCTGCTGAGTTAAACCTCACACAGTGACTAAGATGTTAGCTGAGGCAGTCTTGAGCTTTGCACCTCTGCAGCTGTGGCTCTTACATCTGGGAAGGATGCTTCATAGCTGTGGTAGTGAGAAGCTGAGGCTCCTCTGTATGCAGTATTTACAGTCTATACATAAATACACAGGAAAGAACGTGACACAGAAAACCTTCCCCCTCCCCTCGATAGAGGAGGGCCACAGGCAGCACAGCAGAAAGAAAAGAGCTGTGCAGACTGACTGAAACAGGCTGAGCTAAAACAGACTCAAAGTCACATTCCCACTGATCTACCAAGGAAATCCTTTAGAACTATCTTTGTTTCCCTTTTCACACCAAAACATTCAGCTAGAGTGTTTCAGTAGCTGACCTTTCTTAAAGGCACAGCCTAAAACTGTCACAATAGCCCTGAGCTTAGGAATAATGGGAGGTGAAGATAACCAGAAACTGTCCTGTGTATGCAGAGAGTTCTGAGGCAGGAGCTGCCTTTTATTTACCTGCCCAGCCCTCGGCAGCCAGAAAGTTTGCCATGCTGTGAGGCAGGTTTCTAGTGGCACACACACAGCACTCACCCTCCTGGGAGCCCTCCCTGTCTGTGCTGGCAGCAGTGAGCCAGTGAGCCCAGGCAGCAGGCACCTGAGGCTGTGCCACGGTGTGAGAAGGGTAGGCTACCATGACCCTGCCAAGACAACATCGCAGAGGAGTCTTCGTGTTTGTTTTTCCTGAGAGCAGGCATCGTGCCCAAATCACAAAGAGGCTTGGAGAGAAAGAAGTGAGGGGGGGAAAGGAATCCCTTTTAATGTTATCAGCAAACCACTGTGCTGTGTAGACTGCAGCACAGATGAACCTTCTCTGACCTCTTGAGTCTGGCACAGCTTGGGAAATTCTGCTCTGAACACAGGTTTTGGGGGAGGGGGGAGGGGGTCAAAGTCAAACTGAGATGGATCTCAATCAGAATATGTCCTACAACTCCTCAGCTCCCTGGCAAGGTGAATCCCCCTGCCACATTCCTGCTTGCTTAGGTGGAAATACAGCAGTAGTTCCGCTGCCTGCAAGCTCCCACAGCCCCACCAGCACTGGGGGGGTGCTTGATGGCAGTGGTGAGAAGGAAATAATCTCTTATACAGGGACTAGCAATCACAGGTTATTCATCTGAAAGGTGATTTCCAGCCCAGACAATTCCAGGAGCCTAGGATTTTGCCATGTTAAGGATGTACTATGGAATGTCCTAAGAAAGTGCTAAAATGGTTCATTTTTACATATCTTGTCTGAGCTGAGTGCAGGTGGAGCCTGGAGGAAGAAAAGAGCTGGGAGAGAATCAGGAGAAGTGGAGTGCTGGCAGTTCTGGGGGACTCTGAACAGCTTACCTTGAGCTGACTCCCACCAGCAGTCCGCTGTTAACTGTGGCTTTCCCAGTGCAGAGCAAGAGGCTAAAAGGCTGGACAGGAGGTGAATGGGAGGTGGGGACTGGGAGGGCTCACAGGGGTGACAAGAGATGTAGGCATGAAGGAAAGGATATACTGCTGGTGTGAACAACACTCCCCAGATGAATCTGCCACAACCCCCCCTAAGCATCTGTTCCACCTCATCAATGGGAAGGTTGCATTGAAGCCCTCAGCAGATTACAAGAATGCTAACCTGGAGTGCTGCCCAAACCCAGAGGTTTGCTTTCCTTTGCATTTTAAAAGCATGTGCTTGCTTTCTTGCTCCTTGCTTTTAAATGCAAGCTTCTGCTTGAAGCTCTTTGAGGTAGAGCTGAGTGTTGCATCAGTTAGTTCTGCTTGTTGTATGGGCTTCCTTCTGGAGGGAGTTGTTGAACTCAAGCTGGCCACCCTGCTTCTGCATGTGCTAGGAGATCCCAGCTGGCTTCCCAGCTTGGCACTCTGTGGCTTGGCCATGCCTCAGTTCTGATCTGGGAGGAGGTCCAGAGCTCTATCAGCTCCCATGGGAAGGAAACCCAAGCACACAAGCTTTAAGGAGCCACAGCACCTTCTAGTCAGGGCCAGGGACCAGGGCTGCAGGGCCAGCTTCAGACCCTCACTATCTGCACATTGCAGCTGAGAACCTTTTCTGTGCAGAGAAGTCCAGCAAGGTCTTTACCTTAGCAAGACACTGATTTCTCAGTCTAGCTAACCTTGCATCTCCAGGCATTCATCTACTCATGATCTCAACATTTTGGTGTGGTTGTTTTTCACCTCTTAGTACAGTTCCCTGTGGATTTGTGAAGCCATTACATTTACCACATGTGTGCCTATTGCCAAACTCATCCTAAAGGCCGAGCAGAAACAACCTAGAGAGGCTCTGCACTGTGTCTGCAATCCTTCACTGTGCTCCAGCACCAGTGTGAGTTCTCTGCTGTGACTTTCTGCAGCTCTCATGACTTCTGTCAGGATCTTTTTCACCAGCAGTGTGCTTGGAGTGACAGTGCTCCAGAAGCATCAAACCTCATTCACCTCAGAGAAATTCAGTATCTGCCAGGCTCTGTGTTTGGTTCTGACGTTAAGAATGTGTTGTTCCTTCTGTAGGCATAAAGGTTTAGATTTGCACACCTTGCCAACATTTCTCTTATCCTTTCTTATTTGCTGGATACCTGAAAGGAGGTTGTAAAGATCAGTCTCTTCTGCCTAGTGTCAGGTGAGAGGAAATGGCCTGAGATTGTGCCAGGGGAGGCTTAGGTTGGAGATTAGGAGAAATTTCTTTCCTGCCAGAGTGGTCAGGGATTGGCACAGGCTGCCCAGGGAGGTGGTGGAGTCCCCATCCCTGGAGGTGTTCCAAGAAATGTGTGGCCATGGCAGCGTGGGAGATGGTTTAGTGGCCATGGGGCTGCTGGGTTGATGGTTGGACTGGATGATCTCAGAGGTCTTTCCCAACCAAAACAACTCTGTGACTCTAAGTTTCCACTTCAGAGCTATTTGCTGGAGCTACATGTGTGGCAGGTCACTTTGGGCTCCTGCCTGCATTCTACAGCCTGCCAATAAAAAACTCCAAACTCTTCCCCAATCATGGAAATATGTGCCAAGAGCTGCCTTTCATGCTGGTCAAAGCTTCTTTGTCACAAGAAATCCAGGCAAGCTTCTCATTACTAGGAGGAAGACCTCCCAGAGCACTCTTCCATCAAGTGCTTGCATGACATTGCTCTTTGCTCCCCTGCTCCCCTGCCCAAAGGCTGGCAGCCCGGGTGTGCAGCTGGAGTTCCAGATGCTGTGAGATCTGTGCAACACAAGTGCTGCAGTCTTCATGAAGAGGAGACCCAGCAGGAGCTGGTAGCCCTGCTGTGGGATGGGAGCTGGTTTTCATCTCTGTGGACCAAGCCTTCTTCCTTTGCATCTCATTCACAGTGGCAGCCAGCTGGGACTTGGCAGTGAGCTGAACAATAAATGGAGTGATAGCTGAGGGAACCTTGGTTTGTTTGATGTAAGACCAGTCAGAACTACCCTGGGCAGTTGGTTCCTGGTAGCTTGGTGTGGTGGGTTGGTTGAACCAGCAACTAATCACCCAAGAGTTGCTGTCTTCCTCCACCCTTCACCGTGGGGCAAGGGAGACAACTGGAAGAGCAGTAATGGGCCAGGATAAAGACAGTTCAGTAAGTGCAGAGAAAAAAAAAATGAAGGAAAAGGAAACTCCACCAACCCCACCCAAGTGATGCAAAGGCAGTCTCACCACCTCCCACCAGCAGACCCCTGCCCAGCCAGTCCCTGAGCAGCGGCTACTTTAGAAAGACTACCACCAGTTCTCTTGCCGAGGGTGGTGCTGGAGGGTGTGGAACATCCCTGTGGCCAGTGGGTGGGCAGCTGTCCCTGATGTTTCCCCTCCCAGTCTCCTGCCTGCTTGCTGGGAGGGCAAGGCTGCCTGAGCACCAGGGAAGGACCTGTGCTGTGCAGCTCAGCAGCTGTTAAAACACTGATGTGTTAACAGCTCTGTGTTAGTCACACATCCAAAGCTCAGCACCACGCAGGCTGCTGTGAAGAACACTGCCTCCAGCCAGCCAGCCCCAGCACACCTGGGATGACAGCAGTCAGCCTGCTTTACAAATGTTTCAATGGAATTGCAGTCCAACACCTTGATTCCATTTGCATGTGTGCCTCCTCTCTCCTGCATGGCCTGAGTGTTCATGTGCATCGCTCTGGCACAGCCTCCACCTGGGCTGGCAGCACAGAAAGGCTTAGCTCCAAACTCCCAGGCCTTACAGACGCAGTCTGCCCAAGGAGTTCTCCTCTTTCACTTCTACTGGGCTTGCTGGAGTAGGGTTAATGGTTGGACTCCAAGATCTTGGAGGTCCTTCCCAACCTAAGTGATTCTATGACTGATCTCCCATCTGCATCAGTAGCTCTTGGCAAAGAGATGACCGCCACAGCTCTGCCACCAAAGGGTGTGACACATCTTCACAGCTGACACTCGTGGGAGCTGCACCACTGACTGGAGACAGCTCTGGTGAATGTCCACATCCTGAATTCTGGGACCACACTGGAGTTTAAAGTTCTTGGGATTACCTTGCTCCAGTCTGGAAATTACTGTGCAGCTCTCCAGCAAAACCACTGTGAATACTGGTGTCCTAAAAGGAAGCAGATCCCTGCTTTGCTGAGCAGCAGCTTGAGCTCAGCAAGCATTGTTGATGCCAAACTTTCATTGTCTGTGGCAGCAGCTGTGTTGCAGAGAGCACTGTGATGGGATGGTGGTGGTACAGCTCCTGCCAGTGTGCTTTGCCCTCCTGCCTTAGAGCTCTTCCTGCTTCTTGTGATTAACAGCCAAAGCCTATCCCAGGCAGATGGAAGTGTCCATCCCAGAGCTGAGCTAGATGCAGCTCAGATGCTCATGGTGAGCACAGCTGGAGAGAACAGGAGTTGTGTTCTTCAGAGCAGGTTTAGCACTTCTCACATTTGCTTGCTTGGAAAGCCATCCTCAGCTCCTTGGTGCTGAGTTCCACTTTGTGCACACCCCCGAGTCTCTCTGTCAGAGAACTCAGATTCCTTGCACAGGCCTCATGGGGAGATGCTGAGATCTGGAAATGAGCAGCAGGATGTAGGTCTGCTGTTAAGGTTAGGGATTTAAACACAGCATAAAAATCAGGAGTTACAGCCTACAGGGTTGAACATTTAGCCCTCCTTGACTGCAGAGTCACCAAGCCAGCATCCTGTGTAGAATGTTCTTTGCCAGGCATGGTAAATAACCCAGAGCAGCATTCTGTCACCTGCATGGCTTAGCCTATGTGTCCCCCAGAGAGGGGGGAGCACCACCAGTCACAGGATGCAGAGGGTCCTTGCTGGAGCAGCTGTGAGCCATGCACCAGACACAGGCAGGGCTGAATTTTTAAAGGGGTCTCAGTTCTCCCTCCCCGAGCTGATAACCTCAGCCTACCTCATGCATGTATGACAGGATTAAGATACCTGAGGCTTGATGCTTCAGTCACTAACTGAGGTATCCTAATCCTTTCATATCTGTCCTTACAAACGAGGCCATCTTTAAAAATTTCACCTAAAGTGCTGAATTTTGCCTTCAGATACCTCCATGCAACTTCCATTGAAGTCATTGGAGCTGTGCCTGCATATCTGATGGTGGAAGTGGACTCATTGCAATGAAGGTACCCATTTACCAACATCATTAGTCACCTGGAGTCACCTCTGGGCCCAGAAGGTGCAGAAGTCTCCTGGAGGGGACCCTCTGCTTGTGGGAGATGGAGGATGATGCTGATAACTTTTATTTCCTGCCTTCAAGTGGTGGCTGCAGCAGAATTTTAATGTCACCTTCTGTATGGAATTTTCTGTGTTCAAAAGAGTGTGGGAGGAGAACATGAAAACAACCTGCTTCTCACAGTGGTGTTCTTTGTCTGTTTCCTTCATACCCAACCAGTGCACAGCCAGTTCCTCACTCCCACGAGCAGGTCACAGATGGGATGTGCCCAGTGCAGTGCAGGATGTCCCTGCTGACTGCAGGGACTAGACCAGGTGTCCTTTGGAGATCCCTTCCAACCCAACCCATTCTATGACTGCTGCAGGAGCAGTGTGCAATGCCCAGCCCTGAGTGGCTTTGTTTCACTTCTGTGCCTTTGTGCTTGCAGAGCACAGACACACACAGAGTAGTTGTGTAAAGAGTCCCACAGCGAAGTGACTGCATCCACCCCACGCAAGAGAGCTTTGGTGCTTCTTGATTCTCATTAATGAGCTTTACCCAACAGCACACTTTTCATTTCCCAGTAATTTTAAGGTGTCAGGGAGTGACTGGGGGGGGATGGAGCAAAACTAGAAGTGGGGAGATTCAGATTGGCTGTGAGGAAGAAGTTGTTCCCCGTGAGGGTGGTGAGAGCCTGGCACAGGCTGCCCAGGGAGGTGGTGGCAGCCTCCTGCCTGGAGGTGTTTGCAGCCAGGCTGGAGGTGGCTGTGAGCAACCTGCTGTGGGGTGAGGTGTCCCTGCCCACGGCAGGGGGCTGGGACTGGCTGAGCCTTGAGCTCCCTTCCAGCCCTGGCAGCTCTGTGGGTCTGTAATATAAAATTCCCTGTGTTTGGTTCTTGACAGTTGCTTCCAGGCAGCTTCTCTATTGCTGTCTCTCTGTCACTGGTCTGGGGAGGGGCTGCTCACTGAAATCTTGGCTGCTGTAACTGATCCTACTGCAGAGACTCGATACAAACCCATGGCTCAGCCCAAGCAGAGGGTCCCAAGCAAAATGCCAGTCTGGAATTTGTGACTGCACGCAGAGAGACAAACACACAGACAGACACACAGACACAGACAGACACACAGACACAGACAGACACACACATACGCGGAGTTCCAGCTGCGGGGAGTTGTTGTTCTGGGATGTTGTGATCTGTCAGAGCACAGTGGACACAGTGAGCACTCCTAGGCTTTAGGGTGGGTACTGTTGATGCCTGTTTGGGTCTCTACTTCCACACCTGTTACAAAGTGCTGGTTTCCCAGGGACTGCCCTTGCTGCTGTTCCTTTGCAGTTAGCATTCTGGCCTTCACTGGGGATGGCAGAACAGGCAGCTCCCTCTCCAAAGGATCCACTGCCACAGAGGTGAATTTGTTTGAAGGGAGCCTTAGCCCAGGGGCTTCCACACTGCTCTTGAGTGCAAGGTGATCTTCCCGTGGCAGGCACAGCCACTGTGAACTACCACCACTTGGTCACACTGAAGCAGATGTGCTCTCCAGCACCACAACTCCTTGAAAGATTAAGATCAGAGTTCTTTTATATAAATATAAATGAAGGGTTTTCAAGGGGAGCTGAAAGCACAAGGACAAGCAATCTCCTGGAACTGGCAGTGAGCAGCAGGGAGCAAAGCAGTGCTCTGAAAGGAGCTTTTGTACAGCCACATTGCTGCCAGAATGTGGATTGTTACTGCACTGGTTGAGTGGAGAAATTCTTTCCCACAGATTGTCTTTAGCTATGGTAAGCAGCTATGTTTTAAGGAGTTAGTTATGAAAGATAGATTTGATAGCTGTTTAATGAATTCCTCCTTGGGCTTCTGACTGTAATGCTTTCTACATCTAAGCAATTATATGGTTAGAGGGTCCTGAGTTTGTGTCCCCTGCACCCAGAACACTTCACAGGTTTACAACTGAGTCTGTCACCTCAGTCCTTTCACCCCTGTTGCACCAGCTTGGTTATGTGTAGGGAACTGGGATGCCTGCCCCTGTGCAGGTAAAGAGCTGGCAACGGAGGAGGTTGGTTTTGGCAGGAGCCTCCTTTGTTCTGTGTCGACACCCTGCTCGTTCTACATGTGTGTATATCGCTTTGTGGCGTGGAGGTGGAAATGAGCTACAACTGTTGCTAAACCATTTGGTTTGTTGTTTGGTTTTTGTTTTGTTCTGCTTTGCTTTCCTCCCCCCCAGAAATGTTCACTCTTTTTAATTCATTCTCATTGTGTGTTTTTGCAGCAAGCTTAGTAGTGGAGGAGCGAACGAGACAGATGAAAATGAAAATGCACCGTTATAATCAGACATCAGGGTCTGGTTCTAGCCAAGAACATGAGCGTGAGCAATATTCCAAGGTAAAGTCAGCAGTGTTCAAATGATGCTTGGGCTTGAAAATGGAAGGCATGAGCCTCGTGCTGTGTGAATATGACTCCAGAGGGCTGCGCTGGGGAGCCTGGCGGAAACGGCTCGCAGCCGTAGCTTTGGTCTTACCCACCTCTGAGATGCTTTGGACTGGGCCTTGACATCACCCAAAACCAACCTGCAAACAAAGAGCTACACCTCAGAGCTCATTCAGGGAAGAAAGATCTTCCCACAGCTGTTGAACAAAGCAGTGTCACCCCCCAGATTAGGAAGGGCCTGGCCTGCAGATCCTGGGAGGATGGCAAAGCCAGGGAAGTGAGGACACGGGGAGCAAGTTTGGACATGGAGAGGAAGTTTGGACATTGGGAATGAGTTTGGACATGGGGAGGGAGTTTGGACATGGAGAGGAAGTTTGGACATTGGGAATGAGTTTGGACATGGGGAGGGAGTTTGGACATGAAGAGGACATTTGGACATTGGAAGTTCTTTACAATGGGGGTAGTGAAATACTGGCACAGGTTGCCCAGAGGTGTGATGGAGGCCCCAGCCCTGGTGACGTTCAAGGTCAGACTTGATGGGGCCCTGAGCAACCTGATCTAGGTAAAGATGTCTCTGCTTGCTGCAGGGAGGTTGGACAAGATGTCCTTTAAGGATCCCTTCCAACCTGGTCCTACTATGACTCTATGAAGTATCGTGGTGTGGTGGCCCTACTTCTGTGTTCTGCTCCAGGCTCTTGCTCTTGTCTGACATGTAGAGAGCTGGGCAGAATTAGATCCAATCCTGTGCAGCTGCTCTCGTGTTTGCATAGGTTTTGTGCATCCTAATCATGTCACAGAGTATTTCCTTTCTTGAAATACATATTCATAGACTCACAGAATGGGCTGGGCTGGAAGAGACCTCCAGAGCTCCAACCCAAGCACTCAGCAGGGACAGCCCCAACTCCAGCAGCTTGCCCACAGCCCTCTCCAGCCTCCCCTTCAACAGCTCCAGGCAGGGAGCCTCAACCACCTCCCTGGGCAACCTCTGCCCGGCTTCCACCACCCTCCTGCTGCACAACTTCTTCCTCACCTCCAAGCTCAAGCTGCTCTGCTCTGCTTTGCAGCCCTTGGCCCTGCTGCTGTCCCTGCAGGCCTTTGCCAACAGTCTCTCTGCAGCCTTCTTGCAGCCCCTCCTTCTCTCCCCTCCTCCCCCAGCCTCTGCTGCCAGTGAGGATTGTCCCAGCCCAGCTGCAGAGCCCTGCACTTGCTCTTGTTGGACCTCCTGAGGTTCAGCTGGGTTCACCTCTGCAGCCTGTCCAGGTGCCCCTGGATCCCATCCTGCCCCTCTGGGGGACTGAGACATAAGGATGTGTCCATTGTGGGACCACCTCACTGTGAAGGTAGTGCTGCAATGAAAGTTCATGAGGGGAAGGCAGGGTTTAGGCTCTCAGTTGCTCAATGGTGGCATATCAGTGCTCTTTAGTGGTCAATGATGTGTGTGCAAAATGAATCCCTTCAGTTTAAACATGTTTTATATTGAAATAAGCCCTCCCCCCACCAGGGACTGCATGAGATGGCTTTTGCCATTTCTCCCAATTTTTGTCATGTCTCCCACTCAGTTTTCCAATGTCTCACTCTCAGTAAGCCAGCACCATGGGATGTGGTGTAAATACTGGTAAACATCTGTGTTTTAAACAGCCATAAATGGTGTTACCCAGTGGGTAACTGCTCTGCAGCATTTGCGTAGGTCTTCGTGCCTCATTGTTTGCAAGACCTTCACAGAGTTCCCCTCCTATTCCCTTCAGTTCCAGGGGAAATACTGAGTGGTGGATGGGAAATGGTCACATTCTGAACAGCTAAATAAATTACAAAATAAGACCAAAAAACCAACTCTATAGACTGGGGAAAAGGGCTGGCTCCCAGGGGACCTCAGAGCAGCCTGCCAGGGCCTGAAGGGGCTGCAAGAAGGCTGCAGAGAGACTGTTGGCAAAGGCCTGCAGGGACAAGGGCTTCAAAGGAGAGCAAAGCAGACTGAGCTTGGAGGTGAGGAAGAAGTTGTGCAGCAGGAGGGTGGTGGAAGCCTGGCAGAGGTTGCCCAGGGAGGTGGTTGAGGCTCCCTGCCTGGAGCTGTTCAAGGTGAGGCTCTGAACAACCCTCTCTAGTGGAGGCTGACCCTGCTGAGTGCAGGGGGCTTGGACTGCATGAGCTCTGGATGGCCCTTCCAGCCCAGACCATTCTGTGATTCTATTCAGGAAGAGCTTTAAGCCTCTGTCTGCTGCCTTCTCTATTGGTGAGGCTGCAGGGGCCAGGCGTTATTGCAGGTTTAGTGTTTGAATCAAAACACTTTGGTAGCACAGTGCTGGGTTTGCATAGCTTTAAGAGACAGTAAGTCTGAATCAGGCTTTTCATTCCAAATCCAGCAAGCTGTGTGTTCCAGGTGCCACGCACAGAGCACAGTCCCTCTGCTGCCACAGCTCTCCAGAGCAGGCACAACACTTCTTCTTTGCTAGGTCTCTGTACTCAGCAGTCACAGATGGAGCGCTGCAGTTCTTGAAAGGACATCATTCTATATTTAGGTGCACTGCTTACTCTGCTCAGACTCTCTGTGACTGGAAAGCATTTAGCACCAAAGTGCAATCATGGCATCAGTGCAGTGGCACTCTGTGGGCTTCGCTTGGTAGCTCATGTCTGCAAGGAAAGGCTGGGTAGGAGACTCAGGATGCTGGGAAGCTGATTTGAGTTTTATGGGATGCTGGGCAAGGCAGTTAGGGCTATGTGCAGACAGTGAGCATCTTTTGATGCACTTTTGTCCACCTTCAAGAGGAAAAAATATTTCCTTCAAGAAAACCTATTTGCTACTGTCCACTGCCCTGACAGTGCCTCCAGGACTGGCAGCGTTTCACACAACTCAGGCCCATTCTTTTGACTCCTGGGCTTCACTGCAGTTTTCCCATGGTCTGAGTAGCTCATTTGGCTGTTCCCTGTCAGGCATCTGAGTGGTGTTGACAGCAGCTGAGCTGGACATAGCTCAGGGAAGCATCACTCAGAATCAGTGCTGTTTGCTGGGCTTTGTGCGCTGCCCCTAAGATGCTATTGGGAGTCAGAGGCCAGGCCTGGACACATGGAGGTGCCAGCTGCTGGGCTATGAACCCTGGCAGCATTCAGAGGAACCCTGTGTGAGCACTCAGAGAGCTCCAGGTGCTCTGTGCCCGATTCAGCCTTTCCTGACAAGGTTTCTTTCCCACTTTTGAGAATCAGGTGGCTCCAAAGGTAGTGGTGATCTCAAGACCTGCCTAATTGCCTGGATGAGTCTAGTCCTTAACATTTCTTGCCTGGATTGCTCTTTCTTCATTTTAATTTCCCCATTTAATCCCCATTTAATCTCCTCACTTTAATCACTTTGTAAGGCATGTATTTCCAGAGGTTATCACCTCTTTTGCAGCGCACTCCTTCCATTCTCACAGCTCTGAGCTATTGTATTCTCCGTGTTTCTGGGAAGCAAGCCTAGAAACACAAACACTGATGAATGTGGAAGATAATCTCATGATAATGAACTATTAAAAGACTTCTAAGTGTGCCTTCCGGTCAGCAAAACTGCTGCCACTGTCAGTCATTGAGGAGCTGTAGAAGCATTCCTGGAGCACAGTCCTTTGCCTCACAGCTCTGCTCTTCCCACTGATGTTCCCACATCTGCAGTTCATCATCCCTCTTTCACTCTCTCCTTTTGCTGGTGCAGAAGCAGCAACAGCTCCACAGGCGGTGAAGTGAATGGCAGAGCTGCATCTCAGCTGTTTATGTTTCAGGCACTTAGACTGAAAAAACCCAGCACAGATCATTTGGGCATCTGAAGCTAGCAGCTCTTCGTGTTTAAAACACCAGAGCTACTCCTCGGGAACTGCTCTTGAAGCTACTGTGAAGGTCAGCAGCTCTCCTAATGGGCTAAAGGATGCACCTTGGAACACAAGTGGCACACCAGCTTTAACCCTCTGAGAGGCTGGGGAGTGATGGCACTGACAATTCACTTGGTTTTGGTGCTGCACAATGCTGCAGACAGAGGACTCTGACAGATCCATGCAGAGTGAGGAGGAGCAGAAGCTTTCTGGATGAGCATCACATTTCTCCTGAGCCCAGCTGGAAACCCACAGACATTACTGTGCTGCAGATACCAAAGAACTGGTTCTTAGCTCGGGATGTTTTCCTTCTGAATGATTCAGGTCCAGGAGTCCTGCAACAGGAACATTTCCTTCTGTTGATGCTGGCTGCCTTGTGGAGCAGTCCTGGCCACTTCTGGCTATATCTGAGGGTGAAAAAAAGTTTCACTTCAAAACTGCTTCCACTTTGTTTGTCTCTTAGCTGAGCTGACTGATTGTTAGCTTGTGCTGACAAGGGGTAGATAGCAAGTCAGTAGGAAAAGTTGCATGCCTCCTCCAGGGGACAGCGAGAGCAGCAGGAGCAGCAGCTACAGGAGGGGCTGCATCTGGAAGAAGCAGTAAAGTCCAAAAGCTGCAGCACTCAGCATTAGCCTGCAGCAGCAGCACTTCTTCCACTCATCTCTGTTTCTGTGAAGGCAAGGAAGGGTCTTCAGGTTCTGCTGAATCACAGCCCTGGCATGGTGTGTAAAGGGGCAGTAAAAGCTCGACCATGGCACAAAGATCTCCTTTAGGAAGAGATGCTTCATGCAGTAGCTCAGTGCCTGGTGTACCAAGGCAGGTACAAGGCAGGGATTCAGCTGGTTTTCTATCTCCTCAACATAAAATTCTCTGTTTACCAGCATAGCAATCTCTGCTGGTCAGCATTTGAGTCTGACATTTACAGAGCAATTCCACCTTGCACAGGCTGCTGAACTGTAAGGAGCAAGACACAGTGAGGGTTTGTCCTTAGCCCTCCCTTGCAAGGGATGGTGCCTGGGCTGAGGACCCTGCAACAGTAATTGGTTTCATGTTGATATTGAATTTGATGAGACTGAGTCCCTGAGCAGCTGTGAATACCCAGCTGGGATTTCTGACTTCTCTCCCAGCATCCTAACCAGTCAGCTCCATGCTCTGTGCTTCCTCTCTTCTCCTCACCTTCCCCAGCCCATGGAAGCTGGGGCAGAGTCAGTGCACCTGGAACAGAGGCTCTTCCCCTGCCCCGTGGCATAGTGCTCACTGTCTTCAACTTTGTGCTAAATCCACAGATTCAGGTGGGGCTTGGGACACTGCCAGCAGCCTCAACATTAGAGAAGAAGAAAGGCTTCCAGCAGGACAAAGGAACTCACTGCCTCTGGCCTTGATGGTCCCCTTGATGAGAGAGCTTAGACAGTGTCAACCTTCTCCAGCAGCACCCCATGCTTGCTCAGGGGCCACAGGAATCCTCTGCCATTCCACATTCCCTGGATGCACGCTCAAACCAGCAGCCACAAAGAGAATCGGGACTTTTTGGTGAGGAAGAAAAGTAATTAAGCATCACAATGAGGGTGGAGGAGAGGTCAGATTGTCTTCAGCAGACACAAATAGAGCATGGAGCTGTTTCTGAGGCACTGTTTCACGTAGCTGAGAGAGATGCCACGGTTAGATTGGACGCTAAAGAGCTTCAAAAGCCTCTCCTGGGGAGGAGGAATTCCTGGACACAGGTCCAGTGTTTAGGAAGGGTGAAATCCCTCCCCACTTCACTGGGATTTTGGTGTTTGATAGGACCATGATTTCTTCTGCAGATTGCAATTCTCTTTAGCTCAGAGGAAGGCCACAGCATTCCATGTGTCCAGATGCTTTCCATACTTTGAGCTGCCTCATTTTGGGAAGGCTTAAAGGATTCCTTAGGAGTTGTGTGGGAATTTCACACAAAATATCAAGGCTGGCTCTGAAGTGGGGCAGCTCAACGGGAAAAAAATGAACCCTCCATTTTTTCAGCCTCTGAACATCTGTGTTTAACCTGAGCAAAAAGCTTTCCCCCTTCATCTTGCTGAGGTGTCTTTATTTCTAGGCTTTAGAAGGAAAGTACAGCAGTCAATGGAATGGAAATGTTCCATGATTAGGAAACAGGACCGATAAGAACCCAAGTGCTTCGTGTTTCCATTGCTGAGAGGGTTCTTTTGCAGTCAGAAGACAGCAGGCAGCACAGCTGTTTCGCAGGCTGTACCAGCCATGCCCAAGAGGTGAGCTGAGTAAACGCATCGGCAGAGTCTCACCTTAACCCCCTCTCTATTCAGAGAAGTCAGCACAAGGCACTGCCAAAGAGAAGCTCTGACCAAGTCTTTGCTAGGGTTGAAAATGTTTTGAACTACTGGAGCTGAGGAGTCCTCTGTGTTAAGCACGGCACCAAACCAGCGCGCTGCTCCATCTGCTTCCGTGCCAGTGCCTGAGCTCAAAGCCATCCTGCTGCCGCTCCAAGGGACTCTGCAGTCATCTGCAGTGTTTGAAGGTGAAGACTCGCCTCTAGTGAAGCAGAGCTGCTGTGCCACAGCTGTTGGAGTCAGCCAGCCAGGGCAAGCCTCTCACAGGGTATTGCTCAGTTACCCTCCTCAGGTCACCCCCCCAGGTCTTTGTTAAGGGCTTGGTTTGTGTTTTTCATGTGTGCTGTGCAGGAGCTGGGTGAGCCTGCAGCACACACTAGCCTTCTACAGCCTCCATTTCTCCTACAGGTTGATGTATTTACAGCCAGTGCCAGGTACCCTGTTTGTTCCCTTCTCTGCCCCTCTTAGCTTCCTCATAGATCTTTCACCAAGAGTTCTCCAAATATGCTGCTGAAAAGCAGCAGAGCAGAAGATAAACCTGACAGGAGGTCTGCAGCCACCCGAGCTCATGATTGTCAGGCTTGGAAAGTTAAAGTACAGCCTCTGCCAGCTGCCAGCCTGCAGCCCAGCACCTGGCTGAGCTGGGGACTGTCACAGCTCTGTGTATAATTCATACAGAAATTTCTCCCTCTTGCAGTTCAGCAGAGCACAGGCCTGGAAGGTGAAGTCCCTCGAGTGTGGTGTCAGAAGCTGCCTGCTCTCCCCACATGGGAGCAGCTTGCCTGTGCCCTGGCAGTGGGGTCAATGGCTTCCCAGCCAAGGCTGCCTTAGCAGTGGCTTTTGGTTTTGTACCCCTGACAGTGGTTTCTTCCTTGAATCTGTGTGAGCAAGGATTTAGGCCACTGATGGGACTGCAGCCTCCTTTTCTCTGTGTGTGACTGATGATGTGAGCAGCAAGAGCATTGTGCAGCTGGTGGTGAGGAGGTGCAGCTGCTTTCAACTAGTCGAAACTTCTGCTCTTAGCACAGGGGGAATAACTTTTACCCCTGTCCAAGTATTGCTCCTGCTGCTAGCTCTCACCCATGTGAACACAGGAAAACACCCAGCCCAGGGAGCTGATCTGGCTGACAGAGACCATTTTTGCGGAGCCCTCTTTCTGCCTGCCTTGTCCTCTAGCACCAAGCTACAGAGAGCTGTTTTGAGGTGGTCAGAACCTAGGCACTGAAGTCAACTCCCAGAGCTTGATGGAGCATTGCATTTTGTTCAGACTCACAGGCAGCTCTCCTGGCCCAGGCTCACTCTGTACACAGATTTCACAGCAGCCTTTTGAATATCTGGGAAACTGAAAAAGGTCCTCTCCTATGAAGAGAGGCTGAAAGGGTTGGGGCTATCCAGGATGGAAATGAGAAGCTTGTGGGGAGACCTTAGAGCTGCATTTCAATATCTGGAGGGGACCTACAGGCAGGCTGGGGAGGAACTGTTTAGAAGGGGCTGTAAGGATAGGACCAGGGGCAATGGTTTGGAACTGGAGCAGGGCAGAGTTAGGTTGGGCATCAGGAGGTAGTTCTGCACCATGAGAGTGGTGAACTACTGGCACAGGCTGCCCAGGGAGGTGGTTGAAGCTCCATCCCTGCAGACATTCAAGCTCAGCCTGGCTGTGTCCCTGGGCAGCCTGCTCCAGCTGGAGGTGTCCTTGCTGCCTGCAGGGGTGCTGGACAAGATGCCCTTGGAGGGACCCTTCCAGCCCAATGCAATCTGTGAACCTGTAATAAACAGAAGGTTGCATTCATGTCCTTGAGAAGATGTCTGTCTGTCTGCTCCATGAGTATTTCCTTCTGACACTTCCCATGTGTGTAAGAGCCAGCAGCCTACATCCAAAGCTGTAATTTATCCCAAGTGTCTCATGTGGTCCATCACTGCCACAGAATCATAGAGTCACAGAATGGGCTGGGCTGGAAGGGAGCTGCAGAGCTCAGGCAGCCCAAGCCCTCTGCACTCAGCAGGGACAGCCCCAACTCCAGCAGCTTGCCCACAGCCCTCTCCAGCCTCCCCTTCAACAGCTCCAGGCAGGGAGCCTCAACCACCTCCCTGGGCAACCTCTGCCAGGCTTCCACCACCCTCCTGCTGCACAACTTCTTCCTCACCTCCAAGCTCAAGCTGCTCTGCTCTGCAGCCATGGTGCCTGCCGCTGTCCCTGCAGCCTTTGCAGTCTCTCCATGTTTGGTTTCTTCTCTAGACACACAGAGGTCACCTGAGGGAGGATTCCTCTGAATCCCATACACTGCTGTGGGCTCTCACAGCAGGCAGAGGGAAGTGTCAGAGTGGGGTCAGTTTGTTGTCTCAATGTGTGCCTTCTGTTGTGATGAGCCTGCTCACCCTCTCTTTTCTTGATCTCTAGTATAAGATACAAACAGAGCAGTACAGAAGTTGTGATAACGTCTCTGCCAAATCATCAGATAGTGATGTCAGTGACGTGTCAGCCATTTCCAGAACCAGCAGTGCCTCACGCCTCAGCAGCACAAGTTTTATGTCAGAGCAATCTGAACGCCCCCGGGGCAGAATCAGGTGAGTGCCCACAGCAGCTTCCATCCTCACAACCCCCTCTGCCCCAGTGCCAGAACCCAGCCAGAGCTGCAGGAGCCCCGTGGCCGTGACCTCACGGTGTGTGGGGATGCTGTGCACACCTGAACTGCCTTCCCTGGAAGCCTGAGCTGCCCAGCACTTGTGGGGTGGATCTGCAGCCCAGGGCAGTGAGGAGGTGGCAGGTTCACAGCTGTGTGGCAAGTGTGAGCTGAATGCCCTCTGCCAGCTCACTGCTGGCCAAGAGTCAGTGTGGTCTAGGTGCCAAGAAGGTATCACAGCAGAAACATTGCAGGAGTTTGTTATCCAGAATCCTCTTTCATAAAAGCTCTGGGTTTCTCTTCTCCTTCTTTCTCCTTCTCTCTCCTCCTTTTCTCCTTCTCCCTCCTCCTTCTCTTCTCCTTCCCTCTCCTCTGTCCTACTCTCTCCTCTTTCTCCCCTCTCTCTCCTCTCTCCTCCTTCTCTCTCCTCCTTCTCCCTCCTTTTTCTTTGCTCGTTAATATGTTCATTGATGATCTGGATGAGGGCATTGAGCAGATGGCACCAAGCTGGGGGCAGGAGTTGAGCTGTTAGAGGGTAGGAGAGCTCTGCAGAGGGACCTTGCCAGGTTGGACAGATGGGCAGGAGATTGAGCACATCTAAGTGCCAGGTTCTACACATTGGCCACAGCAACCCCAGGCAGAGCTACAGGCTGGGCTCAGAGTGGCTGAGAGCAGCCAGGCAGAGAGGGACCTGGGGGCAGTGGTTGATAGTAGGCTGAACATGAGCCAGCAGTGTGCCCAGGGGGCCAAGAAGGCCAATGGCATCCTGGCCTGCATCAGGAAGTGTGGCCAGCAGGAGCAGGGAAGTCCTTGTGCCCTGTGATCAGCACTGCTTAGGCCACACCTTGAGTCCTGTGTCCAGCTCTGGGCTCCTCAGGTTAGGGAAGCTGTTGAGCTGCTGGAAGGTGTCCAGAGAAGGGCAACAAAGCTGGGGAGGGGTCTGGAGCACAGCCCTGGGAGGAGAGGCTGAGGGAGCTGGGGTTGCTTAGCCTGCAGAAGAGGAGGCTCAGGGGAGACCTCGTTGCTCTCTCCAACTCCCTGAAGGGAGGTTGTTGCCAGGTGGGGGTTGGTCTCTTCTCCCAGGCACCCAGCACCAGAACAAGAGGACACAGTCTCAAGCTGTGCCAGGGGAGGTTTAGGCTGGAGGTGAGGAAGAAATTCTTCATAGAGAGATTGGCCCTTGGGATGTGCTGCCCAGGGAGGTGGTGGAGTCCCCATCCCTGGAGGTGTTTAAGAAGAGCCTGGCTGAGGCACTTGGTGCCATGGTTGAGCTGGTTAGATGGTGCTGGGTGCTAGGTTGGACTGGATGATCTCAAAGGTCTTTTCCAGCCTGGTTGATTCTGTTCTATTCTATGCTATGCTATTCTCTCTCCTCATTCTCCCCTTTCTCCTCTTTCCTCTTTCTCTTTCCTCCTTCTCTCTCCTCCTTCTCCCTCCTCCTTCTCCCTCCTTTTTTCTTTCTCCTCTTCTCTCCTTTTATCCTTTGTCTCTCTTCCTTCCACCTCCTCCTTTTCTTCTTCTCTCTCTGCTCTTTCTCTCTCCCCTTCCTATTCTCCTTCCTCTCCTTCTCTCCTCCTTCTCTCTCTTTTGTCTCTGTCTTCCTTCTCTCCTTCCCTACCTGCTTGCTTTTATCCTGCTGTTGCCATGCATATGATAAACCACTAGATGTGAAATGAGTATTTCTATAGTAATTTGGATATCTCTGCTTCAAAAGTAGTTTAATTCATTTGCCTTGTCAGTAACCAAATATCCCTTTCACCCTTGATAATCTGCTCTTGGTTTAGTGCTTTTCTTCCAGTGGATTGGTTCTGTCTTCCTTTAGCTTGATGAGAAAATTCCCCCCAGGAGGCTTAGCTTGGTTGTCTAATCTACCAATTTCATTTGGCTTGAAGCATTGTAAGACACAAGGAGAATGAATTGATTCCTGAGGAGGGAATCAGTCTGCTCCAAGCCTGCATGGCATCCTGCCAGGGTACAGCCTCATTACCAGGAGGTGCAGCTGTAGGCAATGGAAGGGCTGCCAGGCAGGCTCAGGAGGTGGCCTTTGTGTATGAAGTTGGTTCCCTTCAGTAGCTTCTCAGTGGTTACCCTGCACAGAGGGCTCCAAGCAGAGCAGCCTGCCTGCACTGTCTGCACAGGGATTCCCTCTGTGGACCCCTGTCACAAACACTTTGGCACACTGAGTAAAACCTGCTTTGTATGATCCTTTGTCAGGAATGGTCCTTGGCTGCTACCTTTGCAATTAGCCTGCTGCAGCCAAGGAGGGCAGTGGGTGCCATTTCCGGTGCTCCCCATCCCCAGCCTGAGCTGCTCTTGCCCTCTCTCCCTCAGTTTGGACCGCTGGAGGTTCTGTCACTTCAGGCAATGTCTGTCCTATCCTGGGCTTGTCAACAGTTATTTCTTCATAGAATCATACAAAGGGCTGGGTTGGAAGGGACCTTAAAGCTCATCCAGTTCCAACCCCCTGCCATGGGCACCTGCCATGTTCCCCTCCAGCACAGGCTGCTCAAGGTCTCATCCAGCCTGGCCTTGAACACCTCCAGGGAGGGGACACCCACAGCCTCGCTGGGCAGCCTGTGCCAGAGTCTCACCACCCTCACTGCAAAGAATTTCTTCCTCATCTCCAGTCTCAATCTGCCCTCCTCAAGCTTCAATCCATTCCCCCTCATCCTATCACTCCAAGCCCTTGTGAAAAGTCCCTCCTCAGCCTTCTTGTAGCCCCTTCAGGTACTGGCAGGCTGCTATTAGGTCTCCCTGGAGCCTTCTCTTCTCCAGGCTGAAGAGCTCCAACTCTCTCACCCTGTCCCCACGAGAGAGGTTCTCCAGCCCTTTGATCACCTCCTCTGGACCTGCTCCAGCAGCTCCATGTCCCTCTTATGCTGGGGACACTAGAGCTGGAGGCAGCACTCAGGTAGCATCTCATGAGGGCACCTCCCTCCTCTTGCTGGTCACCACCATTCCAGATTATGACACTTGGAGCCACATCTCAGTGTTTTGTGGCTCTGAAGTCAGTGTGTGTTAGCTCTACGTGCCAGTGTGTGTTAGCTGTGTGCCAGGGTCTCTTACCTGTGTGCCAGGGTCTGCTAGCTGTGTGCCAGGGTCTGTTAGCTGTGTCAGTGTTAGCTGTGTGCCAGGGTCTGTTAGCTGTGTGCCAGGGTCTGTTAGCTGTGTCAGTGTTAGCTGTGTGCCAGGGTCTGCTAGCTGTGTCAGTGTTAGCTGTGTGCCAGGGTCTGCTAGCTGTGTGCCAGGGTCTGCTAGCTGTGTCAGTGTTAGCTGTGTGCCAGGGTCTGCTAGCTGTGTCAGTGTTAGCTGTGTGCCAGGGTCTGTTAGCTGTGTGCCAGGGTCTGCTAGCTGTGTCAGTGTTAGCTGTGTGCCAGGGTCTGTTACCTGTGTGCCAGGGTCTGCTAGCTGTGTCAGTGTTACCTGTGTCAGTGTTACCTGTGTTAGTGTTAGCTGTGTGCCAGGGTCTGCCTGTGTGCCAGGGTCTGCTAGCTGTGTCAGTGTTAGCTGTGTGCCAGGGTCTGTTAGCTGTGTCAGTGTTAGCTGTGTCAGTGTTAGCTGTGTGCCAGGGTCTGTTAGCTGTGTCAGTGTTAGCTGTGTCAGTGTTAGCTGTGTGCCAGGGTCTGTTACCTGTGTGCCAGGGTCTGCTAGCTGTGTCAGTGTTAGCTGTGTGCCCGGGTCTGTTAGCTGTGTGCCAGGGTCTGCTAGCTGTGTCAGTGTTAGCTGTGTGCCAGGGTCTGCTAGCTGTGTGCCAGGGTCTGCTAGCTGTGTCAGTGTTAGCTGTGTGCCAGGGTCTGCTAGCTGTGTCAGTGTTAGCTGTGTGCCAGGGTCTGTTAGCTGTGTGCCAGGGTCTGCTAGCTGTGTCAGTGTTAGCTGTGTGCCAGGGTCTGTTACCTGTGTGCCAGGGTCTGCTAGCTGTGTCAGTGTTACCTGTGTCAGTGTTACCTGTGTTAGTGTTAGCTGTGTGCCAGGGTCTGCCTGTGTGCCAGGGTCTGCTAGCTGTGTCAGTGTTAGCTGTGTGCCAGGGTCTGTTACCTGTGTGCCAGGGTCTGCTAGCTGTGTCAGTGTTACCTGTGTCAGTGTTACCTGTGTTAGTGTTAGCTGTGTGCCAGGGTCTGCCTGTGTGCCAGGGTCTGCTAGCTGTGTCAGTGTTAGCTGTGTGCCAGGGTCTGTTAGCTGTGTCAGTGTTAGCTGTGTCAGTGTTAGCTGTGTGCCAGGGTCTGTTAGCTGTGTCAGTGTTAGCTGTGTCAGTGTTAGCTGTGTGCCAGGGTCTGTTAGCTGTGTCAGTGTTAGCTGTGTCAGTGTTAGCTGTGTGCCAGGGTCTGTTACCTGTGTGCCAGGGTCTGCTAGCTGTGTCAGTGTTAGCTGTGTGCCCGGGTCTGTTAGCTGTGTGCCAGGGTCTGCTAGCTGTGTCAGTGTTAGCTGTGTGCCAGGGTCTGCTAGCTGTGTGCCAGGGTCTGCTAGCTGTGTCAGTGTTAGCTGTGTGCCAGGGTCTGCTAGCTGTGTCAGTGTTAGCTGTGTGCCAGGGTCTGTTAGCTGTGTGCCAGGGTCTGCTAGCTGTGTCAGTGTTAGCTGTGTGCCAGGGTCTGCCTGTGTGCCAGGGTCTGTTAGCTGTGTCAGTGTTAGCTGTGTCAGTGTTAGCTGTGTGCCAGGGTCTGTTAGCTGTGTGCCAGGGTCTGTTAGCTGTGTCAGTGTTAGCTGTGTGCCCGGGTCTGTTAGCTGTGTGCCAGGGTCTGCTAGCTGTGTCAGTGTTAGCTGTGTGCCAGGGTCTGTTAGCTGTGTGCCAGGGTCTGTTAGCTGTGTGCCAGGGTCTGCTAGCTGTGTCAGTGTTAGCTGTGTGCCAGGGTCTGTTAGCTGTGTGCCAGGGTCTGCTAGCTGTGTCAGTGTTAGCTGTGTCAGTGTTAGCTGTGTGCCAGGGTCTGTTAGCTGTGTCAGTGTTAGCTGTGTGCCAGGGTCTGTTAGCTGTGTGCCAGGGTCTGTTAGCTGTGTCAGTGTTAGCTGTGTGCCAGGGTCTGCTAGCTGTGTCAGTGTTAGCTGTGTGCCAGGGTCTGTTAGCTGTGTCAGTGTTAGCTGTGTGCCAGGGTCTGTTAGCTGTAAGTGCAGATCAGTTCCTGGGGGCTGGGAGCAGGTTTTACTCCTACTGAGTGACTCAGCCTCCGCTGTGGTTTCTGTAGCTCAGCCCTGGCTCCAGCTGCCTGTGCTGCTAATGATGTACAGCACTCACAGGCTGAAACACTGTCTGAACAGCCAGGGTGCAACCAGCTGGCCCAGAGCAGCACACAAGTGCTGTGCCTCCCCTTGAACAGCTGAGCAACCTCCAGCTGGTCGCTGAGTGAAAGCTCCCTCATGTCGTGTCATGAAGAGCTGCCTGTTGGAGTGAGGTGGGGTCCAGCTCTTCCCCCTGCTGTCAGCTGATAGAAGGAGAGGAAATGGCCTGAAGATGTGCCAGGGGAGGGGTAGGTTGGTGTTGACAACAGAGTTCAGAGTCAATACGGACAACCAATGTGATCCAAGTGTTGTTCAGTTTGATTGAGGAACCTCTGCAGCTCCCCTGGGCTGGCAGAGCATCCCTGGCACAGCTCCACTGGCTCCCCAGCAGTGACCACACATCCTCCTGCTATTGATTATTGGTTAAACTGCTGGTACCACACCAGGCTGCTGGTGCAGCTGTGCCTCCTGTCGTTCCCAGCCAGCTCTCTGTGTTTACAGCTACCAGTGCCTTGCTCTGGTCACACACTGCCAGCACAGCTCTGTTTGCTAAGCTGCTGGCTACTCCTGCACTGCTGCTGAGCATGGCCTACCCCCATGCCAAGCTCTAAGCTTATATTGCCAGATTGCTCACACCACTTCTTGCTATGATTGACACAGGTTGGAGATGAGGAAACATTTCCTTCCTGCAAGGATGGTCAGGGACTGGAACAAGATGCTCAGAAAGGTGTGGCCAGGGCAGTTTGGGAGATGGTTTGGTGGCCATGGTGGTGTTGGGTTGCTGGTTGGACTGGATGATCTCAGAGGGCTTTGCCACCCCCGGCAATTCTATGGTCCTAAGAAGTTAGTAACAGAGAGAGGATGAAAGTGAATCTTCCCTTTGCTTTCATCAGTGACAAGTCTGTGTCTAAACCTTTCAACATGGAAGGTCAATTTCCTTCCTGTGGTACCTTTGTCATTTAATTGCCTGACAAAAAGCTGAGGCTTAGCACGGATGGAAAGGTTTTAGATTGGATATTAGGAATAATTTCTTTGCTGCAATTTCTTTGCTTGCAGTGAGACTGAGGTTGGTCTCTTCTCCCTAGTCTCAGGTGATAGAATGAGAGGAAATGGCCTGAAATTGTGCCAGGGGAGGGCTAGGTTGGAGATTAGGAAAGATTTCTTCCCTGCTAGAGTGGTCTGGGACTGGCACAGGCAGCCCAGGGAGGTGGTGGAGTCCCCATCCTGGAGCTGTTCAGGAAATGTGTGGCCATGGCAGTCTGGGACATGGTGTAGTGGCCATGGTGGTGTTGGTTTGCTGGCTGGATTGGAAGATCTCAGAGGGCTTTCCCAACCAAAAGACTTCTGTGATTCTATGCATTATTAATCCTCTGCCTGAGGGAGCTGCTGATGCACATTCTAAGCAGAAATACCTAGAAGAGCTTCTTCAGCTCTGGTTTGTTCAGGACTTCCTGGTGAGCATCACAACAAAAGCTGTGCCTGCAGGGGAGATGCATCCAGACCTCTCTCGGCAGCATCCTGTCCAGCCTGAGTGGCTGCCACGCTCCCTAGTGGAACTGCAGCAACTCCCAGGAGCTTCTGCTTTGGGAACAAAACCTTCTGGGACCTCTCCCTTGCGACTCTGGCTTGCCACAGCGTCTGGAGCTGCTGTGTGTTTCATGGCTGAAGTCAGCACCAGAGGGAGGGTTGCTTCCAGCAGCCCTGGGCTGTGTGCACTCCTTGCACAGCCCAGCAGTGCTTTGTGCCTCTGTGTGCTGCAGGCATCGCTGTGAGTGACTCAGGGACCTTCCTCACATCCTCAGTGAGGCAGAAGGAAACTTCTCACAGCTCAGTGCAGGTGATTGGGAAGGCAGTGCTGTGCCCACACACTGTGTGAGGGTCCTTAGCTGAACTGTGTGACCTGGAACACAGCAACTTCCACCTCAGCCTGAGAAAAAACTCTTCCCTGAGAGGCTAGCAGAGCACTGGAAGAGGCTGCCCAGGGAGGCTGTGGAATCTCCTTCCATGGAGACCAGCTGGACCTTAGAATAAGTTCTGCCTTGGGCAGAAACCAGGCCTAGAGACTTCCTACCTAACCTGTGAAAGTTTGATGAATGTGAAGGATAGCAGTGAGCAGCCCAGAAGGGAAATCATATCCTGGGCTGCAGCAAGAGCAGTGTGGCCCTCAGGGCAAGAGAGGGGATTCTACCCCTTATTGTGGTGAGACCCCCACCTCAAATACTGCCTCCAGGTCTGGTGCCCCCAGCAGAAGGTCACAGAGCTGTTGGAGCGAGTCCAGGGGAAGCCACAAAGATGCTCCAAGGGCTGGAGCAGCTCTGCTGTGAGCACAGGCTGAGGGAGCTGGGGGTGTGCAGCCTGCAGAGGAGAAGGCACTGGGCGCACCTGCCAATAGCTGAAGGGATCCTGCAGGAAGGCTGCAGAGACCTTTCCTGAGGGTGTCTGAGACAGGCCAAGGGGGAATGGTTTGGAGCTGAGGCACAGCAGGGTTAGAGTGGAGCTGAGGGAGAAGTTCTTCAGTACCAGGGTGGTGAGACTCTGGTAGAGGCTGCCCAGGGAGGCTGTGGCTGCTGAGTCTAGCTGAGAGGGGTCCCCATGGTGCATGTAACAGGTGGAGAGGTTGGGGTAGATGGTCTCTGAGGTCCCTTCCAGCCTGAGCCATTCTGTGATTTGAGCAGGCAAGCCAGTACATTTTCCCTGGCTAGCACTCGGTGTCTGAGCTCTGCAGTGTAAGCTCCACCATGCCTGAAGCAAACTGACCACCCTGCTTTGTTTCTGAGCATCCAGATCATGGCAGCTCAAATCTGAACACCAAAACTCTTCCCTAACTGCTTGTCCTGGTTTGGCTGGCAGAGAGTTGATGAAGATTGCAGCTGGTGCAGTGCTGTGTAAGCAGAGTCAAACCTCCTGCTTTTCAGGGGGGAACAGAGGGCAGTGGCCTTCAAATGAGTATCGTGGAGGCAAGATACGGACATCCAGACTAGCTAAGCTGCTTAACGTGTACAATATACTCTTTACACCCTCAAACACTATAGTGCAGATGGAAACTTCTAGTTCTGAGGTCATTTATGCCGAAGCCCAAGGTGAAACCAGAGTAATTCTAGTCCTAATTACTCATTACATAAAGATAGCGATTTGTTCACTTCTTTCCAAGCCCATCGTTCCAGACTGCGTTGTTGCTGTCAGGGAGGGAGGGAGAGGGAGGGAAGCCTCTAATCCCTTCAGGACATCTGTACGTGAGAAATGTTCCATGGAGCACTGCTTGTGCATTTTGCATGATCTGATTATGCTGCCTGTGCAAGGAATCTGTCACCTTCCCAGCAGCTGTCCCTAGGGACTGAGAAGCCATTCTCCTTGGGGTTTCACTTCATCACTGCACTGATGACAATGCCATACAGCTCAGAAAGCCTCAGTGCCAGACACTGCTCTAGCAACTTCAGCAGGCAGTTCAGGCTATTGTAGGAATGGAGAGGTGTAGGAAAACAGTTCCAGCCATGGCTCGGAATTCAGAGTCGCTCTTATTTGCTGCTTCTTCCTCTCACTTTCTCTCTGCTCTGCTTTATCTTCATCTCAGTTTATCTTTTTAAAGATGCTGTCTGCATTTTCTTTGTTAGTCCTCTCCTTCCATTATTCCATTTAGCTTTTCAGCTTTCCCTCCTCTGCTCCTCTGTTCCCTGTCCTGTGGTTGTTGCCTGTTGCTGGCACAGGCTGCCCAGGCAGCTGGTGGAGTCACCATCCCTGGAGGTGTTAAAAAATGAGCAGAGCTGGTACTCTGGGACGTGGTTAAGCAGGCATGGTGGTGCTGGGTTAACACCTGGGACCTGAGGATCTTGGAGGTCTTTTACAACCTTAACAATGCTGCAATTCTATGAAAATAACTCAATGAAATGGTCTTGGGAAAGAGTTAAAACCTGCTTATCTTTCCTACATCACAGAATCACACAATCACAGGGGTTGGAAGGGAGCTCCAGAGAGCATCCAGTCCAAGCCCCCTGCCAGATCAGGGTCACCCAGGGCAGGCCACACAGCAATGCAGCCAGGGGGGGTTGGAAAGGCTCCAGAGCAGGAGACTCCACAACCTCTCTGGGCAGCCTGCTCCAGGCCTCCCTCACCCTCACAACAAAGAAGTTTCTCCTCCTGGGCAGCTGAAACCTTCTCTGCTCAAGTTTGTCTCCATTGCTCCTTGGCTTCTTGCTGTGCAGCACCCACAAGAGCTTGGCCCCCTCCCCTTGACCCCCAGCCCTCAGCTCTTGAGAGACATTGATCAGATCCCTCTCAGCCTTCTCCTCTGCAGGCTAAACAGCCCCAGGGCTCTCAGTCTCTCTTCCCAGGGGAGATGCTCAAGTCCCCTCAGCATCCTCCTGCCTCTGCCTTGGACTCTCTCCAGCAGCTCTCTGTCTCTCTTGAGCTGGGGAGCCCCAAACTGGCCACAGACACAGATTTAAGTTCTGAGTTAATTGTTCTTTTATTTCCTGGAGCAATGTTGGGTTTCCATGTTTAAAACCCAGAGCTGTGAAAGTTGCACAGCTGGGTGTGTGCCTGAGGAAGGCAACACCAACCGGTTCCTGAGGCTGTATTCCAAGATGGCAATGCCCTGGTCTTCCAAGAGAAGGGATTAGCCAGCTAGGCTCCCAGAGGGGACTGCTGTACTCAGATCTCTCTCAGCCCTTACCTTGATGAGAGGCTGAACATAGTGGGGCTGGCACTGTGCCATCCAGCAGCAGTGTCTGTGTCTCTGGGCAGCACTCCTTGCACTATAGGAATGATTCCAGGACCAGACAGATTTGACACAAGTGTCTGTCCTGAAGCACTCACAGCAGAGGTGCTGCTGCACCTCCACCTTCTCTTCCTTTCCCTTGGACAAACCACCTGGAGTACAGCACAGTTTTGGGGCCCTCGCTACAAGAAGGACATTGAAGTGCTGAAGCACATCCAAAGGAAGCTGGTGCAAGGTGTGGAGCACAGGTCCAGTGGGGGGCAGCTGATGGAACTGGGGGTGTTTAGTCTGGGGAGAAGGAGGCTGAGGGGAGACCTTCTCACTCCTATGACTCCCTGGAAGGAGGCTGGAGCAGGGAGGGGGTCAGTCTCTTCTGCCAAGGAACAGGTGATAGAACAAGAGGACATGGGCTCAAGTTGTGCCAGGGGAGGTTCAGTTTGGCCATGAGGAATGATTTCTTCCTCAGATGGCTTGTCCAGGCCTAGAACAGGCTGCCTGTGGCAGTGGCAGAGCCCCCATCCTTGGGGGGGTTGTAAAGCTGTGTGGATGTGGTGCTGAGGGGCATGGGTTTGCACCAGGCTTGGCAGAGCCAGGCAGTGGTTGGACTGTGTGAGCTTCAAGGTCTCTTCCAACCAAAACTACTATTGGATTACCTTCATACACCCACAGGGCTCTAAACCAGTGCCTTCAGGGGAGAAGCAAGGTTTGCTTCCAGTCCCAGCTGCTGTTCCATGGATTCATTCCATGGTCAGCCTGCATGGTCGGTCAGTATTGTAGTTCCAGTTGGTACAGACTGTGCTGGGTTCTTATTCCACTGAATCAACTCACTTGTTATTTTTGTATGGTCTAAAAAACTCTCCTGGCTCACTGGGGAGAGTTTAGTACAGGGTTGGGTTTGCAGAGCACCATGATGGGATTAATTTGTGGAACACCCAGAGCTGTACAGTAATTAATTAATCTTACAGCACATGTGCTGTATCACACAGAAGTGGGGCTGAGGCTGACAGCAGTGTGGGACAGGGGATTTGGAGTTTGGATTTATTGACTGTGGATCCTGTGGATTTGGCTTAGCTGTGGAAATGCAGTGTTCCTCCTGAGGAAGGAGCTGCTCCCCTTCCCCTCAGCCCACAGCTAGCACACCTCTGGCAGGTTGTTAGCATTCATGAGCTGCCTCCTTGCAAAAGCGGGGCCAGAGGGGATGGGAGTTAGTAGGTGAGTCTGCATTCAGCAGAAGAGAAAGGAAGCTTGCAGCTGGGCTGGGGAAGGGCAGGAGAGGAAGCTTGCAGCTGGGCTGGGGAAGGCAAGAGAGGAAGCTTGCAGCTGGGCTGGGGAAGGGCAGGAGAGGAAGCTTGCAGCTGGGCTGGGGAAAGGCAGAAGGGGAAGGAAGCTTGCAGCTGGGCTGGGGAAGGCAAGAGAGGAAGCTTGCAGCTGGGCTGGGGAAGGGCAGGAGAGGAAGCTTGCAGCTGGGCTGGGGAAGGGCAGGAGAGGAAGCTTGCAGCTGGGCTGGGGAAGGGCAGGAGAGGAAGCTTGCAGCTGGGCTGGGGAAGGGCAGGAGAGGAAGCTTGCAGCTGGGCTGGGGAAGGGCAGGAGAGGAAGCTTGCAGCTGGGCTGGGGAAGGCAAGAGAGGAAGCTTGCAGCTGGGCTGGGGAAGGGCAAGAGAGGAAGCTTGCAGCTGGGCTGGGGAAGGGCAGGAGAGGAAGCTTGCAGCTGGGCTGGGGAAGGCAAGAGAGGAAGCTTGCAGCTGGGCAGGGGAAGGGCAAGAGAGGAAGCTTGCAGCTGGGCTGGGGAAGGGCAGGAGAGGAAGCTTGCAGCTGGGCTGGGGAAGGCAAGAGAGGAAGCTTGCAGCTGGGCTGGGGAAGGGCAGGAGAGGAAGCTTGCAGCTGGGCTGGGGAAGGGCAGAAGGGGAAGGAAGCTTGCAGCTGGGCTGGGGAAGGGCAAGAGAGGAAGCTTGCAGCTGGGCTGGGGAAGGCAAGAGAGGAAGCTTGCAGCTGGGCTGGGGAAGGGCAGGAGAGGAAGCTTGCAGCTGGGCTGGGGAAGGCAAGAGAGGAAGCTTGCAGCTGGGCTGGGGAAGGCAAGAGAGGAAGCTTGCAGCTGGGCTGGGGAAGGCAAGAGAGGAAGCTTGCAGCTGGGCTGGGGAAGGGCAGGAGAGGAAGCTTGCAGCTGGGCTGGGGAAGGGCAGGAGAGGAAGCTTGCAGCTGGGCTGGGGAAGGGCAGGAGAGGAAGCTTGCAGCTGGGCTGGGGAAGGCAAGAGAGGAAGCTTGCAGCTGGGCTGGGGAAGGGCAGGAGAGGAAGCTTGCAGCTGGGCTGGGGAAGGCAAGAGAGGAAGCTTGCAGCTGGGCTGGGGAAGGCAAGAGAGGAAGCTTGCAGCTGGGCTGGGGAAGGGCAGGAGAGGAAGCTTGCAGCTGGGCTGGGGAAGGGCAGGAGAGGAAGCTTGCAGCTGGGCTGGGGAAGGGCAGGAGAGGAAGCTTGCAGCTGGGCTGGGGAAGGGCAGGAGAGGAAGCTTGCAGCTGGGCTGGGGAAGGGCAGGAGAGGAAGCTTGCAGCTGGGCTGGGGAAGGGCAGGGATTCTGCTGACACATTGGAGTTACTGCAACGGCGTGGAAAGAACTTGTAGTCAAACAGCATCTCCAGAGCAAGGCTTGAAGGAGTAGAAGGGGATTGTTTATTTATTCATGGGTTGCATTATGGGGAAAATGGATGGAGCAGAAAGGTGCAAGCATGAAAATGAGCACCTACAGTATTGCCTGAGAAACCATCAGTGAGTGCAAGAGAAAGGAAGAGAGACTTTCCTCTTAGCAGTGGCTAAACTCTGCAGGTTGTATCCCTGAAAGGAGATGCTCCTGGATGCCAGAGGTGAGTTTATGGGCAGAGGTGGTCCCTGTTTCTTGTGTCTTACTGTCTTCTTTTGGTTTTCTTTCAGGTGATGTGTCCTACTGACACTTACTTTAGATAGCTACTGAAAAAATAATCTGTGTCTAGATACCAAATAGGTCTGTATATAACCCAGGTACCAAATAGGTGTCTATATAACCCAGGTACCAGATAGGTGTCTATATAACCCAGGTACCAAATAGGTGTCTATATAACCCAGGTACCAAATAGGTGTCTATATAACCCAGGTACCAAATAGGTGTCTATATAACCCAGGTACCAAATAGGTGTCTATATAACCCAGGTACCTAATAGGTGTCTATATAACCCAGGTACCTAATAGGTGTCTATATAACCCAGGTACCTAATAGGTCTCTATATAACCCAGGTACCAGATAGGTGTCTATATAACCCAGGTACCAGATAGGTGTCTATATAACCCAGGTACCAAATAGGTGTCTATATAACCCAGGTACCAGATAGGTGTCTATATAACCCAGGTACCAGATAGGTGTCTATATAACCCAGGTACCAGATAGGTGTCTATATAACCCAGGTACCAGATAGGTGTCTATATAACCCAGGTACCAAATAGGTGTCTATATAACCCAGGTACCTAATAGGTGTCTATATAACCCAGGTACCAAATAGGTGTCTATATAACCCAGGTACCAGATAGGTGTCTATATAACCCAGGTACCAGATAGGTGTCTATATAACCCAGGTACCAAATAGGTGTCTATATAACCCAGGTACCAAATAGGTGTCTATATAACCCAGGTACCTAATAGGTGTCTATATAACCCAGGTACCTAATAGGTGTCTATATAACCCAGGTACCAAATAGGTGTCTATATAACCCAGGTACCAAATAGGTGTCTATATAACCCAGGTACCTAATAGGTGTCTATATAACCCAGGTACCAAATAGGTGTCTATATAACCCAGGTACCAAATAGGTGTCTATATAACCCAGGTACCTAATAGGTGTCTATATAACCCAGGTACCAAATAGGTGTCTATATAACACAGGTACCAGATAGGTCTCTATATAACCCAGGTACCAAATAGGTGTCTATATAACCCAGGTACCAGATAGGTGTCTATATAACCCAGGTACCAGATAGGTCTCTATGTAGTCTCTATCCCAAGCAGGTCTGTTATCTCTGTGCCAAGTATGGCTATATATTATCTCTATCCACATATATCCATGTTGTCTCTATGCCAAATCTCTGTCTCTCCAGCTGGCCCAGTCTGGTTCTGTATATCTCACATCTATGTATGAGAGACCTGTTTGCAGAATGCTCTGCCAGGGTTTAACACCTGGGATGGACTTTGTTTCAGCCCTGTGTAGGTGTGTGTGCTCCAGCTGCAGGTCAGCAAGTACAATCCAGAGTGCCCTTGTGGTGTGTTTGTGTCGCAGGATTTGCCTCAAGGTTAATGTTTGGTGGCAGCTTGTAACTCAGACTATTTGAGTAATTGCTTTCCCCCTCCCCCCTCTTTAACAGTTCATTTTTTGTGCCCACAGACACAGCCTCCAGGTAGCTGCAGCTTGCAGCACTGCAGTTGCTGCTTGTTTGCTCTGGTGACAGGTAAATAGAGTCTGCTGCTTGCCAGGTGCCACTTTAGGTAGGATCCATCTCAACTGCACAAATAGTGGCAGGAAAATCTCAGAGGCTTTCCCTTGGCAAGGACAGTGGTGTCCTCCCAGCTGCTGCAGCAGCTCAGTGCTGGAGGATGCTCTGGGGAGCCTAGGCTGAGGGCAGCTGTGCCCTGGTGGGGCCGAGGGGGCTTAATGAAATGATGTATATAAAAGTTTTAATGGAGTGACTCTGCTTCCATGCCTGACCTCGGTGCAGTAAAGCCAGGGCACAGACAGATTGTTTGTCACTGTTCTTCATGCACACATGGATGGTGTTCTGTCAGTAATTAGAAACAGCAGCATTGGAGGAGTTGCTGAAGGTGGCAGCATCGTTTCAAATGAAAAAGCAATGAATTACTTAATTCAGGAATAGAGAGGAGGCTTTTAAATATGGGGCTCTCAGGCACTAGGCTTGGGTTGGATGATCATAGTATCATACAGTCATAGAGTCAGTCAGGGTTGGAAGGGACCACAAGGATCAGCCAGTTCCAACCCCCTTGCCATGGGCAGGGACACCCCACACTAGATCAGGCTGCCCAGAGCCTCAGCCAGCCTGGGCTTAAACACCTCCAGGGACGGGGCCCCAACCACCTCCCTGGACAACCCATTCCAGGGCTTCACCACTCTCATGGGGAAGAACTTCCTCCTCCCCTCCAGCCTGAATCTCCCCACCTCCAGCTTCATTCCATTCCCCCTAGTCCTATCACTGCCTGAGAGCCTGAGCAGTCCCTCCCCAGCCTTCTTGTAGCCCCCTGCAGATCCTGGAAGGCCACAATGAGGTCTCCTGGGAGCCTTCTCCTCTCCAGCCTGCACAACCCCAACTCCCTCAGTCTGTGCTCACAGCAGAGCAGCTCCAGCCCTCTGCTCATCTTGGTGGTCCTGCTCTGAGGTAACAGTGTCAGCTCGGAGCTGTGGCTGCTAATGGCATGGGAAATTACTGCGTTCTAAGGGTACTCAGCCAGGGCGGGGAAGAAGACCGAGATGTTAAATGCTCTTTCTGCTGACGCTTCTCCAGTTAATGAGAGATAATGAGCTGGCCCCAGGATTACAGGAACAGGCTGCCCGGAGGAGTGGCGGAGTCACTGTCCCTGGAGGTATTCAAGACCTGCGTAGCTGTGGTACTTTGTGCCGTGGTTTAGCGCTGGGGTTGGGCTGACAGCTGAACTTGATGCTCCTAGAGGCCTTTGGCAACCTTAAAGACTCTGTGCTTGCATCCTACGATTCTTGCCACGCAAGCTCAGAAGCCCGACACTGATCTCTGTTTTAAGCTCAGTGTGCCTCGGGTGGTCAAGGTGTCCTTGAGCACCCTGCTGCGTCCCAGAGCATTCTTCTGTGTGGGGCTGGTGGCTGGTTTTCATCTGCTCTCAGCAGGAGCAGATCCTAAGTGCTGCATGCAGTTAAACACCTGTACAGAGATAAGAGATAACTGATAACTGATAACTGATAACTGCTGTTCAAGAAGTTCAAGGACTTGACTTCTCCAGCTCCTCCTGTTCTTGCCTATGGTCACACCCTGGTAGCTGTCAGCACAAGATCGCTGAGGTGTGCATTATCTTGCACTCTGGGATCTGCCTTTGGGCAGGACCAGACCTGTGGGAGTCACAGGATGTGTCAGTTCCTCACTGAACCCTTCAGTTCTCCCTGGCAAGACCTCCTGTCCATGACGTGAAGAAGGCTGTGCCTCAAAACCCTCTCTTAGTCTTGGGGGGATGAGCAGGAGCAGACCATTAAGTAGATCTTCTGGGAAGGGACCTTGCTGGCAGGGACAGTAGGACCTTTGCTTAACAAATTCATTCACACTTTGAGTTTAAAATGCAGAATTACTGGGGGTGGGGGTTGGAGCCCCCCAAATAAGTATGCTAGCAGTAGGTCTAGCAATCAGCACCACCAGGTCATGGAATTTGCCACCTTCTAGACTGATTTAACATCTGCATCTGAAGGGAGCCAAGCTGCAGCTGAAGTGGTTAGGTCTCTGCAGAGTTGTATCTGACATCCCATTGCCTCTAGAGCTTTGCTTGGCCGCAGCAGTGCTAGGACTGTGTGTAAATGTCTGGTGTGTATCAGAGCTTGTTCTCTGTGTCGCTGAATGCTTTCCCCAGCCTTGATGTGCAGCAGCAGAGAAAGGAGCTGTGTAGAAACATTCAGATGCAATGAAGCAGCTAAAGAAAATCAGTGATTCATCCTTCTGCCAGTCAATAAAAGTTCGCCCTCAAAATTACTTTGCCTTCACCCTGTGATTGTTGTGTTTACCCTTAAAGCAGCGAGAGACTGGAGACAAAGGAAAACCAGCTGCATATTCTACTGTCTTGTTCTGTGGTGTGTGAAAACAGAGAAGATACCTTCATGTCTGTTGGGTCTTGAAGCTTGGGTGGACAGTGCCAGTAAGATCTGCCTGCTGACCTATCAACAGGGCAAGGGGCAATGCTGTGAAACTAGAGCAGGGTAGCTTTAGGTTGGACAGCAGGAAGGAATTCTTTACTATGAGGGTGGTGGAACACTGGCACAGGTTGCCCAGGGGGGTGATGGAGACCCCATCCCTGCAGACAGTCAAGGTCAGGCTGGACAGAGCTCTGGGCAGTCTGATCTAGCTGGGGATGTCCTTGCTTACTGCAGCAGGATTGGACTAGGTGACCTTCAGAGGTCCCTTCCAACTCAGCACATTCTCTGACCCTGCACTCCCTGGCCCATACTCGTTTTCTGTCATTAAATTGTTCTTGTTCTGTGTTCTGGGGATACAGACAGGGAGGCTCCACACGGCCTCTGAATGTTGCCTGTCTCTCCTTCCCTCCCTGTGAAACACACAGGGCTGTGCCCATTACACCACTCTATCTCTTTCCCTCCAAGAGATGAAGGACACTGAGAAGCACCCAATTAACCTTCACCAGCGACCTGAATAAGCACAAATGCACCCAAATGGTTTTGCTTAATTAAGACAAACCCCAAATGAAACGAAACAAAGAAAGGTGCTTGGGAAGCGCTGTCTGGCAGCCGAATTAACCTGTTTGTTTTTACTTTGTAACTGTAGTACATTTACTCCTAAAATGCAAGGCAGACGGCTGGGGACTTCAGGGAGACTGACAAAGAGCACAAGTGTGAGCGGAGAGATGTATAAGCTGGAGCAGACTGACGGGAGCCAGTCGGACACGGCTGTCGGCATGCTGGGAACAGGTGGGAAGAAAAGGCGCTCCAGCCTGAGTGCCAAGGTGGTGGCCATAGTGTCTCGAAGGAGCAGAAGCACATCTCAGCTTAGCCAAACAGGTGAGTGGGACACAGCCCTCCTGGGCAGCAGGGCTCTCACCGCAGGTGGCCGACCCTGCCTGCCTGCCGTGGTGCGAGCGGAGAGCGCTCCTGGGAGAGGAGCGCTGCCAGCCGGCAGCAAGTAGCTGAGCTGCTGCTGTGCTCTGCTCTTCAACTGCAAGGAGCAATATCCAAATGCCTTCTAGAATGTGTACCATGACCACTTTCTGTCCTGACCAGTCATAAATGGGCTTATGGTTTCTTCATTTCAAGGAGACCTAGGTGGGTGCCACCTGCAGTGGGTAATGGTTTGGCTAAGAGAAGCTTTCTGTGCCCAGGAGATTTCAAGAGCTGAGTAGCTGAAATCTCAGGAGGTGAATGGCAGTGGGTAATGGTTTGGCTAAGAGAAGCTTTCTGTGTACTTAGGAATTCTCCTGAGCTGAGTAGCTGCAGTCTCAGGAGGTGAATGGCTTGGATAAAAGGTTGTACCTGTAGTGGCAAGAGAGACATGTTTTTAACCTACTTTTGATCTCACAGTCCAAGAACAAATCTCTTTTGTTGTTGGTTTGGTTGGGGTTTTTTTCCCCTTGAACCCAGCACTGCAAATTGGGGTCAGTGGTTTCAGACAAATTAGATGAGAGCATGATGCTTCCCTGGGAACAGCAGACCTCCAAGTCTTTACTGTGACTTCAGAAACCTTAAAAGCTTCCTATCTGCATAGCCTGAAGGAGCAAAACCGACAGATACAAAGGCAGGGGGTGGGAGGGAGTCAATGTTTTAAAGTCTCTGTCCTGCCTCCGTTGAACCTCAGTGAAGAATTTTGCTCTCGCCTTCAGTGGGAGCAGGCCATGACCCTAAGGGTTCTTTCTTGCTAAAAGAAGGAAAAGAAAGAGGAAAAGCTTCAGCCTAGCAGAGGAGGCAGGCATAGTGCAGCAGTCCTCTCACACAGCCAGGGCGCTCCCAGCTGAGGTAAGGAGCAATCTTCTCTCTATCATCAAGTAGCTCACCCTTTCCTATTGCTTTCCCTCTTGTTGCCAGACAAGCAGTAGGAGTGATTCTCTCACAGCAGGAAGCTTGCTCAGGTCTGATGAGAAGCTTGGAATCCTTCTCTACAGTGTTTGTTCATTTTGGAACAGCATGAAGTACAAATACACAAATTTAAGTAATGATCTCTGATTTTTTGATTAACTGATCAAGGAATTCAGGAAGTGTATTGATCAATGAATTCAGGAAGTGTATCAACATGCATCTGGAGCAAAAGACCTAAGCAGTAGGATAGCTGAAGTCTAGAATGGTGGTTAATGTTGTGTGGCTCAAAAATGCACTCTGCCTGGGCACGAGGCTGGAGCAGTGATAGCTCTGTGCACTAAGATGTTCTTATAGGGGCAGCAGAATCTATTACATGCTCTTAAGGTAATAAAAAGTGGTATTGTAGCATAGGCAGGCTGATGCTTTGCTCACTGTGAAGAATGTTGTAGGCATTGTACAGAAATACTGTAGGTATTGTGCTGGAGCCAGGGCAGAGGAGGGCAAGGAAGCTGGGAAGGGCCTGGAGAAGAAAGCTGCTGGAGAGAGGCTGAAGGAGCTGGGGATGGTTAGTGGGAAAGAGAGGAGGCTGAGGGGAGAGCTCCTGGCTGCCTGCAGCTCCCTGCAAGGAGCTTGTGCAGAGGCTGCTGCTGCTCTCTTCTCCCAGGGCATTAGTGAGAGAAGAAGAGGGCAGAGCCTCAAGCTGCCCCTGGGGAGGTTGAGAGTGGAGCTTAGGCAGCAGAGTGGTCAGGGCTTGGGATGTGCTGGGCAGGGAGGTGGTGGAGTCCCCAGGGCTGGCTGTGTTGCTGGAGCCCTTCCAGTGTCACTTGGTGTAAATGTTAAAGCAATAGAAATCTTGCAAGGAATGGAGCATCTGAAGCTCTAATGAATCTCCAACAGCAAACCAGTCTGAGAAGCAGGTTGTGTATTGTTCATGATGGTAAAACAGAGCTGAGAGTGACCTGTGCTGTGCCTGAATGGGTCAAGCAAGCAGTGCTGTCCGTGGTGGGAACAGAGCGAGTGTGCTGTGCCCTGGAGGCACTCTGGGGGTTGGTTAAAGGATGTCAGACATCAGTGAGCTTACTGCATTTTGAGAGCAATACACAGGTGGGACTCGACAGCTTTGCCACAGAAAATCCATTGCTGGGCACGGAGGAGTTATGCCCTGCAGCAGGGACTCCCTTTGCTTCCTTCCCCTACTGCACAAGAGGGGAGGAGAAATCTCCAAAGGTCCAACTCACCTGAATGTCTTTTGCCTAAGGGAATAATATCTCTGCTAGTGAGAACTAAAATCAATACAAATGTTACAGGTTTAGGTCCTTAAAATGGCTTATGTGAAAATAAGCTCCACAGCAGCCAAATGCTGAAGGTTTCAAACTGGTGTGGAGGGCTATGGCCTCCCAAGAGCTGTGCTGCAGGTCTGCAGTAGCTGAAGGAATGCTGCATTCCAAAGGGAGTGTGAAAGGAGCAGGAATTCCTCTGGGGCTTTGCCCTGAGCCGGTCACTTTGTTTTATCCATGACCTGCATGATCTTAACCCAGGTACACATGACATAGTTACTTGTCTGGAAACTCAGAACAGAAGAGCAAAAACCTCAGAGCTGAACCAGGTGCTCAGCTGCTTCCTGCGGCACCTGGAGACCTGAGGTTCTCATCTCCTCCTGCCTTTAGAAAAGCAGTAAAATTAACTTGCATCTCGGTCTTGGTTTGGCTGTTGGCTTTTGTTTCATGTGAAGAATAAAGGCTGGGTTTAGCCTTTAGTAGACAATGATTGCTTTCAGCATCCTGCACAGATCTGTTGCTGTCAAAGCCAGAAGTGAAGTGCCTGAAACTGCTGCTGGGTGGCTGTGTAGCTGTTTTCCTGAAGAAACTGATTCCTTTTCAGCTGGGCAGGGAGTGTGTGAGCGAGCCTGGGGATGGGGATGTGGGCAGGGGCTTCCCTGCGTGTGTGAAGCAGAGCCACTCTGTGTCAGACTTCAGGAGGATCAGTCATCACACCACGCTGTGCAGCCCTTCCCAGTGCTGTGGGAAGATCTTTGTTCCGTGTCTGTGCCTCATGAGATCGTCGGTGAAAGAAAACAAGGCTCTGGCAAGACCTTAGAGCATCCTTCCTGTAGCTGAAGGAGACCTACAAGAAGGCCAGGAAGGGCTTTACAAGGGCTTGGAGTGATAGGATGAGAGGGAATGGACTGAAGCTTGAAGAGGGCAGATTCAGAGTGGAGATGAGGAAGAAATTCTTTGCAGTGAGGGTGGTGAGACACTGGCACAGGCTGCCCTGTTAGTAGCAGACGGGATGGGAAGCATGGAGGTTACAGAGTCACAGACTGCAGTGGGCTGGAAGGGACCCTCAGAGGTCATCTTCTCCAACCCTCCTGCAGGCAGTAGGGACACCTCCAGCTGGAGCAGGCTGCCCAGGGACACAGCCAGACTGATCCTGAATGTCTCCAGGGATACCTCAACCACCTCCCTGGGCAGCCTGTGCCAGTGTCTCCCCAGCCTCACTGTACAGAGCTTCCTCCTGATGTCCAGCCTAACTCTGTCCTGCTCCAGTTCCAAACCACTGCCCCTCATCCCATCCCCAGAGGCCCTTCTGCACAGTCCTTCCCCAGCCTTCCTCTCAGTCCCCTTCAGATATTGAAATGTAGCCATAAGGTCTCCTCAGAGCCTTCTCTCCAGACCCAGCAGACCCAATTCTTTGAGCCTCTCCTCACGGGGGAGGTGCTCCAGCCCTCCACCCCCAGGGCCATTAAACCCAAGGTGCCATGGCCACACTGAACCCCTCCAGGCATGGTGACTCCACCACCCCCCTGGGCAGCCTCTTCCAGCAACTGTTAACCCTCTTAATGAAGAAGTGTTTCCTAGCATCCTCGTAGTAGAGACTGACCCCCACCTCACTCCAACCTCCTTTGAGGTAGTTGTAGAAGGTGATTGAGGAATGTCCCTTTGTGCAGCCTAACAGGAGTGTGCTGGTCCATCCTGAAGCTCTTTCCCATCCAGATTGTGCTTTTTCACAGGCCATTGGAGCTTGCCTTGCATAGGTGAGGTGGTCCCTGAGGACAGCAGCTCTGTTGCACAAAAAGCAGGCTGGAGGGAGATTGACTTTGAGATGGATTTCTCTTTCAGGCAGTCTGAGAAAGCCTGTAGTGGAGCAGCAGGCATGCAGGGGTGCCTTGAGGATAGTGACAGGCTCTGGGCTCTAAACCTGGCACCTGGCAGCAAAGAGCACCCCTCCTAAACCCAGCAAAAGCTTCATACCAGCCCCATGTGCACCCAAGTGTTTCTGCAGCAGGAGGGGTGAAGAAAGGATGCAGAATGCTGTTAAAAGCAGGGGCAAGAAGTTGGTTCCTGTTGTCAGAGGAACTCTTTGTTCTGGTGAGGATAGCTCATGCTTTGAAGCCATGGAGTGAATGTAAGCATGTTCTCCTCTATTTACTGTGGCTGTCCAGCCAGGAATTCACTGCCTGTAACAGAAACATCATTCAGCTCCAGCTGCTCATCTTCCAGCACATTGCCTAATAAGGCCTCCTGCTTTCCAAGCCCTGCTGCTCTCATCACTTACTCTCACACATTCTGACTCTGCCTCCTGCCAGGTACCTGCTTGACTTGCACTCAGAAGTATTCCTGTGCTTTCCTAGCTGCAATTTCTCCCTCAGTTTTCACAGAAACCTTCAGGCTGGAAGAGAGCCTCAGGGTCCCCAGGCCCAACCATCAGCCCTGCTCTGCAAGGCTCAGCCCTGAACCACAGCCCCAAGCCCCACAGCCAAAGCACCTTCAAACACAGCCAGCCCTGGGGACTCCACCACCTCCCTGCCCAGCACATCCCAAGCCCTGACCACTCTGCTGCCTAAGCTCCACTCTCAACCTCCCCAGGGGCAGCTTGAGGCTCTGCCCTCTTCTTCTCTCACTAATGCCCTGGGAGAAGAGAGCAGCAGCAGCCTCTGCACAAGCTCCTTGCAGGGAGCTGCAGGCAGCCAGGAGCTCTCCCCTTAATTTTTCAGCAGGGATAGTGCTGCGGCAATCACTGTGCTTTGAGCTGTTCCACTGTGTCAGCAGCGTGAGGTTTAGGAGCATATCCAAAAGAACAGGAAAGGGTCTTGCTTCTTAGGTGAACTGTGACATACATGTCTTGAAGAATTACAGGATGGTCTGGGCTGGGAGGGAGCTGCAGAGCTCAGGCAGCCCAAGCCCTCTGCACTCAGCAGGGACAGCCCCAACTCCAGCAGCTTGCCCACAGCCCTCTCCAGCCTCCCCTTCAACAGCTCCAGGCAGGGAGCCTCAACCCCCTCCCTGGGCAGTGTAATACCAAAAGAACTGCAATGTCAAAACCTGTTTAGGAAGTGCAGCTTCACTCTGCTGTTTGTCTTTGATCCTCATGGAAGTTTTACAGACAGAGCTGCTGGCACTGCCTGTGTTCCACTGCTCTGTGCTTGCAGAGGGTTGTTTGCTCTCCCATCTGATCCACGCTGTGCTCACCGGTTTTGCTTCGTGCAGGTGCAAAGACAGGGTTGAGAGAGTATCAGAACTATGACAGAAAGAGGAAGTAGAGCACTGCCCCAAAGGAGCAAAGCACAGCTCTGCTGCCTTCCTGTTAGACATTGCTGCACAAGCAGCAGTCTGTAGGAGAGTCTCAACATCAACCATCAGTCTCACTGCACTTTGTGTGCCTCTTGCCTGAGCACTTCCACAGCCTGTGGCTTTCTGGAGCTTGTGGCATTTTGGAGAAGGCTGCAGAGAACCTGCAGCCCCCCAGGGGAACACTGCTCTCCTTCTGTGCCACTTGTAGAAGAACCAAGGCCCACTAGAGGCCAGTGCCTGCAGGGATCCTGCAGGAAGGCTGCAGAGGGACTGTTCATGAGGGGGAATGGTTTGGAGCTGAGGCAGAGCAGGGTTAGAGTGCAGCTGAGGAAGAAGTTCTTCAGTAGGAGGGTGCTGAGACTCTGGCACAGGCTGCCCAGGGAGGCTGTGGCTGCCTCCTGCCTGGGGGTGCTCAAGCCCAGGCTGGATGAGGCCTTGAGCAGCTGAGTGCAGCTGAGAGGTGTCCCTAGGCATGGCAGGGGGTTGGAGCAGAGGAGCTCTGAGATCCCTTCCAACCTGAGCCATTCTGTGATTCTCTGCTTCTGTTCTGTGTTTCTTTCAAGTCCTGTGGCTTATTTTTGATAGTCCTGACGCTTCTTTCCCTTCCAAAGCAGACTTCCTTCACTAAGCTAAGCTGTGATGTCATTTGAAAGAGGGAGCCTGCTGAGCATGGAGCAGCTCATCCAACTCCTAAGCATTGATTCGGGAGCTCCTTCAAAACCGGCCAGATCTGCAGGATTCCCTTCTCAGGGCTGTTCCAAATGTCTAGCTGGGGCACAACTGACTTGTCACAGACCACCTTCTGCTCAAGTGGTCCTCAAAACTCTCCTGCTGTGACCATTTCTTGTTGGATTTCAAGGATTGTCACTCTCTGGCTTTTCCCTTGATACTGTCAGTAAATGTAACACAGAATTGCAGACAGAGGCTGCCAAAGTATTTCATAGAATCACTGAATGGTAGGAGTTAGAAGGGACCTCTAGAGAACATCCAGTCCACCCCCCTGCCAGGGCAGGATCAGCCAGGGCAGGCCTTGCTTAGTGGGAAGCTGTAGCAACGAGCTGCTGCTCTCCTGGGAAGCTGGGGGTGTCTGGCACCCCCAGCAGCAGTGTTCTGTGTGATGGACATTTGAGCAGCCAGGCTTGCCCATCCCTTCCTGCCTACAGCCTGACAAATGCAAGATCTGATACTGCTGAAGGGAACCAAGGCATAGGAATCTGTATGAGAAGGCAATGTGAGAGACCAGCTCTGCACTGGCAGTCCGAAGGAGCTGGTCTTGGTCTATTTGGAGGTGTCCCTGCTCGCTGCAGGGGGTTGGACCCTTCCACCCCAACCCATTCCATTCCATGTCTGGCAGTGGATCTGGTAAGCAGGGCTGCTGTCCCACCCAATGCTGACTTTGTTTCCAAGAAAAGAAGCAGCAGCAGTCTAATGTAAACTGAGTGCCAAAGGAATTTGGTCTCTGATTGTGTAACATTTCTTGCCCAGAGTCCTGTCCATGCTTGAGATGGCAGTGAATTAACAGAAGTAATAAGCCCCTTGACAAGGCTTAAAATAGAGCAATGATAGAAGAGATGAGAAGGAGCACAGCATGTTGCTTGTTTGTCCAGCCTTGCTTCCTGCCAACCAGCCTGAAGCACAGACAGAAGAGAAGAGAAAAAAGAGATTGAGAACCCAAGGAATGTTGGCTTGTTCACAGCAGAGTTGAGCTCTTTGGTCACATCTCCTTGCACTTCACTGAAAGGGCTGTCAAGGGCTGGCACAGGCTGCCCAGAGAGGTGGCTGAATCCCCATCCCTGCAGGTGTTTCAAAGAGGCAGAGCTGTGGTGCTGAGGGACGTGGATTGGCACCAGCCTTGGCAGAGGTGGAGAATGGTTGGGTGATACTGTGCCTCTTAAAGGTCTTTTCCAACACCAATGATTCTGTGACTGTGTTCTATGGTTCACATGCATGTCATGGAAGTGAGAGCTCTGTGCACCTGAGTGACATCCATCAAAACCTACCAGCTGTGAAGGAGATCAGTCAGAGAGCAGTGAGAATGCAGCCCAGGTCTGAGTTTGGGCAGGCTTTTGACTTTTACACTGCCTGCTTTCTTTTCTTTCTACATGTACCTGTATTGCCAGGGTGTACATGAAAGTGTCACTGAGTTTTAGCCACCCTGTCAGACTAGCAGGTTTGTGGCAGCTGCTAAATGCTCTTCTGAGTGCCAAGAATCTACAGACAAAGGAAAAATAAATGAATAATAAAACCCCCACCATAAAAGGGGGGGAGGAAGGAAAAATGAGGGAAGGTGGGGGGGGGAGAGAGAAATATGGAGAAAAAAGGGAAAAAGAAGAAGCAGGAGAAATGCCAGGAAGTGATAGATGTTGGGATCTGGAAGCATGTTCTCCCAGAGCCAGCCCTGTCTGGCACAGCTGGCAGGTGTTGGTGTTCTGAGTGCCTCCCAGCTTTGCCTTCGCTTCCCCTTTCAGGCTGACGGCCGCACAGCTCCCAGGAGCACACAGGCAGCGTAAGCTGTGAGGCCTGTCTCAGGCTGTGTCGATTGCCCTGGCAGTGTTGGCTGCTCGGTTGTTTGGTGTGGGTCAGCCTGGGTAAGGCAGGAGGATGCTGTGCAGCACTGGATGGCTGTTCCCTGTTGTGGAGTCACTTACCTTACCTCAGCAAACAGCGCTCTCTGCCTTCCCATATCCCCAGGGCTCTGCTGGAAGGTTCCCCCCTGGACTTGGCTTTACCATAACTTGACAATCTGTTCAGACTTTCCAGCTGAACTCTGCAAATGCTTAATTGCAGCTTCACAGACATCAGAGGTTCAAGGAACCAAGGCAGCCCACCACACAGCAACCTGCTGTGTGTTCGTCCTCATCAGTCACCTGAGGATTGCTTTGCATTACTCTGTGGGAGTCTTTGCTGCTCACAGGCAGACACTCACATACCATTTACTTCCTTTGCCCACGAAGTCATTTCTCATGTTGCAGAGATTCAGTTGGTGGTGCCTGGTGGCTCCCAAGCCTTGCTTAGTGGGAAGCTGTAGCAACGAGCTGCTGCTCTCCTGGGAAGCTGGGGGTGTCTGGCACCCCCAGCAGCAGTGTTCTGTGTGATGGACATTTGAGCAGCCAGGATTGCCCATCCCTTCCTGCCTAGAGCCTGACAAATGCAAGATCTGATACTGCTGAAGAAGGGAACCAAGGCATAGGACTCATGAGAAGGCAATGTGAGAGACCAGCTCTGCACTGGCAGTCCAAAGGAGCTGGTCTTGGTCTATTTGGAGGTGTCCCTGCTCGCTGCAGGGGGTTGGACAAGATCACAAAGTCACTGAGTGCTAGGAGCTGGAAGGGACCTCCCAAGATCATCCAGTCCAACCCCCTGCCAGAGCAGGACCACCTAGGGCAGGTCACGCTGGAGCACATACGGGTGGCTGCCTTCCAGCCCGTTCTGTGATGCTGTGACCTGGTGCTGGCTGTGTCTGCTGCTGGCAGAAGGAGCAGCACAGGCACGTTTTTCCTGGGGAGGGAGGAGAATCTTTACATGTTGATGTCTTGATTAATACTGTGCTTTGGTCCTCTTGTATTGATCTTATTTTTCATATATAACTGCAAATAGGCTGTTGCTCAAAGGGCAAAACCATATTTGGGTCGTGGTCTGAAGCTGAGGCAGAGCAGGGTTGGACTGGAGCTGAGGAAGAAGTTCTTCGGTACCAGCGTGGTGAGACTCTGGCACAGGCTGCCCAGGGAGGCTGTGGATCTCTCCTCTCTGGGGGTGTTCGAGGCCAGGATGAGGCCTTGAGCAGCTGAGTCCAGCTTAGAGGTGTCCCTACCCATGGTGGGGAGGTTGGAGATGAGCTCTAAAGTCACTTTGCACCTGAGCCATTCCATGATTCCATGAACATGAGCTTAAGTGAAAAGTGAGGAAGAGAAACAGTGAGGCAAATCAGATCATGGAATCATAGCACCCCAGAATCACAAAATCACAGAATCATAGCCTGGTTTGGGCTGAAAGGGACCTCCAGAGGTCATCTCTTCCATCCAGTTGGATCAGTGGTGCCATAAGGAGAGCTGAGTGATGTCAGCTTAGTGTGACAGGTATAATGTTGGACTCGATGTTCGTGGAGGTCTTGGATGATCTCTCTGTGACGTCTCTTGACTTTCTTCTCACCTCTTCCTCTGTGTCTGTGCTCACACAGTGCTCCTCAGCCCGGGGCTGGCAGTGCTTAGAGGCTGTGCTCCGTGTTGCGTCAGCAAAGTGTGAATGGAGCGAAGCCGCAGGGCTGAGCCGTGTGCCCCGGTGCTTTGCGTCACAGCATCCCTCCTGCTCTTAGAGACCTTGCCACAGGCCTGCTGGCCAGCATTTAGCACACAGAGGCCGTTCCTCTCTAGGCACAAAGTCTTCTCTTTGGTGGTGGGGTGTGCTTGTTTCCAAGAGCTCCCCTGGAGAGGCTGGTGTTCACAAATCCCACTGCCTGCCACGACCAGACTCCCCTTGGTTCCAAGGCTCAGGAGTGTGGTAGGAACCCAGTCAGAGTGTTCTGCAGGACACGTGGAGGAGCTGTTGCAGAGTGGGGGTTTGTTTTCTGCTTGCTGACCAAAGCTTTCTACCCTGCTGAGGATTGCTGCAGCACTACGGCGAGCGTCGTGCGGTCCCAGCTGGAGCAAGAACTGCTGTGGCTGCTATATAAACATGCACTGTTGGACTTGGCTTTGTAGTGCAATTGATTTTATGTGCTCTTAATTTGTGTTCTGGCTTTTATAGTGGATGTCAGACCCCTGCACAGTAACAGTGGCTCTCTGTTCCTGGCGTGGCTGGCAGCCGTAGGCCTTAAAGCGCTTCCCGAAGGAACGGTAAGTCCTGGTGCATGGAGGAGCCAGTTCCAGGACTGGAAGTGACCTACTGAGAACCTCACAGTCTGCAGAGGAGCCAAAGCTTCCTGAAAAACCTTCAGATGTAAACCAGACTGCAAAAAACACCTGTGGCTGTTTAGAGTCCCTGGGGACACGTTGTAAGAGAGAATCTCCTAACTGAGAGAGTGCCCAGAGAGCGTGTGACCACAGCTGTGTGCAGCTGGAGCCAGGGCTGCTGTGGTAAGGAAAACCCCCATGGAACCTTCAGCATCCACGTATGGAGCTGTGCACCTCAAACACGGTTAGCAATGCTCACAGTGCAAACCAGGGCTGTGTCAGCTCCCTTGAGATGGAAATTCGTGTCTGTGAGCTGTGATGCCTGCAGCACCTGGCAGCAGGACTCACCTCTGTGCTGCTGGGCCATGCAAACCTTCCTCCCTGGCTTCCTTAAGCATCCTTGTTTCTCATGACCTTCTGCTGAGAATGCTTCTCTTTGGGGGATCTCAATGGAATACTCTGCCAGAAGGGTCTTGCTTTAAAGGTTTATACAGCAGATTATCCTCTGTGGTGTGAAAATGAGCTGAAGGAGCCTGTGGTGGTGTCTGATGACCTGGCACACTTTGGGTGTTACACTGAAGGTGTTGTTGACCACAAGTCATAGAAGATTCCAGCTCCCCAGGAGGAGAAACTTCTTTGGGGTGAGGGTGAGGGAGCCCTGGAGCAGGCTGCCCAGAGAGGTTGTGGAGTCTCCTTCTCTGGAGCCTTTCCAACCCCCCCTGGCTGCATTGCTGTGTGGCCTGCCCTGGGTGCTGCTGCTCTGGCAGGGGCTGCACTGGGTGCTCTCTGGAGCTCCCTTCCAGCCTCTGATGTACTCTGATACTGTGATGCTGTGAAGTCAGAAAGTAACTGTAAGGATCTCTCAAATCTTGTCATATGGTGAGCATGGAGAAAGGCATAAAACAAGTGAGCAGCTCATGAACTCAGTGTAAATAATGACAAATGGATCCACCCCACACTGGGTGTCTCTCCTTTCATCCTGCTGACCTTCCTTTCAGCTCATGCTTTGTACTCGAGGATGCAGCCTGGCAGCATTTGTCCTGTGTGGTGGCACAGTGCTGGGGTCGCTGTGAGAAGCTCTTTGGATGCACTTGGCCAGTTTTGCTCTCAAAATAACTGCTCAGCACTGGCACAAGTGCTCTTTGCAAACTCCCTGAAAACATTGTGGTTACCTGCCCTGCTCAGCAGGAAGATGGCACAGTGAGAGATCCCTGCAGGGTTTGGCAGAGGAAAGCAGGGAGAGCAGCCCCAAGGAGAAGGAGCTGGGAGTGCTGGGGGGCAGCAAGGTCTGCATGGGACAGCAATGTGCCCTGGGGGCCAAGAAGGCCAAGGGGGTCCTGGGGGCATTCAGAGGAGTGTGGGCAGCAGAGCCAGGGAGGTTCTGCTCCCCCTCTGCTCTGCCCTGCTGAGACCTCACCTGGAGTATTGCAGCCAGCTCTGGGCTGCCCAGCTCAGGAGGGACAGGGATCTGCTGCAGAGAGCCCAAGGGAGGCTCCAAGGATGCTGAAGGGACTGCAGCACTGCCTGGGGAGGAGAGGCTGAGAGCCCTGGGGCTGTTCAGTCTGCAGAGGAGAAGGCTGAGAGGGATCTGATCAATGTCTCTCAAGAGCTGAGGGCTGGGGGGCAGGAGGCAGGGCACAGGCTCTGCTCAGCTGCACCCTGGGGTAGGACAAGGAGCAGTGGATGGAAACTGCAGCACAGGAGGTTCCAGCTCAACACATATATATGTTCTTCTTGGAACCCCTCATCCCAGTGTCAGGATTGTGTACTTAATAACATATTGTTATTTAAAGGCTCTGAAACAGTTATTATAACAACTCTGGATATTACTTAAGCTTATCCAAAGTAACTTCTGTTTTGTTTCTTATTCTGGCAGTAGTTCTATCATTTAACATACGACTCACAGAATTGTCAGTGTTGGAAAGGACCATCCAGCTGCAACCCCCTGCCATGGGCAGGGACCCCTCACACCAGATCAGGTTGCCCAGAGCCACATCCATCCTGGCCTTAAACACCTCCAGGGATGAGGCTTCCACCACCTCCCTGGGCAACCTGTGCCAGTCTCTCACCACCCTCACAGGGTAGAACTTCTTCCTCACATCCAACCTGAATCTCCCCACTTCTGGTTTTGCTCCAAGGAGCTTCCCAAGCAGTTTCTTTTGTGATACTTGCATGCTCTTGATGTTGTCTTTCATCATGATTCTGTTAGAAGCTGCTTACCCCTTAGCTCATGACCATCCACTCCTGTCTTGCTCAGCAGGGAGGCAGGAATGCTTTGACATAAATGAGCCAGAATTTCTGCACCTTTGGTGCTTGCTGTTCCCTTCCAATATTCCACCATGGTCAACTGTGTTGTACTCGTGGAATTCTAAACTGAGGCAGTCTGGAAGCTAAAATAGCCAAAGTGCACTCCTCCTGCAAGAGCTTTTCGTAAGAGCAGAGCAAGGCTGTGTTCTGATCTTCATCCTTACCCTGTGATTTGATTCCTACTGGGTACAATCTATTCTTTCCATGCTGACTTTGTGCTCAAGCCTTATTTTGGCCCTGCCTTCCCTGCATAGAATTTGCAGTCTTATTCCTGCCTGCTGTTTAAGTGGCCACTGCTATCTTTTTAGCCATCTGTGCTCAGTAGCAGCTAACCTCTCACACCCAGAAAGAAGCACTCTCTTTAATGACCACAGTAATCCCCAGCAGCAAATGGAGCCTCATCTGCCAGCCCCAAGGGAAAAAACAAACTAAAAACCTCTCTGAAATCCTTCATGTGACTGCAGATAATATGAGATTAGTGCCTCTGCTGCAGCAAGCCTGACCTTCAGACCATCAGCTCTGCCCGATTCAAGCACCGTGCTGTAATCCCACCACGAAAGGCAACTTTGCTTCACTTCTGTAGCTTGTGGTCTTGATCCATCAGCTAATAGGCACTGAGATCCCTGCAGGGATGTGCTGGTGCTAGGCTGGAGTTACTCTGTGCTGAGGTAGAGACTGAACTCACTCTAAAAGGCAAGGTTCTGTTGAACCCAGGGGAAGCCCAGGAGGAGGAAAATAAGGTTTGCTTATTGATGTCTTCATCTTGTGCCAAGGACTTTGTCATCTTTTGATGCTACCTGCGAGGAAGTGTGGGGTCTGAAGTCTCTGGTTCAGACTCAGAGTTGCTGCTTGGTTACTGCAGGCTGTGCAGTATGATCTGTTTGTATGATCTGGCTATGACAGTTTCCCTTCCTCCTGAGCTGCTGCCTTTCCTGCTGCCCCTTCCCACTGTCCCTGGTGCCAATGTTCCCTGCAGCTGCTGGTTTCCAGTTTGTTTTCCAGTGCTTGTCAGCGGTGACAGGTTTGCCAGTGCCTTCTGCAAAGCAGAAAGAAGATGTGATGCTCTGTCTTATCCTCTGCTTTTGGATGGTATAGAAAGAGGGAAAATGGCCTCTGAAGTAGTCTGGAAGTACTGTGATTAGCTTCATGTTGTGCTGTAGTGTCCTTTGTGGGCATACATGGAGCTGCATTTACAGGTATGGCTTGAATTCATGACGAGCACTTGAGCACCCAACTTTCCCTGCAGCCCTGCATCAAAACCTCCAGTTTGAGTAACCCTGTGTGGGGGCAGAGCAGCTGGGAAGTGTTTTCAGTGCAGAAACAGCAGGAAGCTTGGGAGGGAGTTGTTGTTTTCCTCTACAGATAGGCTGGATCAGTACCATTTAATTCTCTTTTCTCCCCCTCTCCCTGCCTTGTGTTTGAAGGAGCTCTGGAACTGGCTAGCCACCGGCTGGCTGCTTCCGTTTGCTGGCTCTAATGGAGAGGCTCTCAAGTGCTACTCTGCAATGCATGCTGAATTCTCCCTGGTGCTTGCATTTTTCTTAGGGTTTATCATGTTGTAACAGATTAATTATAGTTCAAATCTCTTAGCTAAACAACCAGCAGACACCCTACAGAAGTCTTGCTTTGTAATAAAACTCCAGTACCAAGCACCAAAGGAAACACAGAACCTGTGCTGAGGCCCTTCCTGCCTGCTGTCTTGATTGTTGTCTCACCTCCTCTGCCTTCCAGACAGGCAGGAGCTTCCTCACTGAGCAAGGTTTGCAGCTGAGAAAGGGAAATGAGGAGTGGGCAGCCACAGGGATTGCAGACCTCACCTGGATTCATTTTCCATAGGGAGAGGCAAGGTGCTACAGAGAATGCTGCTCGCTCACGTCCCTCCCAGTCTTGCTCAGGAATCAAAGCAGCAGCTCTTGGTGCTGCTCTGGTGTCTGTCTGCAGCACAGTGGAACCTTTTCCTGTGTTGTCAGTAGAGCTGATGCTTGATAATGGACATTAACCAGCACCACTGGATGCAAAGCTTAGGAATTCATAGTGGGGTCATGCCAGAGCAGTCATTTGGGAAGTTTGGCTGAACCCTCTGTCTCTAAGCTGAGTCTTTGTGTACAGTTGTCCACTTCCACTAATATAAACACCCAGGGAACAATTACATCCTACAGCTATGCAGTGTTTATCCAGCACAGGTCACTGCCCAGCTCTGTAGGTGCTTTTGCATACTGCCTGCTGCAGCTGATGCAAACCAGTTTGGACCCTAGCAGCTGGTTTTGAAGGGGAGCAGTCAGTGGCTGCTTCACCCACTGCTTACCTGCCTGAACTACTACTGGCAACAAACAGCTGGTTAAAAAGAGAACATTTGCACTATGAGCACCGTTAAGCAGATTTGAACTCTGGCTGACCACAAAAGAAGCTTCTCCTGAGGTTTTTAGCCTCCCTCCTGGCAGCTGGGACCTGGGCTGACCTCAGATGTGAGAGGGAGGTTGGGGCTTGGCATAGTCGCATCTGAAATGAAATCCAAACCCAAAGCAAACCTTGGCACTAGGTACTGTGGCTGAAGAAGAGCCTTCCAGCCCAATGCATTCCACTCAACATGGGGAGGAACTTCTCTGCTGTGAGGGTGCTGGAGGCCTGGAGCAGGCTGCCCAGAGAGGCTGTGGAGTCTCCTTCTCTGGAGACCTTGATAATCTGCCTGGAGATGTTTCTGTGTGGCCTGCCCTGGGTGATCCTGCTCTGGCAGAGGAGTTGGACTCGATGATCTCTAGAGGTGCTCCTAACTAACTCCTAACATTCTGTGATTCCAAGAGCATGCTTGGGTTTTATTAAGTCCCTGAAACCTGAGTGGGATCTGGTGATACAAGGTACAGCATTGCCAGCAAGGCTGCAAACCCAACAGACACATTTGTGTTGGGGAAGTGTGTTGTAGGCTGGGCAGCTTTGGAGGCTGCCTTGAGAAACGTCCTCTGCAGGCAGCCAGAGGCTGATATTTCAGGGTGCAGAGGAGCTGGAAGTCAACTTCCTGCTGTGGTGGAGGAGCCAGCCAAGCTTTTCTTCAGCCTTTTTGTCCCAGAGCTCCTCGTGCAGCTGTAATCCTGGAGAGGGGAACTGATCAATTGAGCATCCAAATACAAAACGTAAGGAATGCCTTTTCCTGGTCCTAGGAGAAAGAGCACAAAGGGGGAGAGGCTGTGACTGAGATTTGGGTTTCTGAGTCTGTGACATAAAAGCTTTTCCCTCCTTGGGTTTGTGATTTAAACTTTAAACCTCTGTTGAGTTTCCCCAAGCCAGAGCCTGAGTGGATGGGGACTCCTCTAAACTTCTGCCATGTGTACCTTTATCTAAAGCTGCTCAGCATGGCAGCCCTGCCCCAGACCCTTGGCTCGTGCTGCAGGCATGCCTCAGGAGGGTGACATTAGCAGCTGCCAAGAGCAGTGCTTCGTTCCTGCCATGGCATTGTGCTGATCTGTGGAGGAGAAACCTTACCATTTGCCATCACCCTCTCTCTGATCTCCTGAGCATCATTCCTGTGTGCTTAGTGCAGGGCAGCAAGAGACAAATAACTCCAGCTGCTGTACTCTGCAGGGCATCTGTGCCTGTGCAACCACAAGAGGTGGTTGTTCCTGCAGAGGTGCAACATGCACCTCTGTGCCTGTGGCCTCCCCTGCCAGGGGAGGTTTTGGCTGGATGTTAGGAAGAAATTCTTCACAGAGACAGAGATTGGCCATGGGGATGTGCTGCCCAGGGAGCTGGTGGAGTTACCATCGCTGGAGGTGTTTAACCAGAGCCTGGCTGAGGCACTTGGTGCCATGGTTTAGTTGATCAGATGGTTCTGGGTGATAGGTTGGACTGGATGATCTCAAAGGGCTTCCCCAACCTGGTTGATTCTATTCTATTCTATTCCATTCCATTCCATTCCATTCCATTCCATTCCATTGTATGCAGGGGGGTTGGCTTTGTGAGCCACCTGCACAAGATTGGTTGTGTGCTTGTGAGCTGAAATGCATCACACAACCTGGGTCACTTTCCTCAGGAATCATTTTACAGTGCTTTTAAATCACAGATTCGTAGAATGGTTTAGGTTGGAAGGGACCTTGAAGGTCATCCAGTTCCAAACCCCCCTGCCATGGGGAACACAGTCAGAACTTCACCATACCTTGAAGAGCCACTGGAGAGAAGTTTATGTCATGATTTCTTTCTCTTTTTGTTCCCCGTTTATCATTCTTTTTGCCATAGTTTTCTTCTCTTTGCTTGACAAATCCTGAGTCATTTCCTTTCTCCTTTCTATCTTGAATTAACCTCTTTGCTCTCTGAGACCTTCTCCCTCTCTACAACTCCCTCAGAGGAGGCTGTAGTGAGGTGGGGCTGGTCTCCTCTCCCTGGTTTCAAGTGGTAAGAGAAGAGGAGATGGCCTCAAGTTGCAGCAGGGGAGCTTTAGGTTGGATATTAGGAAAAATATCTTTGCTGTGAGAGTGGTCAGGGCCTGGCACAGGCTGCCCAGGGCGGTGGTGGAGTCCCCACCCCTGGAGGTGTTCAAGAAGGTGTTGCTCTGGCACTTTGGGATGTGATTTAGTGGCCATGGAGATGTTGGGTGGATATTGGACTGGATGATCTTAGAGGTCTTTCCTGGTTCTGTATCCAGCTGTCCAGGTTCAGTACCTTCTTTCTTGGTGAAGGAGAGTCAAGGAAAGCACTTTGGCCCTGGCAGTGCTTGAATGCCAGGCTGACAAAGCTGTGTTAAACTAATTGAGTCTTAACCAAGTGCGGGAGGAAAGCCTCTTGCACTTTCAGAGCAGAGGGTCAGAGGGCTGCGTGCTGTGACACGGCAGCAAGCATGGCAGTGTCTGTTTCCTCACAGGGAACTGCCAAGGTGACAAATGTAATTAAATGGTGAAGGGCTGTTCCCAAAAGGCAGCTGGGAGGCAGGGAAACTTCACCTCTGGTGTACTCACATTCCTTTAAGACACTAGCATGTATGTGCCCTTGGGGCCACGGTGGCCATGGGCATCCTGGGGTGGATTAGAGAAGGGCTGTGGTGAGTAGGTCCAGAGAGGTTCTCCTGCCCCTCTGCTCTGCCCTGCTGAGGCCATATCTGGAAGACTGTGTCCAGTTCTGGGCCCCTCAGTTCAAGAAGGACCTCAGGGAGCTGCTTGAGGGAGTCCATCCCAGAGGCACAGAGCTGCTGCAGGCAGTGGAACATCTGCCTGTGAGGTCAGGCTGAGGGAGCTGGGGCTTGGGGCTTGGAGCAGTGGAGCCTGAGGGCTGCCCTCATTGCTGGGGAGGAGCCAGGCTCTGCTCAGGGATGTCCAAGGACAGCACAAGGGGCACTGGGGGCAAACTGGAGCAGAGGTGGTGCCACAGGGACAGAAGGGAAAACTTTGTCCCTGTGAAGGTGCTGGAGCCTGGAGCAGGCTGCCCTGAGAGGTTGTGGAGTCTCCTGCTCTGGAGCTTTTCCAACCCCCTGGATGTGTTCCTGTGTGCCCTGCCCTGGGTGACCCTGCTCTGGCAGGGGGCTGGACTGGATGATCTTGGAGGTCCCTTCCACTCCCTACCATTCTGTGAGCATCATGAAGATGTTTGTGCAACAGGTCTGTACTATGTGTCTGATGCTAACTTGCTGCTTGCTCACTCCTGCAGCCCCTCAGGTGGTTTTGTACCAACATTCACCCAGAATGAGCCCAGGTCACCAGGACAGAGCTGTTTGTTGCTGGGTTTATCTGACTCTTCTCATCCAGTCCTGAGCAACAGCCTCAAGAAAAGGTTGCCAAGAATATTTTGTGCTCTCCTCTGCTTGCACATCCCTAGCAGATATGCTGCTGCCTGACTCTGTTAACCTCCTGGCAATATATGATGAAGTTCTAGCTGGCAGGTAGTTCCAGACTTCTTTTATTATTTTTTTTCACTGCAAGGCCCTGTAATGTAATCAGAGTTGTAAAAGGAACTTGTGAGTGAAGCAACTTGATCATTCCTCACGGTGCTGAGTGCCAAGTGGTTACAGGAGGAGGAGGAGAGGCACCGCCAGGACCCCAGAGGTTTATTCTACCCAGAAACAGCCTGAGCTGTTTAGAGGTGAAGCTGCTTGCTAAGGATTGTGTCGTAGCTGGTGTTTAATCTTGCTTAGAGCAGAGGTAAGAGCTTCCCTGTCTCTGTGTTTCTGTGCTGAGCCTCCTCCTCACTCTGCTTTAGCCGCGTGTGTCAGCCTGGGGCTCAGACTTTGCGGTGCTGCAGTCCCCGAGCCAAAGCCTGGCGCAGTGTCACGCTCCCGGGGCTGGTGCACTGGGAATGGTCTCTAAGGGCAGCTTGGTGCCATTTTAGAAGGGAAATCTCATACCCACCTGGGAGGCAGTGCTACAAAGGGAGCTTGAAAGTTGCAGCCAGAGCAAATCAGAGGTACAGCACATGCAGATGGACTCGCAGGATGCTGATTGTTGCGAGGACAAGGAGGGGACTCTCTCTGGAGCTGTGATGTGTGTGCTGTGCTGCTCAGTTAGGGTTGAGCTGTAACTCAGAAACTGTTGGTGTGTGCAAAAAGGCCTGGGACACCATTTTCCTAGCAGATGCTCTGGTGCTGGGAGTTCTGCCACTGCTTCAGCGGGAAGGGTGTTACAGAAATCACTGAAAGAAGCAGAGCTTTGCTTTGCCATTCTGGACCTGACTCTTGGGACACTCTTTGAAGACACATTGGCTGAGGTTTTGTATTACTTCTCCTGCAGAGCCATCTCCTAAACCCTTGTCTTGTTGTGACCATACTGCCATGTTTAGTAACAAACACTGGTCTGTCTGTGGTTGCAAAGACTCTTAGCTTAAAACAGTCTGAAACTAACTTTTTAATGGCTGCCTAGAACCTATAATAAAAGGCATCCTGCAGTTACTTAAGAACCTCTTAAAGCAAGGATATATTGGCTTAGTTTATCTGAAGAGTCTCCTCTGCTTTCTTTTGCATTGTGAGTTTGCTCTCCCTTCTGGCGTTAGCTGTGTCCCTTCCCCCCCGTCCCTGGGCAAACGCTGCCTCTGTCCCATGTGCCAGTTGTGCACTAAGGGCTGGCTGGTGTAAGGAGATGCTGCAGCACAGGGCTGTGGCTGGCTGTAAGAATGTGCTTGGTGATGTGCAAACAGCTCTGCTGAGCTGCTTAGTTGCCTCTGCCAGCAGTACATGAGAAATGCTATCAGCTGTTTACACAGCAAATGATGTGTTGGAAGGATGATTTTGCTGTGCTGGGGACGGGAATTGGCTGGGACTGGCTTCAAGAAGTGAGGAGGCAGGTGTGTGTGCCTGCTGCCAGCCTCACTGGCGTGGGCTGCTGCTCTGCAGCTCTTGGCATGTGTGCACAGAAGGTGGTGAAGCTGCTGCTCTCTGTGCTGTGTGTTTAGTGCCATCCCAGCAGTACAAGCTCCTCACCACATACCAGCACTGATGGCCTCCTTGCAGCTGACAGGCAGTGGCTCGTTTCACCTTATTGCAAGGGTGTGGGCAGCTCCAGAAGAGTCTTTGGACCAAAAACGTTGTTATTTTTAGCAGTCATCACTGAACTCCTGACCAAACACCCTTGCTTCTCCCTGAGGGACATGTGTGCTGGTCAGACACAGGCTTGCTTCCCTGGCATGGGAAAATCACGCCTGCCTGGATGTGTTCCTGTGCAGCCTGCCCTGGGTGGCCCTGCTCTGGATGGTCTCTGGAGGGCTCTTCCAACCCCTAACATTCTGAGGTGGGGTTTATTTTTCTTTCTTTCCCCAGGTTGTGTATTCTTAAGGCCATCTTTAGTTAAGGAGATAAAAAGCAGTTGCTCCAAGTTCTGAGGCCGTTGGCAGGTAGTAAACAAGGGCCCAGTTTTCAAGCCCTTGTTTGCTGTGGGTCTGAGCGGGGACCTTAAGCAGTTCCTACCATTTGCTGTCGAAATGCTGCTTCAGCTTCGCAGAAGTCAAGTTGCTGGATAAGGAAAGTTACTTTCCTTGGCAGTCTAAGTGCAAGCTGTTAAGAGCCTGGGTCTGCAAGGTTGGTTTTTCAATGAGCACCACAGCCAAAGGCTGAGGTTCTGTGGAACCTTGACTGAAAGGCCATCAAAGCATTGCAAACACCCGGAGCAGTGCTTCGGTGAGCTCTCCTTTTGTCAGGGTCGAGGCTTTATGTCCCTTTGTCTCCAAACCCCCTGTGTCTGTGGCGGGACTAATGGCATCAGCTGTAAATGAAAGCATCTCTGGGGAGTGAAATCAGCTTGCCAGCTGATCTGCTGACTTCGTAAGTGTAGCTGTGAGGTACGGGGTGGGCTTTCTCCAGACTCCTGACAAGAAGATCCAGCAGGATCAATGGTCCCAGCTGGAAAAGGAGGATGCTCTTCCTCGAGGGTTTGGGATAAACACTGCTTGTGGACCTGTTTTAATAAACAGAAGGGGGGAGGAGTACAAAGTGCTTTGGATTTGGGTTTAAACCTCGGGATGCACCACCACAGGAGACAAAAAGCATTCTGCTTTCCTTGAATATGGTTGGAGGAAACATTGAGAAGGTCATCACTGCAGTGGTTCAGATATCTGTGTATAAACAGCAGGATACATCCAGGAGGCTCTAGCAGAACCTACAGTGGAGTATTGCAAGATATAAAGTCTAGGAAACATTTGTATTTAAATGGCATCTCCTTGGCTCTTCAGCTGCTGACCACAGCCCCTCTGTTCTTTCCATCCCTGCAATCTGCTGCTGAGTTAACCTGAGAGAGGGACACACAACAAACCAAGCCCCAAATGCTGTCTGGGTGATTCTTTTCTTTCTCTGTTTTATGACTGTAAGCCCAGGAGCACTCTGTCAATTTAAGTGTAAATAGATTGTGCTGCTGCAGAGCTGGGGGATGCTGCGGAGCTGCTCACTCAGCAGGGCTCCAAGCAGCTAAACCGGAGGTTGGAAAATCAATCAGGAGGGACCAGGAGGAAATGTGCCCCTTGGCTCTTTGTTTCTGTAGTTCTTGGGACTGAGGATCACCCTTACTAGTCCAGCTGGCATGAGCTTGTTGGTGTCTTGCACAGCTGGTGTGCAAACCAGCAGTCTGCTCCCAGTCCTGCCAGGTTTGTCAGCTTGGAGCCTTTTAGGCTCTCTTTGGGTGTGTGACTTCGCTTGATACCGTGGATGCTTTGCCCTTGAGCCATGCCATGGAGGGTCAGTGCCCTTCTTATCCCTTCCAGGAGTGGAGTTAGCAGTGGTCTATGCTGTGTTCTCTGCCGTGCTCTCCTGAGCCAGTCACTGATGTTCCACACCACACACCCAGGTGCTGCACATGTCAAGGAGCTTCTGTGTTTTGGTGCTAGCCACCAAGCTGCTCTGGGGTGTGCTGGTGGGCAGTGCTGGCTGAAGGCCTCTCTCCACACAGGCACTGCACAGGACTGCATCAAGGTTGTCTCCTTCTGCCCTACAGAGCACTGAGTCACCAAGCCTGTGTCCTTGCATTTTCTTCTGGGTCCCCTCATTTGTGCTGTGGTGCCACAGGGTGAAAGCTTTACTCCAGCAGGTGATGGCTCAGCCCCTCCTGATATTTCAGACTTCCTGTGATGGAGCAAGTCAAAAATGCAGGAGTGGCCTCCAGGCCACACATGGCCTGTGCAGTAGTGATGCCCTCTGCAGCCATGCCTTGGCTAAGGGCCATTTTGAGCCATCTATCCTGGCACTGTCCTCTCTGAACTGGAAGCCTTTGGGAACTTAAAGCCAGCCTTGAGGCCACTAGGCCACCTTAATTCTACAGATCCTACCCCTGACCCTTTACCCTTCATGCAGGTCTCTTGTCAATAGCATCTTGCTCCTGGCTGCTTTACCTGCAGGTGAGTAGGAAGTGCAGAAACCAAGGAGATACCAACTGGCCTTGATAGTGGTACAAATATCAGACAGTGCAGACCAACAGCTTGGGCTCTGCCCTGCATTGGTGCTGGCTACAACCCTCACACAGTGCAAACCAACAGCTTGGGCTCTGCCCTGCATTGGTGCTGGCTACAACTCTCAGTGCAAACCAACAGCTTGGGCTCTGCTCTGCATTGGTGCTGGCTACAACTCTCACACAGTGCAAACCAACAGCTTGGGCTCTGCCCTGCATTGGTGCTGGCTACAACTCTCAGTGCAAACCAACAGCTTGGGCTCTGCCCTGCATTGGTGCTGGCTACAACCCTCACACAGTGCAAACCAACAGCTTGGGCTCTGCCCTGCATTGGTGCTGGCTACAACTCTCACACAGTGCAAACCAACAGCTTGGGCTCTGCTCTGCATTGGTGCTGGCTACAACTCTCACACAGTGCAAACCAGCAGCTTGGGCTCTGCCCTGCATTGGTGCTGGCTACAACTCTCAGTGCAAACCAACAGCTTGGGCTCTGCCCTGCATTGGTGCTGGCTACAACTCTCAGTGCAAACCAACAGCTTGGGCTCTGCTCTGCATTGGTGCTGGCTACAACTCTCAATGCAAACCAACAGCTTGGGCTCTGCTCTGCATTGGTGCTGGCTACAACTCTCAGTGCAAACCAACAGCTTGGGCTCTGCCCTGCATTGGTGCTGGCTACAACTCTCAGTGCAAACCAACAGCTTGGGCTCTGCTCTGCATTGGTGCTGGCTACAAATCTCAGACAGTGCAAACCAACAGCTTGGGCTCTGCCCTGCATTGGTGCTGGCTACAACCCTCACACAGTGCAAACCAACAGCTTGGGCTCTGCCCTGCATTGGTGCTGGCTACAACTCTCAGTGCAAACCAACAGCTTGGGCTCTGCCCTGCATTGGTGCTGGCTACAACTCTCAGTGCAAACCAACAGCTTGGGCTCTGCCCTGCATTGGTGCTGGCTACAACTCTCAGTGCAAACCAACAGCTTGGGCTCTGCTCTGCATTGGTGCTGGCTACAACTCTCAGTGCAAACCAACAGCTTGGGCTCTGCCCTGCATTGGTGCTGGCTACAACTCTCAGTGCAAACCAACAGCTTGGGCTCTGCCCTGCATTGGTGCTGGCTACAACTCTCAGTGCAAACCAACAGCTTGGGCTCTGCTCTGCATTGGTGCTGGCTACAAATCTCAGACAGTGCAAACCAACAGCTTGGGCTCTGCCCTGCATTGGTGCTGGCTACAACTCTCACACAGTGCAAACCAACAGCTTGGGCTCTGCCCTGCATTGGTGCTGGCTACAACTCTCAGTGCAAACCAACAGCTTGGGCTCTGCCCTGCATTGGTGCTGGCTACAACTCTCAGACAGTGCAAACCAACAGCTTGGGCTCTGCCCTGCATTGGTGCTGGCTACAACTCTCAGTGCAAACCAACAGCTTGGGCTCTGCTCTGCATTGGTGCTGGCTACAAATCTCAGACAGTGCAAACCAACAGCTTGGGCTCTGCCCTGCATTGGTGCTGGCTACAACCCTCACACAGTGCAAACCAACAGCTTGGGCTCTGCCCTGCATTGGTGCTGGCTACAACTCTCAGTGCAAACCAACAGCTTGGGCTCTGCCCTGCATTGGTGCTGGCTACAACTCTCAGTGCAAACCAACAGCTTGGGCTCTGCCCTGCATTGGTGCTGGCTACAACTCTCAGTGCAAACCAACAGCTTGGGCTCTGCTCTGCATTGGTGCTGGCTACAACTCTCAGTGCAAACCAACAGCTTGGGCTCTGCCCTGCATTGGTGCTGGCTACAACTCTCAGTGCAAACCAACAGCTTGGGCTCTGCCCTGCATTGGTGCTGGCTACAACTCTCAGTGCAAACCAACAGCTTGGGCTCTGCTCTGCATTGGTGCTGGCTACAAATCTCAGACAGTGCAAACCAACAGCTTGGGCTCTGCCCTGCATTGGTGCTGGCTACAACTCTCACACAGTGCAAACCAACAGCTTGGGCTCTGCCCTGCATTGGTGCTGGCTACAACTCTCAGTGCAAACCAACAGCTTGGGCTCTGCCCTGCATTGGTGCTGGCTACAACTCTCAGACAGTGCAAACCAACAGCTTGGGCTCTGCCCTGCATTGGTGCTGGCTACAACTCTCAGTGCAAACCAACAGCTTGGGCTCTGCCCTGCATTGGTGCTGGCTACAACTCTCAGTGCAAACCAACAGCTTGGGCTCTGCCCTGCATTGGTGCTGGCTACAACTCTCAGTGCAAACCAACAGCTTGGGCTCTGCCCTGCATTGGTGCTGGCTACAACTCTCACACAGTGCAAACCAACAGCTTGGGCTCTGCTCTGCATCGGTGCTGGCTACAAATCTCAGACAGTGCATCCAGCAACAAGCTTGGGCTCTGCTCTTCATCATCACTTAGATCAGGGTCTCCATTAGTTTACTTTTGTGTGAGGCAACCCAAACCAGGACCAGTTTCTTGCTGCACCAAGAAGGACTCACTCCAGGCTGAGTTTGCAGTAGGTGCACTGAAACAGCACTGGATGCACTCAGGGCGAGTTAGCAGCAGTGCTGCAGCAAGGCTGTGGATGAACTGCAAGATGCTTCCACGCTCTGTGTGTTCTGTAGCTGCAGCTGGCTGCTTTGTGATCCTTTGACACCAGCTATTAAAGCTGCAAAGAGATTCATCACAATTGCTGTGTGACAGGTTTTGCCTGTTAAACTGGCTGTTTACAAGCAATTCCAGCACATCAATCTGAGTTTCCTCATGCAGAAAGCCTGACACAAGCAGACAGAAGCACACAGGCCATTCTGGAGTAAATTTTGCCCCTAAATGGTATTCATTGTAGAGAGAGTTTATCTTCAGTCTGTACAATGCATATAGTGTAATCTACACAGGGCAGGCAAAGAGCTGTAACCCGTCAGAAAATTCAATGATACATATATGAGAAAATGGAATTATACAGATTACACTGAGAAAATGCAGGAGGAGGAGCAAGAATTCTCCAGCAGATATCCAGGCAAGAGCAGAAAAGCTTCTCGACAGACCCTAGCACAGATGTTGAACTTCAGTGTTTTATGAACTTGTTCCATGCAAAGACAGCAATCCAAAGAGATACTCAGAGCTGCAGGGTTAAAAATCATGCAAGGTGGGAATGGAAGTTTAGAAAGAACCACATCAGCAGGAGCAGCACCAGCAAGATGGCCCAGAGAAGGGCCACCAGAATGAGAGAGCACTGGCAGCCCTGCCAGGAGAGGAAAGGCTGAGAGAGAGCTTGAGAAGAGAAGCCTTAGGGCAGACCTCAGCGCCGTGGAGCAGTGCATAGAGGGTGGCTGCCAGGAGCATGGAGACTCCCTTTTTGCAAGGAGTCCCATGGAAAAGACAAGGGGCAGTGGGCACAAGTTACTGCTGGGGAGATTCCCATTGGACTCCAGAAGGAAATGTTTCCCCATGGGAACAGTCAGAGACTGGAATCACCTCCCAAGGGCAGCAGTGGACTCCCCTGCACTGCTCAGGTTTAAGACTCAGCTTGACAGGGTGCTGGGCCAGCTCAGTTCAACTCCACTCTTGCCTAGAGAGGTTGGACCAGATGGCCCTTGGGGTCCCTTCCCACTTGGCACTCTGTGCTTGTGTGAAGCTAAGGTGTTCTCAGCAGTTTCAGGCTATAAGTGGAATGGAAAGAATTAAATCTATCTCTTCATGCCTGAGCAAGGTGAGAACTTCCAGAACCTCTGCAACATGGTTCTTAGCTCCTGCTCATGGGCAAAAGCCGTTCCCTTGATGCCATAAAACCCTTGAGGGCATTTAGCATTCTGCCTTGGGTTCCTTTCATCTTGTACTTCTGAATGTACTGCAGAGGATTAAGACTGAGGTGATGAAATGAAATATGCAGGAGGATTCTGCTTTTTCCCAAGGAAATGTGGGTGGTAGTCACAAGAGGAGCCAAAAGAATCTTGTTTGAATCTTCAACTTGAATAGAAATTGTGGATGAGGGAAGAAAAGAAATGGAACCCAACACTGTGAGAGAGCAGAGACTTGAAAACCCTCAGGAAAAGGCAGTCTGTCGTTGGCAGCACAGCAAGACAAGGCTGTGGAGCTGCTTGAGGCCATGCATGAGGATTGCTACTTCACGGCCCAGGCTCTTCGAATCTGTGGAGCAAAGGAGCACGTTCCAGCAGCAGCATGGAGGTTATCTATGACAACATGTAATTGCTCCTTCAAGGGAACCAAACACCACTTGCTGCTCTCCACCTCTGCTGTGGCTCAAAGCTAAACCACTCACTGCTGCCATTTAGCCAGTGGTTATTTCTTACAGTGATTATTTCTATGGCTGTCTCCTTTGTGACACTTTCCCAACAGCCTGGCTCTGGTCCCTACCCTTCAGCACCCACTGTGTTCTCCAGGTGGTCCAGAGCAAAGCCTCTTTCCCAGTTTGTGCCAAGACCATGATGACCTTGCAGCTGCCTTTAGTGTCTCACCAATCCCATTTCAATATCCATGTCCTGAGGCATGGATACTCACAGGCAATCCCATTCAGCTGCCCACATTCCAGCCTCTACCATATTACATCCTTCCTGCCATGCTCCCTGACCTGGCTGGCTCCAGAAAAGAAGGCATGGGAGAAACCACATAATCCCACCTGTGCTGTAGGAGCAGTGGCAACAGAGGTGCTCCAGACAGGTCCCAGCAAGACAGAGTCACAGAACAATGTGGGTAGCAAATGTGTGGCTACTGAAAACGTGAGAATTACTCCTTGCTGTAGGGCTCTGCAGCTGGGGGTTGTGTCCTGAGAGGCCTTGGGATTCATTTTGGATGCTCAGCTTACCTTCTGGTGCTGATATGCTGGAGGCACCACCTCATTTTCAAGACAAAGCTCAAGTCCAAAATGCAGCAGTTGATTTTCTACAGCAAATACCTTCCAGAGCCACCTGCCCTGCCTAGGAGTGGAGCCTGGCCTCTTGCTGTACCCTGCCTAGCCTGCCCTGCCTCTTGTTTAGCAGCAGTCAAAAATGCAGCTTTGGCTGACCCAGAACCAGGAGCTGGGGGGAGTTTCACTGGTCCACAGCAAAACCTCAGAGCTGTTGGCCTCAGAATGGGATGAAGGACCTGTGGAAGTAGCTGATTGCTTTCACTGAGAGGTATTTGTTTCTCTGCTTCTGGAAGACAATGGATAACAACCCCTGGTCCAGAAGGCTGAAGAGGAGACCACTCCTGCTGTGGTGATGTCTGTTCTAAGGCCAGTCTCTGAATTCTCTCTTTTTCCCTTTGGCCACATTTGCTCTCTCTGGGAGCTCCAAAGAGATTATTGTGCTAGCTCAGGAGCAGAGGGGGCTGGTCTGTGGTGTGATTTCTCCTTGCCCTCCAGCAGCTCTGCAGACCCAAGGAGCAAGGGCCAGCTGCCCCTCACCACACATTTAAACACCCTGAGCAGCGGGGAGCCTGTGCTGGGGCCTCCCAAGGCATCACTTCTATGTGAAGCTTCAAACATCAATGATGTCCATGGGAAAGAGGAAGGTGGAACATTTTGTAGAGCAATTCAGTCTCCACAGCAGGTGGAGGTGGAACAGACATTTGCTTTTTCAGACTGAAAGGGCAGCACAGGCACTGCAGCAAGCAAAGGAAGGAGCACTGAGGTGAAGGGGCAGATGCTGGACAGTGCTTTTGCATGCACCTGCCTGAAACCTCTTCAGCTCCATCAGTTCCCTCTGGATGGTACTGAAGGCAAAGGAGCAGGATCCAGGGCTTTGTGCCAACACACAGAGGGTTTCAGTTAAAGGTCTTTGAGAACAGTTATCATCATCTAGCAGCAGAACTCAATGTAGACTGGCACCTTGAACTCATAACCATCCCTGTAAAGGACTGGAAGCTCTTCCTCCTCAGAGGCCACCATGAAAGATTCCAGGTGGAACTCAAATGGCCTTGTGAAGAATGGGTTCTGGCAGTTTCTGTGCCGATGGATCAAGACAGTGTGAGGAGAACTACCTCACCCTGCGGTGTTCCCCCCCAGCCTGCACTGCAAAGCCATCACCTCCCAGGCACATTCTCCAAGAGTCTGTTCTGCTCCACCTGCTGAGCCCAGAAGCTGTGATCTGCTTAGCTGGAAGAATCTCTGTGGTGAAAAGCAGGATTTTGCAGAGCAAAAGCACATCATTACGATTTTGAATGCTAAGTATTTTAGTACTTAACATTTTTCTGTGGCAGGCATGAAGGATTACACACACACACATACCTGTATCTATAAAGATGTCTCCATCTCTGGTGACATTCCAAACCCACCTGGTTATGTTCTTGTGTGAATTGTTTAGGTGAAGCTGCCTTGGCAGGGGGGTTGGACTCGAAGATCTCCAGAGCTCCCTTCCAGCCCCTAATGTTCTGTCATGCTGTGACTCTTTCCTAGTCACCCAGCCTCACTGGGTATGGCTAGCAGACACTGTCACAGCCCTCCTCTCTACAGAGGTTGTGTAGAAGCCACTCAGTTTCTAAGTTTGCCCTACCAAAGATCCTCAAGTTAAAGAGAAGCCATTGCTAGTTTCCAGCTGAAGAGGAGAGAATCCTTCTGGCATCAGAAGAGGGTTGTTGCCTCATCACCGGCCAAGCCAGGTCACCGCCGCTGGAAAACTGCAAGGAAAGGCTTTGCTCTAAGTTGTCCTCACTGTTGCTTCTCTCTCTGCTTTCAGAGGCTGGCAGCAAGAAGCTGAAGAGCACGATCCAGAGGAGCACAGAGACAGGCATGGCAGCAGAGATGAGGAGTCGCATGGTGCGGCAGCCGAGTCGCGAGTCCACCGACGGCAGCATCAACAGCTACAGCTCCGAGGGCAAGTAAGTGGCACTGGAGCAGCAGCAGAGGAGGGGTCTCTCGTCCTTGTGGGAACACTTGGGGTGTGCACACAGGTCCCAGCAGTGGCTGGAAGGGCATGGTGCTGGGTACAGATTCTTCCTGGGGAAACATTTGCAAAACTGAAGTGTTTCAGGCACCTAACACAAATTTCTTGACAACTGACACCGAGAGAGGACTTCTGAGGAATCCACATTCCCTGTCAGGCATTTTGATCTCCAGGAGACAACTGAATTCCAAACCAAACACAGGGGCACTTTGAGTGATGTTTGGATTAACTCAGAGTTAAACCTCAGGTGGTTGGATGTAAATCCCTGTGACAGGAAGCTCTCTTCTGTAACACTGCATGCAGAGAAAGTTTACTTTGGAGCTGGTCCAAGCCTCTTGTTGAGGATTGTGAACCCAGGGTCCAGCTGCCCATCAGCTGCCAGCAGGCAGACAACTGCAGGGAAGGGGCAGCTGGTTCTGTTCACTGCTGACTGCCTCCCTGTGCAGGAAAGGAGAGCAAGGGCAGATGTGACACAGAAGTGTGCCCAGCCTCCTCACAGCTCTCACTGGTGCTCTGCAGAGAGCACTCCCTGCTGTGGGCACCAGAGAAGCCTTAGAACACAAGGGGGAAACAGGGGTAGGCAAATGTACCCTTACAGACCTTGGGGGAAATGAGAGATTGGGGTTGCATGGAATCACTATGGCTGGCAAAGGCCTTTTCCTTGGCTTCCTTTGTTTGTGTGCTTACCACCTCAGCACAGCTGCTGCTGCACACGGGGCAAAGCATCAAGGACCGGGGCACCCATGGCGGCTGTAAGGAGCTGCGATTGCACATCGCACGGTGCTCAGCCTCGTGTGGAGCAGTCCTTGTGGGTGAAATCCTGTAGGGCAGCAGACATCAACTCTGTCCTTACTCTGTCCTTCTGCTCTTCTGTTGCTTCAGCTTAATATTCCCTGGCGTACGGCTGGGCGCCGACAGTCAGTTCAGCGACTTCCTGGACGGCCTGGGCCCCGCGCAGCTGGTGGGGCGGCAAACGCTGGCAACCCCGGCCATGGGTAAGAGCCATCTGCTCTCCTCTCGCCAATAATCAGCCACTTCACTAATCACTTTCATTAACTACACCAAATGGTTCTGTCAGTGATTTGCTCTGGGCTGGCTGCCGGCACCAGAGGTTTCGACAAGAACAAGGTAAGAGCCAGGATCGGTCAGGGAAGCCTTTGGCCTTCCAGGAGCCACCTGAGGCACAGACTTATCCTGTGAGAATGGCTCTGCCTCAGACCAGCAGTGTCAGCTTTAGCCACGCCACGTGGCTCTGTTGGTACGGACAGAAGGCTCCAGGTTTCTCCCATCTCCTTGTTTGAATCTTGTTTGCTGACAGAACATTTTCCCTGCGGATTACTTGAGTCCTGCCTAGAGTTTTACCTCTCAGAACTGCTTTACTGCTCCAGTTCTGAGGCCCCAGAAGCACTCAACCGTGGGTTTTAACAATTCCCAGCAGCCCTCCTGTGTGGTGTCCCCTCGCTAGTGATGCTCTGGAAACGCTTGAGCCTCGCTCCCCCTTCTGGTTCCCAGCTGCATGTTTGGTTCGGGATCCGCGCCAGGGAGAGGTGCTCCCAAGCACACACCCTGCAGAGCTGGGACTTTGAGCTGGGCTGGGTTTGTTCAAGCAACCTCCCCTGCTGCTCTCTCATGCCCCCAGAAAGCAAGGCCCAGCAAGTGCTCGCACTGCTCTAACACTGTCAGACAAGCACAGGGACATCTCCGGCCCCAGGAGCTTCAAAATGCTCTTTCCACCTCTGGATCCCAGATTCTGGAGGGCCAGCCTTAGCTTTTTGTGTGTTTTCTCAGAGCTTCCCTGTCAAGCAGGCAGAGCCTCAGGTGTGCCATGGGTTTGTGTGTAGTCCATTCATCTGCACAGAGCTGCCCCTTGGTCACTCTCAGTGACCTGCTGGCTTCCCACCAAGCTGCTTCCACGAGGGATGCAGCCACTTGGATGTACCACTTGGAGCAGCAGCCCTGGGGTGACCTCCCCTGTGTGTTCTTGGTCTGGATCAGAGCAGTGCTTGGTCTCAGACTGAGCAGTGCCCTTGGTCTGCAGAAATGTCACTTGTGAGAGCTCAGGTGGGGCAAGTTTGACTCTTTAGCTTCCTCCTGGAACATGTTGCATCACTCTGCTGGCACCAACAATGGCTGTGGGGAAATCTTGATTCAGCAGAGGGAAATCCTTCCCCCTGCACGTGGGGAGACTTTTGCAGAAAAAAACCAAAAAGAAAAAGGAAGAAAGAGCTGTTCTGAGCTCCTGAGGTGCAGGGCAGCCTTCCCTGAGCCTGTGCTGTAAGTGCCTGCCTCATCTGGCTGTGGCTCTGCCTCTCACTGAGGGTCCAGTCAGGCCATTGTAGATACAGAAGGGTTCAAGGGTGGCTTCTGCCAGCAGTTGTGCTTCCTGAGTCACCAGGCAAGGAACCTTCACACTGCCTGCTCCTGCATCACAGCCTGGAGGCAGAAACCTCCAGCAGAGGGGATTTCTGGACGTGAGGTTGAGGTTTATGGCCACTGGCAGGGACTGGCACAACAGGGCAACAATCCTAGGCAGGAAGCCTCCAGATAGTTCACCAGGGCATTGAAGGTGTGGTGGTTACAGCACAGTGTTGCTGTAAAGGTACTGGCTCTGTGGGTCAGAAATCCTGAGCTCTCCTACAAACCCTGCATAAGGAGAGGACACCCTGCTACCTGGGCATGCCTCTCTTAGTCCTGGCTTAGGGATGGAGGGGCTAAAGGGGTCAGGAGGAGAGGTGACAAGCGCCTGGTATCAAAGTGGTCTTTCTGTTTCTTGTTCTCCTTCACTGTCTCCTGGGCCATACTGCTTCTCTGTCATGTCTCTGTCTCTTTCTTTTCCCTCCCAGGTGACATCCAGATTGGGATGGTAGATAAAAAGGGCCAGTTAGAAGTAGAAGTCATTAGAGCCCGCGGCCTCACACAAAAACCTGGCTCCAAATCTACCCCAGGTAAGGAAAATGCAGACACTGTGTGACCAGAAAGCAAGAATATGATGAACTGAGGGCTGGAGAGCCCTGGAACACCTTCTTAACTGTCACTGCCTCTGTACTTGATTGCTTTGCTTTACAACAAGGAACTCATGCATGGATGTGTCCTTGCTACCTTCCTCACTTTTTAGCACCTTCACCTGCCAGTTGCATGCCACCTCCAGGGAAGGATTTCCAGCCACTCAGCTTCCACTTGAACAGGAGGAAAAACTCCTCTGTGGTGAGGCTGCTGGAGCCCTGGAGCAGGCTGCCCAGAGAGGTTGTGGAGTCTCCTGCTCTGGAGCCTTCCCAACCCCCCCTGGGTGTGTTCCTGTGTGGCCTGCCCTGGGTGACCCTGCTCTGGCAGGGAGGTTGGACTGGATGAGCCCCTAGCATTCTGTGACTCTGTGATTGTCTGAAGGCACCTGTCCTGCAGCTCAGATGTGCAGTGCAGAGGGTCTTAGGCCCCAGCATGAGCTGTTTGCTGTTCTGCTTGCAGCTCCCTATGTCAAAGTGTACTTGCTGGAGAACGGAGCGTGCATAGCGAAGAAGAAGACCAGGATTGCACGGAAGACCCTTGATCCCTTGTACCAACAGACCCTGGTTTTTGATGAGAGTCCACAGGGGAAAGTCCTTCAGGTCAGTGGCTTCTTCATGCTGTTGGAGGCTGTCATCTGGAGAAGCACTTGCACGTTCACTTGGGTTTAAGCACTCTCCAGAAAGCCATTCCCACTCAGGAGGCATTTCATTTGATAGATGCCAGCCAAGCTGCCCTGCTGGCTTTGGACCTGCACAAGGTCTGCCTTCATCTGGAGCCCTCAACACAGGAAGGACCTGGAGCTGCTGGAGTGGGTCCAGAGGAGGCCACAAAGATGATCAGAGGGCTTGAGAACCTCCCCTGTGAGGACAGGCTGGGAGAGTTGGGGCTGTTCAGCCTGGAGAAGAGAAGGCTCTGGGGAGACCTTAGAGCAGCCTGCCAGTGTCTGAAGGGAACCTGCAGGAAGGCTGGGGAGGGACTGTTCAGAAGGGCTTGGAGTGATAGGATGAGAGGCAGTGGTGTGAAATTGGAGCAGGGCAGAGTTAGGTTGGACATCAGGAGGAAGTTCTTTACAATGAGAGTGGTGAGACACTGGGACAGGCTGCCCAGGGCAGTGGTGGAAGCCTCATCCCTAGAGACATTTAAGGTCAAACTTGATGGATCCCTGAGCAGCCTGATGTTGCTGTAGATGTCCCTGCACAGTGCAGGGGGGGCAGGACAAGGTGACTTTCAAGGGTCCCTTCCAACCCGGGGCACCCTTTGATGCTGTGATTAAACATTTCTCTCCCCTTGCCTCTACTTCTGTCCTGCCATTAGGTTTTCCCACAGGAGGGGACAATTACTCACTCCTAAGAGCTACATTACCCTTGCTCTGCCCCCAGGAGCAGCAGTGAGCCCCTCAGCCTGGGCTGGGGGGCGACACTGAACCTGCCTTTTGTGTTCTTCCAGGTAATAGTGTGGGGAGACTACGGCCGAATGGACCACAAATGCTTCATGGGGGTTGCCCAGATCCTTCTGGAGGAGCTGGATCTGTCCAGTGTGGTAATAGGCTGGTATAAGCTGTTCCCTCCCTCATCACTAGTGGATCCCACCCTGACCCCCCTGACTCGCAGGGCTTCCCAGTCGTCTCTGGAGAGTTCCACTGGGCCTCCCTGCATTAGGTCGTAGTGGCAGATGCTGCCTGACGAACACCACCGGGACACCGCTCGGAGCCAGACAGGTACATGATGACAAAGCCACCACTCTTGGAGAGAGACAATCACCTCTGGTTTTGCTTGTAGTAGTTACCCAAACCCACGTCTGTCTGCCGAGAGACGGCTTCAATGGGCAGAGCAAAGGTTTGTCACACACAGCCAGTCCCTTAGCAGCTCTCACCGATGCTTATCATCATCCAAACATCAAAGAGAGGGAGAGAGAGAGACCTTTAGATTCCACCTAAGTCAGAGATGACCCAAACTGGAAGCTCTCCCTCTGTTAGCAGTGTTGTATTCCTCACACTCTGACGTGCCCTCCAGCAGTGTTACCTTCCTGGTCTTCTCAGCAGGGCTTTTTCCTCCACTTGTCACTTCCACTGGTTTGCTTTGGTTTGGGTTTGGGTTTTGTTGTTGCCATGCGATCCTGCTGGCTTCGTAGAAGTCCTCACAGTGCTAACAGAGACCCTTCCTTTCTTCCGAACCAAACTCCAAAGGGCTGAAGCAAATCTCTGTCAGCAGCGTTCAAAGTGTTCGACAGCCACAGTTACGGCCCCGAGCCAGCTCAAATCCTTCCTCGCTTCTGGGGCTTCCAAGGCTCTCGCGCAGGAACCCAGAACAAAGAACCAAGCTGAGGCATACCCTTGAGAAACAAAATACATAACCATCACAGTGCCACCTTTGGGTTTTCCTCCTGTGTACACAAAACAAAGCAGCTCTGTTTGCATTCTCTAGAAGAACTTTTACGTTGATGCTGTTTTGCATGGAAGAATTCTGCAACTCCTGCTGGGGGCTGGTTCTAAAGCAGCTTTAGTCCTCATTTCTTGACACTGCGTTAGTGGTAATGCAAATGTTTCCCTCCTAGCAAGTGGAGAGGAGATCTCTACATTCCTGTGTACAGATGTGTATTGGCCCTCCCACGAGGCTGACCAGGAATGGGTTGAGCATAGGACACTTTCAGCCGTGCCCGGGCCGCGCCCTGCCCGCCCCGGGCGGAGCGGGGGCCGAGCTGCTCAGCGCTGCGCCGGAGGCTCCAGCTGAGCCCTTCTGCACTTACCTGACGATGTTTTTAATCGAGGTTTTCGTTTACATTTCTTTGAGACCGATGCAAGCACAAGGCTTGGTTTTTTAACGCCAGATAGCTCACTTTTTTGGAGAAAAAAACAAAACAGACAAAAACCACCAAACAAACCCCGACCCCCGGTCCGGTTTCGATTTGCTTTGTATGCCTTTGAGCTCCTCTCGGCCTCGAGAATGAATCCCTTGTGATACTCTGTCCCTGTGCGAGCAACTGCGGGGGGCTGCAGCTGCATCGAGGTGTGCCCCAGCCCCTGCCCCCAGCCCCCCTCCTTCTCCAGGCCGTGGGGTTTTTGTGGTCACAGGAACAGAGCAGCATGACTCGGAACTGTTCAGAGCTGCATGCACCTTTTGTAGAAAAAACAACCAAAACAACAAAAAAACAACAAAAACAAAGTGAAAGAACAGCAAGCAAGAGACACACAAACAGCAACACAAAAGAGACGAAGCCCAAGGTAATGTCCTGCTGTATGTTAGCTCCACATAGGCCAGCTTGTATGTTGCATGTAGCTGTACAGTTTGCTCGTGACGACTCTGCTGAAGTAACCAAGAAACCGAAGCCATCCGTTTGTCGCCGATAGACATTTGGCAGGTTTTGGCCAGGCTGGGGTCTGCTGAGTCTGGTGCTAAATGTCTAGAGATGGACTTTATTTTTTACCCTCATGGGAAATCGTGATGTAGTACGGACCAAATTCCTTCTACTGCTAACTCGTGTGGTGTAGACCCCTCCCGCGGGGCTGTAACACACCGTAGAAGCTGTGTGCACACTAGGTTTGAGCCCATAGACTACTGCCTGCACCAAGGGAACTATTTATTACTACTCAACACGTGGGAACCCCTCTGCCCAGCTTTCCACGGGGCACAGATTGGTTACTGCTCGACCTGCTGAGCAGGAAGAACTCAAGCATTGGTGCACTACTACTAGATCCCGTTCTGTCTTAGTGGCCAAGAACCAACTAGGTATAATTGGATAGTATCTTTCTATTTGGACCACTTGTCTTAACACCTTCCCCTGTGCTTTTCAATGAACTTCCAACTCATCTTATGTAAACATGTTTAATAAAATTTCCTTTCCATGTCCAGCGTGGTACTTGTGCTCTCTGTACGCTCTGAGGCTCCCCTGTGGCTCTGCTGGCTGCAGGCCTGGGTGAAGTGTGCCAAGCAACAGTGAAAAAGAGAAAGCCAAGTGGTCTCTCTGCTCCTTTTGGTGGCTGCGATCAGCCTGTGCTGGGATCTGGGGCCGCAGCACTGAGGCCCGGGGAGAGTCGTGCTGGGTCGGTCTCCTGGTCGCTGAGGAAGAGCCACATTGTGCTCTCCTTCCTTGGAGCAGGCAGCTGGAACCCCAGAGTGAGCCAGGTGCCCACCTGCAGCAGCTCAGCGGGGCTGCGGGGCTGAGAGCCAGACCCCAGCTCTGTGCTTGGTGTCACTGTGGGACCAGCTCCTGAGCTCTCGCACAACACCCCGCCCCGCCTCCCCCGAGCCTTGTCTTGACAAAGCTTCATGGAAACACCTGAGAGCAGAGCCTGGCAGCAAGTGCAATCAGAGGAGCAAAGACTTCTGTACTTGGTTTGAGTCTGAGCTGAGGTTTTTTCCCATGTCCCACAGATACCTGATCACAACTTACAAAAATAACCTAAAGACAACTTTGCCTCACTCTGAGCACTTTGGTTCTCACTTTACTTCACTGACAACCTGGTTAAGCTACTGGGGAAAAGAACAAACCACAAACAAACAAACAAAAATGAAAGCCTAATTAAAGAGGGTAACTCTCTGAACAGAAGCCATGGGACAGTTCTGCTTTTGTCTGCTGGGGGTGAACCAAGCACAGAATTTGCTGTGCTGGTGCAAAAGGCCCTGGGTTTCAGCAACCTCAGGGCTTCCATTGTGTGCCCAACACCAGGATCTCTTCTTTCTGATTCTAGCCTGGATGAGGGAATTGGTGTTCTGGGAGGAGGGCACTGAGTGCTCCCTCCGTAGGTGTGCAGGTGGCACTCAGCTGGGTGGCAGTAGTGATGTGCTTGAGGGCAAGAAGGCTCTGCAGAGGGACCTGGACAGGCTGGAGCGATGTGCTGTGGGCAGCTGTGTGAGGTTCAACAAGGCCAAGAGCTGGGCGCTGCCCTTGGGTCACTACAGCCCCATGAATGCTCCAGGCTTGGGGCAGAGTGGCTGGAAAGCTGCCTGGTGCAGAAGACCTGGGGGTGCTGGCTGACAGCAGCTGAACATGAGACAGGAGTGTGCCCAGGTGGCCAAGAAGGCCAATGGCATCCTGAGCTAGATCAGGAATGGTGTGGCCAGCAGAAGCAGGGCACTGCCCAGGCACTCAGGACTGCTGAGGCCACACCTTGACCACTAGGTTCAGTTTCGGGGCCCTCACTACAAGAAAGGTGGAGAACAAGGAAGGAGCTGGGGGTGTTTAGTCTGGAGAAGAGGAGGCTGAGGGGAGACCTCATTGCTCTCTACAGCTCCCCGAGAGGAGGCGGCAGTGAGGTGGGGGTTGGTTTATTCTGCCCAGTATCAGGTGATAGAGGGAGAGGAAATGGCCAGAAATTGTGCCAGGGGAGGCTTAGGTTGGAGATGAGGAACAATTTCTTTGCTGCCAGAGTGTGCAGGGACTGGCACAGGCTGCCCAGGGAGGTGGTGGAGTCCCCATTCCTGAAGGTATTCTAGACACCTGTGGCCATAGCACTTGGGGGCTTGGTTTAGTGGCCATGGTGGGGTTGGGATGATGAAGCCCTGGAGCAGGCTGCCCAGAGAGGTTGTGGAGTCTCCTTCTCTGGAGCCTTTCCAACCCCACCTGGATGCATTGCTGTGTGGCCTGCCCTGGGTGACCCTGCTCTGGCAGGGGGGTTGGACTGGATGGTCTCTGGAGGTCCCTTCCAACCTCTAATGTTCTGTGATAGCTGCTAGCTCCTCTCTTTTTGCCTGAAAGCCACAAAAAGAAGAGTAGTGAACAACTCCAAGCCTCACAGGCAGCAGGAGATTCGTTCCTGAAGGGTCAAAGGATTTGGCCCCACATCAGTACTGGAAGTAGACTCTCTGGTGGCTCCTCCAAGAGCCACTCTGTGTTTTCTTTTTCTTACAGATGGCCCTCTAGGAGTTAATTAGGAGAGGAAAGGTAAGTTCATGGCACCAATAATCCTTCAGTTGCTCTGTGCCTAGTCTCAGAGGGCACACAAAGGCTGCAATTGCTGGGAATGGGGACCATCAAAAAGCTCATCGCGGGCAGCTTAAGAATGCTGTGCTGACCTCTTTTGCTCCTTTTTACTGGTAGGAAAAAGGCCCTGAGATTTAGGAGGCAGCTGAAGTACAGTAGCTGCTCTCCTAGAAAATGTGAGAAATGCTGGTGGCCTCCCCTTGCCCTTCCCCTGCTCATTCTCCTTGCAGGCTGTGAAGTAAAGTTTGGTTTAGTTTGGTGCCTGGACTCGGCTCTTAGCTGCTTTGCTCCAGTGCTGCCAGCCCCTCTCTTGATTCCCAAACACACTGGTGGAAAAGAGCAGGATGGGGAGGTTCAGATTGGATGTGAGGAAGAAGTTGTTCCCCATGAGGGTGGTGAGAGCCTGGCACAGGCTGCCCAGGGAGGTGGTGGAAGCCTCCTGCCTGGAGGTGTTTGCAGCCAGGCTGGAGGTGGCTGTGAGCAACCTGCTGTGGTGTGAGGTGTCCCTGCCCATGGCAGGGGGCTGGGACTGGCTGAGCCTTGAGCTCCCTTCCAACTCTGACACTTCTCTGATTTCTAAGCCATTCATGTTCAAATGCAAACCACCCAGCCCTCAGCCCTTCTGCATTTCCCTTCTGCACCAAAAAGCAGAGGTAGGAAACCCATTGATTTGTTGGGGAGCTTGCAACGGAATTCGATGGCAGCCACACCAGAAGTCACTGCTGTGCTGTTTTGATTCTTCAGCTCCATTATACCTGCAGCCTTCTGTGCTAGGTTTCTGTTGTGCCTTTCAAACATAGCCTGAAACAAAGCCCCAGGTGCAAAGGAGAAGGAGATTCATTGCCATGCCAGGGAGCCACTCTTTAGGACTTAACCTTCTGCCTTTGTTCTTCAGGTGGGTATCTCTCCCAGCACTGATGTTAGCCTTGTTCTCCCATCGATTGCTTGCCTGATGCCTGCCCAGGGCCGTACCTGTGGTCTGCAGGGAATACCTGCAGGATGTGATAACATTTACAACAGAGCAAGGGGAGGAAAGCTGAGGAGGGTTGTTGAATTCTTCACCTGGTAATGGTTTGCCCCCTTGGACTTAGCAGATCTCATGCACACTCTGAGCTTTTTGCCGAGTCTGGGTTTGCTGTGTCTGGGCTGGGAAATGGGGGAATTCTGCCACTGATGTCAACGAGACCGACCCCAAAGTGCTTTTGTGACACAAAGGGAGGGAGGGAGTGCAGCAAGGCTCTGCTGGTGCAAACCAAGGGCAGAGGAAGCAGGAGGGCTGCCAGCACCCCCAGCCACAGAGCTCATAGCCTCATTCTCTCTGCCAGGAGGCAGCAGTCCACGCAGTGGCACATCCCGCTGGGGTACCACATCCCCGACGAGAAGGCAGTGCCTTGCCCGTACCTCAGCCTCTTTGTCTCGTTTATTTTTGTAGTGCACATCCCCTAACGAAAGACCCGGAGCTGGCATTTGCTGCCAAGCCCTTTCAGAGGAGCAGCCGCGCAGCGCGGCTATGGGCTGGGTGACAGCTGAGGTGACCTGAAAGCGCCTGGCCCACCGCAGCGATACCCGAGAGGGCTGAGGAGCACCGAGATGACAAAGCCTGCCACGGCGGTCGGCCGCTTTCAGTTATTTGCTGGATTTATTTGGCGAAAAGCAACCCACACCGCGGCCGCTGTCCTCCGCCGCCCGCTCCCCTCTGCCGCCGCCGGAGGGCGCCGCAACACAGCAGGCCGCGGGCTATGGGCTGCCTATCGCCCCCGAGCGGATCGCCGCCGAGCCCAGCCCGGCTTGTCCCGGCTCGTCCCGGCTCGTCCCGGCTCGTCCCGGCTCCCAGCCCGGCTCGTCCCGGCTCCCAGCTCCGAACTCGGCTTGTCCCGGCTCCCAGCCCGGCTCGTCCCGGCTCCCAGCTCCGAACTCGGCTTGTCCCGGCTCCCAGCCCGGCTCGTCCCGGCTCCCAGCCCGGCTTCCGTCCCGGCTCCCAGCCCGGCTCGTCCCGGCTCCCAGCTCCGAACTCGGCTTGTCCCGGCTCCCAGCCCGGCTCGTCCCGGCTCCCAGCTCCGAACTCGGCTTGTCCCGGCTCCCAGCCCGGCTCGTCCCGGCTCCCAGCCCGGCTTCCGTCCCGGCTCCCAGCCCGGCTCGTCCCGGCTCCCAGCTCCGAACTCGGCTTGTCCCGGCTCCCAGCCCGGCTCGTCCCGGCTCCCAGCCCGGCTCGTCCCGGCTCCCAGCTCCGAACTCGGCTTGTCCCGGCTCCCAGCCCGGCTCGTTCCGGCTCCCAGCCCGGCTTGTCCCGGCTCCCAGCCCGGCATCTCCCAGCTCCCAGCCCGGCTTCCGTCCCGGCTCTCGGTCTAAACGCCAGTTTTAGGCTCTCCTGGCAGGCCCTTTAAGCTATCGCAGGGCTACCCTCCGGCCGCCTCGGCCTCGGGGTCCCCCCCCGTGCCCGGCTGAGGCCGGTGGGACGCAGGAGCAGGGCTGGCGCCGGGCAGCGCTGGAGCTGAGGCTTCTGTGCCGAGGGCTCGCAAGGATGCCTCTGTGTTGTGTTGAAACAGGCATCTGCTTCTTGAGGCATTTTATATGATAGGAATAAAAATGAAGAGCTACAGTGATTTTTTTGCCAAGCACTGGATGTGTGTACCTGAGCCCAGGTGTCTGAGCACTGGCTGTGGCTCCACGGCAGAGCTCTCACAACACTCAAAACTCCACAGAGTTTGGAAGGGGAGTGCATAGAGCACAATAAGAAACCACCTTTGACAGCCCACCCCTCTCTGACTCAGTAGCAATTGAATCCCTGTCCCTGGAGGTGTTTCAAAGAGGCAGGGAGGTGGTGCTGAGGGACAGAGTTCAGCACCAGCCTTGGTAGGGTTAGAGAATGGTTGGGCTTGGACCTCTTCCAACTGATGAGTCTAGTAATTAATGCACTTAAATGCAAGCAGTTCCACTCAGGAGTGATTTCTAAAGCACATTTGTCCCCATTCCTACATTGGCAGGAATTCTATATTTTATTGGGGTTTTGCACAGGAAGGGTGGTCAGGGCTTGGGATGTGCTGGGCAGGGAGGTGGTGGAGTCCCCAGGGCTTGGGATGTGCTGGGCAGGGAGGTGGTGGAGTCCCCAGGGCTTGGGATGTGCTGGGCAGGGAGGTGGTGGAGTCCCCAGGGCTTGGGATGTGCTGGGCAGGGAGGTGGTGGAGTCCCCAGGGCTTGGGATGTGCTGGGCAGGGAGGTGGTGGAGTCCCCAGGGCTGGCTGTGTTTGAAGGTGCTTTGGCTGTGGGGCTTGGGGCTGTGCTTTAGGGCTGAGCCTTGCAGAGCAGGGCTGATGGTTGGGCCTGGGGACCCTGAGGCTCTCTCCCAGCTTGGGGATGTGCTTAGGGGTGACCTTGGTAGAGGAGGTTGGTCAGCTGGGTGGGGTGCCCCTGAGGGTCTTTTCCAGCCTGAATGTTTCTGTGGCTCTGATCACTGGCAGTGCTGCTCTGACAGATCCCTATCAGGGAACTGTGTTGTTAAGCAACAAATTCCTTTCTGTTTCCTGGGCACTGCTGTTGCTGTTAGGCTTTCTGTGCCCTCACTACGCTTCTGTTACTTCATGCCAAGCTGCCAGTCAGAGGCATCCAGTGCTTGTGCTGGAGGATTGTGTGAACAGGAGGGAAAAGCATTTCCCTGTGAGGGTGAGAAGAAGCCTGGAAGAGGCTGCCCAGGGGGGCTGTGGATGTGTTCCTGTGTGACCTGCCCTGGATGATGCTGCTCTGGCAGGGGGTTGGACTGGATGAGCTTTGGAGGTCCCTTCCAGTCCCTAACATTCTGTGACTCTGTGGTTATTAAACTTTGATAAACTGTTTAAGGAGGGAAAAGCAGCTGTTACAACCAGAACCAGAGAATGGGCTGGGCTGGGAGGGAGCTGCAGAGCTCAGGCAGCCCAAGCCCTCTGCACTCAGCAGGGACAGCCCCAACTCCAGCAGCTTGCCCACAGCCCTCTCCAGCCTCCCCTTCAACAGCTCCAGGCAGGGAGCCTCAACCACCTCCCTGGGCAGCCTGTGCCAGGCTTCCACCACCCTCCTGCTGCACAACTTCTTCCTCACCTCCAAGCTCAAGCTGCTCTGCTCTGCTTTGCAGCCCTTGGCCCTGCTGCTGTCCCTGCAGGCCTTTCCCAGCTCCCAGGTGGCCAGCAGCAGTGTCCCTGGCGTTTCCCCCCCCCAGCTCCTGCTGTTCCAGGGGATGTGCCTAGCACTGGCTCGGCTGCCAGGAGAGCTGTTCAGGCTGGTGGCTGGCACACCTTTCAGCAGCCTTCAAGCTGCTGGGACATGCCTGTGGGGGAGGGCAGCTGCGGGCACCGCTGGCTGCGTTTGGTACAGGCTGCACTTGGCACAGGCTGCCCCCCAGCAGGGCTGCAGCGGGAGGGGATGTGCTTGCCTGCAGGCTGCAGCCTCAGGCCTGAAGCCCTCTGCCCTCCTCGGGAGCAGGGCTGGGGGGGCCTGCCAGGGCTGCCCTCGCCCGGGTATGTGAGCAAGCTTCAGCAGGACCTGTGTGCAGACCTTGACACCCGACCAAGCCCTTCAGATGCACATTCCTCAGTCCACTCCTCCTCCCCTCTAGGGCACCGGTGCCAGCCACTCCCAGGTTTCCCCTCACCTTTAATTACCTTTTGGGAGGGCTCAGCTCTGTGTGTGTGCATGCCAGCACTGGGAAGAGCTGGCAGTGCAGCTTGGCAGCCCAGGCTCTTCCAATACAAACCTGGCTTCAGGATGTGGATTTTTGTTTGCTGGTTGGTTTGTTTTCCCCAGTGCTTAAATGCACCTTGTGTGGCTGCGAGGCATGGGCAAGGATTTGCCCTTTTCTTGCAGGCAAACCAAGGAAATGCAACTCTGCCCCAGCACAGCTGCTGCAACCACAGCTGTGCCACTGGGCCTGCTGTGCTTGCTGGCCCACGGTGAGGCACCTGGGGCAAACTCAGGAGTCACCTTGCCCCTTCCCTCGCTCCCATTCCTCCACTGCAGTCCTTTACAACTGGTCCCATGATAGGGACTGCAGAGTCACCCTTGAGATGGATAGAGGAACTAGAAATAACTGGTGTGGTAGCAAAGTACCTGCACAGCCCTGCAGCCAAGCGGTGGAAGAGGGAATCTTGAAGAGCAAGGGTGCTGCAAGGCCCTCTGGGGAGATGCCTCCTCAGAAGCCTGCTAATAGGCTGCAAATCATGGTCCTTGCCCTGCAGCCCTGGTGAGGCCCTGCTGGCACCTGGCTATGGCAAGAGGGGCTGAGAGAGTAGAGACTCCAATCATTAGCTCCCAGCAGGATGTGGAAACATCTTTCCACACTGCAGGCACGATTCAGAGCCTAGCAAGGTGTTTGGGATCTATGAAGATGCCCCTAAGAGGGCCAGCCCTTGAGAAGGAGTTGAGAGCTCAGGTTGGCCTTGCCTGCAGATCTGAGCTTGGTTTTGGCAGAGGCAGCATGTCCTGGATGCAAAGGCAACCAGAGCAGCTGAACACACCTGGCCCTTGGCTTGCTTGGGGGTTGGGGTGGTTTGGGGGTTTGCTTTACACTTCTGTGGTGGGGCTTGGTTGGGGCTTGGGTTTGGGTTTTTTATGGCTTGGGGTTTTGTTTTGTGTTGCTTTGGGGTTTTTTTGTATCTTTGCATGTTTCAAGAGGTTTGAAAAGAAGTGGCAGTGCTGAGGGGGGCTTGGCTGGCTCTGCTGTGCAGAGGGCTTGGGTGCCAAAGCAGTAGTTACCTAGGAAACTGCTGTAGGATTGAAGCTGGAGAGATGTGTTGTCAAGAGCAGAGTGGCTCTTCAGGAGCTGGGGAGACTGCAAAACATGCTGAAGATGTGATTGCCTGCACTGGGATTTCTAGGGAAGGTGGTGGCCCAGGCTTCTGGGCTGGCATTCTGTAGGCACCCTGACAGCTGCACAGGGGATGGCAGGTGCAGTGTGTGGCCATGCCTTGGCACCGGGGCTCCAGTCTGTGTTTGTGAGCTGGGTGAGCGCTCATCTGAATGTCCAACCACAGCTGGCTGCACAAGAAGCAGTGCTGGGGTTGCCAGGAAGCAATTTTGCCCATCTCATCCCAACAGAGCAGTGACAATCCAAGGAAACTCCACTCTTGCCAGAGGTTTGATCTGCAGCACTGCATGGCTACTAAAAAACCAAACCCCCAAAACAGCAGAGACTGATGAAAAGTGTCCAAAGGCTGAGGTATGGCCAAGGGCTTACAGGCAACAGAGACAAATAGAACTGCAGAGCTTTGCCTGGAAATCATCAACAACAAAAAAGTGAGGAAGCAAAATCCTTGCAGCCTGGAAGGCAAACTCTATCCTGGGCTGCATTCAAGCAGCATGGCCAGAGGGGCCAGAGAGGGGATTCTGCCCCTCTGCTCTGCTGAGACCTCACCTGGAGTACTGCTCCCAGCTCTGGAGCCCTCAGCACAGCAAGGACCTGGAGCTGATGGAGAGGCTCCAGAGGAGGCCAGGAGAATGCTCAGGGGCTTGGAGCAGCTCTGCTGCCAGGCCAGGCTGAGGGAGCTGGGGGTGTTGAGCCTGGAGAAGAGAAGGCTGCAGGGAACCTAAGAGCAGCATTTGAATACCAGGAGACTTGCAGGCAGGCTGGGGAGGGACAGTTCAGGAGGGCTTGTAGTGACAGGACGAGGGGCAGTGGTTTGGAACTGGAGCAGGGCAGGTTTAGGTTGGACATCAGGAGGAGGTTCTGCACCATGAGAGTGGTGAAATACTGGGGCAGGCTGGGACCTTCAGGGGTTCCTTCCAAGGCAGAGCTTCCTCTGGTTCTATAGATGCCTCAGCCCGGGGCAGTCACGCTGGTGCCTGCCAGTCCTGCCAGCGTGGCCCTGGCTGCAAGGGGGCACTTGTGCCAGGGCAGTCAATCCTTGGAGTGGTCCTTGGCTGGAGAAGAAGTTTCCTTGTTTAGAAAGGAGGTCCCACAGCCTCTCCTGCCCCCCCTCCACCTCAAGACTCCTGTGGGATTAGCACTGGGCTTACCCTGAACACCAGGCTCCTCATATCTCACCTACAAAATGCTCTTCAGGTGACAAATGCAAACTCTTGGTAGGTCATGCATGTTCTGACAGGTGGCACAGCTGGCACAGCTGGCACAGCTACTCCTCATCTGCACAGATGTGGGTGTTTTGCCCCCCCTGCAAGCAGGTGAGCAAGCTTCCAGCCTTGAAAGGGCAGGCTGTGCTGCTTGTGTTGGCTTAGGCAGTGCACCAGGTCAGAAGGCTGAGGTAAAGCTCTGCTCTTACTCCTCTGGCTAAAGCTCTGAGGCAGGACCTGCTTCCAGTGCCACTTCTGAGGGTGGCTGGTCTCTGCTCCAGGCTGCTCTGCACCACCAGAGCTTTCACCCCCCCTGCATTTCTCTCTGCAAGTGCTTCTGTCCACCCAGGGCTCTAAAAATCCATGCCAAGGCCAGCAGCCCTAACCTCTGGCCTGGCTGTGGGGCTGCACAGGCTTCCTGCAAGGAGAAGACATCCTTCTGGAACTGCTGCCCAGGGAGGCTGTGGCTGCCTCCTCCCTGGAAGTGTTCAAGGCCAGGCTGGACGAAGCCTTGAGCAGCCTGGGCTGGAGGGAGGTGTCCCTGCCCATGGCAGGGGGCTGGAGCTGGATGAGCTTGAGGGTCCTCTCCAACTCAAAGCATCCTGTGATCCTGCTTTTGCTTCCTGGCGAGAGCTTCCCAGACTCTACCTTCAGCGTGGAGTTGGTTCTTCAGAGCTGAGGGTCTCACCAGCCATTTGATCACCTTGTGTCAGACTGACACATCCACACCACTAAGATAAACCACCCTGTGGGCACAGCCTGCTCTACCCTGCACTCTGCCAGGAGGGCAGGCTGCAGAGGTCCAGCCAGCTGCTGCTGCTGCACTAGAGGTAAGACACCAGGGTCAAGAGGGAACTGAGACAGCTCAGATCCCTTCTCTAAGCATACAGACACTGCTGAGACCTCACCTGGAATACTGCAGCCAGGGCTGGGCTCAGGAGGGACAGGGATCTGCTGCAGAGAGTCCAAGGGAGGTGCCAAGGATGCTGAAGGGACTGCAGCACTGCCTGGGGAGGAGAGGCTGAGAGCCCTGGGGCTGTTCAGTCTGCAGAGGAGAAGGCTGAGAGGGATCTGATCAATGTCTCTCAAGAGCTGAGGGCTGGGGGGGCAGGAGGCAGGGCACAGGCTCTGCTCAGCTGCACCCTGGGGTAGGACAAGGAGCAGTGGATGGAAACTGCAGCACAGGAGGTTCCAGCTCAGCATCAGGAGGAACTTCTGCCCTGGGAGGCTCCCAGAGCCCTGGAGCAGGCTGCCCAGAGAGGTTGTGGAGTCTCCTGCTCTTGAGCCTTCCCAGCCCTGTCTGGATGTGTTCCTGTGTGACCTGTGCTGGGTTCTCTGCTCCTGCTCTGGCAGGGGCTTGGCCTGGGAGCTCTCCAGAGGTCCCTTCCAGCCCCTGACATCCTGTGACCCCCGGATCACTGTTCCTTCAACCACATCTTTAACAACACTGACACCAGAGACCAGCCAAAAGCTCTAAAGCTGCTGGGGCTGCAGGTGGCTGAGCCTCAGCTTGTTGCCTCCAAAGCCTCTGTGTCTCCGGCGGTGGTTGGAAGGGACACCCAGGGCCGGGCGCTGTGCTGCTGCTCCTCCCACATCCGAGCGCACGAACCCGAGCAGGCTCCTCCACGCCAGCCCCATCTGTAACCTGCATAATGAATAATGTACAGCGAATCTGTGCTCTGGATGTTTATTGAAGTGACTCAGTATTTCCAGGGGAGATTTTGTGCTCATGTTTTACTCACATCACCAAACCCACTCAGCTCTTTTATTATCCCCAGCAGCGGTAGGCGATAATAAATTACCCAACGGCAGCTGACGGCAGCTGTATCAACAAACAAATTGGATCCGTTTTCAGCCGGGGCTGGAGGCTCCCTTAACTGTTTGTGCAAGCTCTGAAATGAACCAAAAAACAGTAAAAAAGAAACAGGGGGTTTGGGAATGCTGCTGCCTTCGAGAAGCGCTCCTCCAGCGGGCTGCGAGCCAAGCCTGCCACAAGTGCCTGGAAAGAAGCCGGGGGGCGGGGGGTTGCCTACAGCCTGCCGCTGCTTTTCCACCCGGATCAGGCATTTGCATACGAAAGAGCAGGGAGAGAAATGCACCTTGGGCAAGAGTGGCAGCTCCCATTTGTTACTGCCTGAAAGGGCTGAGGGATGAAAGGCCCCTGGGTGGTGGAATCTGGGGCTAATACCCGGCACTGCCTTTGGAGCAGCCGGTTGGTAACCGCCACAAACACAAAGGCAGCGCGTCAGTCAGTCAGTCAGCAGCTAAAGCAGCTCACAGGCTCCCTGCACTGCTCTGCAGCTCCTGGTAAGCTTCATGAACTCCTCAGTTAGTAACTTGGTAGCTAAGGAAAGCTGGGAGCTGGTGCCACAACAGCCACTTGGAAACAGCCAGCACTCCCCTGGCCAAGGACCAGCTTTCCTGGGAAGCAGGTGCAGAGGTAGCTGGAAAGCTCCAGCTCACAGTCTCACAGTATCACCAAGGTTGGAAGAGACCCCAAGGATCATCGAGTCCAACCTGTCTCCACAGACCTCACGACGAGACCATGGCACCAAGTGCCACATCCAATCCCTCTTGAACACCTCCTTCCCAGGAGACAGAGACTCTGCTTAAAGAGAAACTCATCTCTGGAGGATAAAGGTACACATCAGAAAGGTGGTCAAGGCCGCCTTGGAGGGGACCTCCAGCAACCTGCTCCAGTGGCAGATGTCCCTGCCCAAGCCTGGGGGGTTGGAACTGGATGGCCTTCAAGTTTCATTCTAACCCAAACCATTCCATGAACCATGACAAGACAGCACACAGGAACAGATGCAGATGTGGCTCAGGCACCACTGCACACTGAGGCAGATGCAGATGTGGCTCAGGCACCACTGCACACTGAGGCAGATGCAGATGTGGCTCAGGCACCTCTGCACACTGAGGCAGATGCAGATGTGGCTCAGGCACCTCTGCACACTGAGGCAGATGCAGATGTGGCTCAGGCACCTCTGCACACTGAGGCAGATGCAGATGTGGCTCAGGCACCTCTGCACACTGAGGCAGATGCAGATGTGGCTCAGGCACCTCTGCACACTGAGGCAGATGCAGATGTGGCTCAGGCACCTCTGCACAGCACACTGGAGTAGGTACAGGTATGTCTCACTCACCTCTGCACACACAATCAGAGTCATGGAACTGTTTCAGTTGCAAAAGACCTCTGGGACCATTGAGTTCTGCCATCAACCTAAGGCCACCACAGCTATGAAACCAGGGACTGTTTTCAGTGTGTTCTGGAAGAGGCTGGTGGCTGTGTGGAGAGCTGTGCTGGAGCTGTGGCACTCACCAGGGAGAGCTGTGCTGGAGCTGTGGCACTCACCAGGGAGAGCTGTGCCACTCAACAGGGTGAGCTGTGCTGGAGCTGTGACACTCACCAAGGAGAGCTGTGCTGGAGCTGTGGCACTCACCAGGGAGAGCTGTGCTGGAGCTATGGCACTCACCAGGGAGAGCTGTGCTGGAGCTGTGGCACTCAACAGGGTGAGCTGTGCTGGAGCTGTGGCACTCAACAGGGTGAGCTGTGCTGGAGCTGTGCCACTCACCAAGGAGAGCTGTGCTGGAGCTGTGCCACTCACCAGGGAGAGCTGTGCTGGAGCTGTGGCACTCACCAAGGAGAGCTGTGCTGGAGCTGTGGCACTCACCAGAGAGAGCTGTGCTGGAGCTGTGCCACTCACCAAGGAGAGCTGTGCCACTCACCAAGGAGAGCTGTGCTGGAGCTGTGGCACTCACCAGGGAGAGCTGTGCTGGAGCTGTGGCACTCACCAGAGAGAGCTGTGCTGGAGCTGTGCCACTCACCAGGGAGAGCTGTGCTGGAGCTGTGGCACTCACCAAGGAGAGCTGTGCTGGAGCTGTGGCACTCACCAGGGAGAGCTGTGCTGGAGCTGTGGCACTCAACAGGGTGAGCTGTGCTGGAGCTGTGCCACTCACCAAGGAGAGCTGTGCTGGAGCTGTGGCACTCACCAGGGAGAGCTGTGCTGGAGCTGTGGCACTCACCAGGGAGAGCTGTGCTGGAGCTGTGGCACTCACCAGGGAGAGCTGTGCCACTCACCAGGGAGAGCTGTGCTGGAGCTGTGGCACTCACCAGGGAGAGCTGTGCTGGAGCTGTGGCACTCAACAGGGTGAGCTGTGCTGGAGCTGTGCCACTCACCAAGGAGAGCTGTGCCACTCACCAAGGAGAGCTGTGCTGGAGCTGTGGCACTCACCAAGGAGAGCTGTGCTGGAGCTGTGCCACTCACCAAGGAGAGCTGTGCTGGAGCTGTGGCACTCACCAAGGAGAGCTGTGCTGGAGCTGTGCCACTCACCAGGGAGAGCTGTGCTGGAGCTGTGGCACTCACCAGGGAGAGCTGGATGGGGCACACAGGTGGGGAGGTGAATGTGGCTGAGCCTTGCACGGGAGGAGGCTGCCTGGCAGGCTGGCTCAGGGACAGAGTTTGTTCTGAGCTTCCCCTGACACTGTTCCTAATCCCTCTGGTTCTGGGGCAGGCTGAAGCGGTGCAGAGCTGAGCAGGCTGCTGCGCGGCTGAGCCTGCTGGACCTCCGCAGGCTCAACAAGCAGCACCCTGAGCCGCGGAGCTGCTGATCGCCGTCCGGACCTGCCGGCAGGGCTCGCCCCTTCCCTCGCCTGTGCGTGTGGCCGGGGCTGTCCTCAGCCTTTTGCGCCGCGGAGGAGCCCTCTGCCAGTGGAGCTGGGGAGCTTTCAGACCAGAAAATTCTTGGCAAGGGGGCCTCAGAAAGATTGAGCTCCCCCTCCTCCCTTGTGACTGCTGCTGAGAGCTGGCAGAATCACCTCCTGGCAGCCAGTGTTGGCTGCTAAGGGCCTCTTGGAGCTCCACACCAAGAACTTTGACACCGAGAACTTGAGGCCAGACCCCTGAGCATTTCCTCCTGCAACATCACCAAACTTTGCATGAATCACTAAGACCAGTTACAGACATGAGGCAGATCTTGCTGCTCAGATGTCTCCTCTCCACGGCCTGTACATCCCTCAGCACCTCCTGAAAGGAGCAGCAAGGCTGGAGTCAGGCAGGGCATGTGGAGTGCTGCTGCTGGGCTCTTCTCAAGGGCACAGAAGCCAGGCAGTGGCATTACTGTATCTCCAGACCACAACAACTGCTCTCCAGGGAAACTCTGGGGAGATCCAAGCACACTCAGAATCTTTCCCATATTAACATTTCAGGTTGGACTTGCTGATCCTTGGGGTCTCTTCCAACCTTGGTTATACTGTGATACTGTGATAACATACTGGCCACTTGATCATCATAGAGTCACAGAATGGGCTGGGTTGGAAGGGACCTTAAAGCTCATCCAGTGCCAACCCCCTGCCATGGGCAGGGACACCTCCCACCAGCCCAGGCTGCTCAAGGCCTGGAGGGGGGCAGCCACAGCCTCCCTGAGCAACCTGTTCCAGCGTCTCCCCACCCTCAGGGTCAAGAATGTTTCCCTAATCTCCAGTCTAAGTCTGCCCTCTTCCAGGGTCTATTCCTCATCTTTAACACTAGCAGAGTTAGCTGCTCGCTTGACCAGCCCTGCAGTGCTGTGTTTATCTTGTTGTGAGCCAAGCATCAGTCTGCCCTGCTGCAGGACACAGACCTGACCTTCACCCAGGCAAAGCAAGCCCCTTGATTTTGATGGGAGGGATATCAGATTTTGCCTCTCGTGTGTTGCCCCTGGCTGGCTGTGGGTTGGTGTGGGGATTCTCCCCTCAGCCTGCAAACACCTCTGCACCCTCGCAACCACCAGGTCTACATTGTAGGCAGCAAATGACTTTCAAAGCAACCTGAAGTTCATGCATAAGGTTTGAACCTGGAGCAGGGCAGAGTTAGGTTGGACACCAGGAGGAAGCTCTGCACAGTGAGGGTGGTGAGACACTGGCACAGGCTGCCCAGGGAGGTGGCTGAGGCCCTCTCCCTGGAGACATTCAAGCTCAGTCTGGATGTGGTCCTGGGCAGCCTGCTCTAGTTGGAGGTGTCCCTGCTGCCTGCAGGGGTGCTGGACAAGACACCCTTGGAGGGTCCCTTCCAACCCCATGCAAGCTGTGACTGAGGTGATTCAGATGTTTTATTGGATGCTTCCACGTGAGCAGGTGCCCCAAGCCACTGCAGGAGATCATCTTCTGACCACACTCCCCTTGCTTCCCAGCAGCCCCAGCTGAGGAGCAGAGCTCTCCTTGCTGCCTGCCCACCTCCCTCTCCAGCCAGAGGAGACTGCTTGATGGAAGTGACTTGGGGTGGGGGTGTGGTAGCTACAGCCAGGCCTGGGCTGAGTCTGCTGCTTTTCACTCCTTCCCAGTTCCCTTATGATGAGCAGCTCCAGCAGCTAACATTTGAGTCAATTACCCTCCAGGGTATGAATAAACATCAGGATGATCAACAGGAGCAATGGAAAGTGTTTGCCTTAATTTCATGAAGCATCTCCAGCAGGGGTGCAGCACACCAGCAAGTGACACTGGAACCACTTAACAGCAGCTTTCTTGTGGCCACTTCTTGGTCACATCCTCCTTCCTGTTTGCAATGTCCTTCACACCAGATCTTCTCTCCTGACACACTCCCCGTTTTCACAGCTTCCAGAAGCAGGAGAGGCTTCCATGGAGCCATGGAAAGTTACTCTTCCTTATTACAATAATGAGATGTAAATGTATGCCACATCCTCAGCCCCTGCTGTAAATAGAGCCAGGCCTGCTCGTTCTCTCTGCATTCCAGGGCTCCTGGCACTGGAACAGCTCACACAGACACACTCAGCACTCAGTTTGCACAGAAGGGGCCTTGCCCATTTGCTTTTGGGCAGAGAAAGCACAGGCTGGGGTTATGTACACGAGAGCCTGGCCAAGACCACACCGCCAAAGCAAGCTGAGCGGGTGAGAGAGCCTCTCTGGGAGCAGGCTGCTGCTAGCAGGGGACAGCAGATATCTTCTTAGCCTGGGTTCCAGGACCTGTGAGCAGCAGTTCAGTTTTAGCTTGGGCCAGCAGCTCAAGGTCAAACGTTGTCATGAAGCTGATACTTCACCCTGGGGGAGCACACTGGGCACCGGAGGAGGCAGAGCAGCTCCTGCAGGTGGGGAGAGCCTGCAGGATGCTCCTCTAGAGGCTCAGCCCGAGCAGAGACCTGCAGGGCTTTGCCAGCTGCGGCTGTGGCCATGCTGCCTGCACTGCTGGGACGTGCTAGGAGCAGAGGTCGAGCACCTCCTCAGCTGGGCACAGGCAGAGCCACCCCTGGAGACCCTCAACTACCAAAACCTTGCTACCAAACCCCATGCAACGTGACACAGTGATTCACAGGTTGCACTGGGCTGGAAGGGACCCTCCAAGAGTGTCTTGTCCAACCCCCTGCAGGCAGCAGGGACTCCTCCAGCTGGAGCAGGCTGCCCAAGGACACATCCAGACTGAGCTTGAATGTCTCCAGGGATGGAGCCTCAACCACCTCCCTGGGCAGCCTGTGCCAGTGTCTCCCCAGCCTCACTGTGCAGAGCTTCCTCCTGATGTCCAACCTAACCCTGCCCTGCTCCAGTTCCAAACCATTGCCCCTGGTCCTGTGCCCACAGGCCCCTCTGAACAGTCCCTCCCAGCCTGCCTGTAGACCCCTTCAGATACTGGAATGTAGCTCCAAGGTCTCCCCAGAGCCTTCTCCTCTCCAGGCTAAGCAGCTGCCCAGGTGTCCCAGCCCGTCCCCACGGGAGAGGCTCTAAGCTTGCCGCAGCCGGGTCGCGAGCCGAGGAGCTCTGCCCGCGCACATCTTCTCCTGAGGAGGTTCCCACCTCAGTGTCTGTAGCTGGCACCGTGGGGCCTCTTCCCAAGCAAACACTGCTTAGAGTCACCTAAAGCTGCTGGGAACCCCTTGAATTGAATTCTTACCATCATGGACTCACTAGGGCTGGAACAGACCTCTAAGATCGAGCCCAGCCATAACCCAACTCCCATAACCACCAAACTGAACCCTGACCACATCCACACCTGTCTTGGGCACCTCCAGGGATGGGGACCCCACCACCTCCCTGAGCAGCCTGTGCCAGTGCCTGACCACTCCTTCAGGAAAGACATTTTTCTTGATATCCAACCCAAACCTCCCCTGCTGCATCTCAAACCCATTTCCTCTTGCCCTGGAGAAGAGACCAAGCCCAGTCTCACTCCAGCCTCCTCTCAGGGAGTTGTAGAGGGCATAAGATCTGCCCTCAGCCTTCTGTTCTCCAGACCAAACAGCCTCAGTTCCCTCCTCGTATGACACCCTCCAAACCCCTCCCCAGCCTCCTGGCTCCTCTCTGGACACCCTCCAGAACCTGAAAGACTTTCCTGCCCTGTGGGACCCAGTGCTGACCCCAGCCCTCAAGCCGTGCTTCAGTTCATGCTGCTGCCTCGCTGCCACTCTGCTCTCTCCAAGCCATTTGGCTCTCCGGCACCTTACATGTCAGTGATGTCTTTGCTGGCCTCTGTGCCCTGTCTTGCCTGCAGCCTGCTGTGCTCTTCAGCCTGGAAGCAGAGCAGATTTGTTTTCTCCTGTATCCATCCAGCCCCTGGGAAGTCTGCTTGCACAGCCAAGGGTTTTACAGGCTTAGAGTCATAGATGTCATTTGGATGATAGGTTGGGCACGATGATCTTGAAGGTCTCTTCCAACCTGGTTTATTCTGTTCTATTCTATTCTAACACAGAATGGGCTGGGCTGGAAGGGAGCTCCAGAGCTCAGGCAGCCCAAGCCCTCTGCACTCAGCAGGGACAGCCCCAACTCCAGCAGCTTGCCCACAGCCCTCTCCAGCCTCCCCTTCAACAGCTCCAGGCAGGGAGCCTCAACCACCTCCCTGGGCAACCTCTGCCAGGCTTCCACCACCCTCCTGCTGCACAACTTCTTCCTCACCTCCAAGCTCAAGCTGCTCTGCTCTGCTTTGCAGCCCTTGGCCCTGTTTGACTTCCATGTGGCTGTGCTTGTGCCAAGATGTGCCAATTGCCTGCAAGTGTTGGTGTCTGGAGGGTTTGACTTTCTCTCTCTGCTGTAACTGAGCCCTGTGCAGAGGCACTCAAGGCCTTGTTTAGAATAGTTACTGGATTGGGTTTTTTTCTTACCTTTCTCCCTGTTTGCTTTGTTCTCACTGTGAGGTTTTCTGCCTCCATTGCTCTGCCTCCTTCTGTTAGGCTGCTTCTGGGCCATGACTCTCCTGTGAGGGCAGCTCTAGGGCTGCATTTCAACCTCTGCTCTGCTCTGGGTCTGTGTAAAAGATCTCGAATGACTCTGGCATTTTCAAAAAGCAATTAAGTCTGTTTCTGTGGGTTTTCTTGTCTTTAAATGGATAATTTGGACTTCAAAAGGATCACTTCACCTTTTGATGAAGAGTTTCTTGTTCTCAGAGCAGCAGGACCCAGCATGTCCCAGGATGTGCTAAGAGAGGTTGTACTCCAGGGGTGAGGCTTGTTGGGTCCCTGCTCTGGTGACAAATGACAGCAGTCTCTGGAAGCCACCTGGGCAAAAGGCTCTCTGCAGCTCTGCTGCTGCCACTGAGTGGCAAGGGAATGCTCATGGCAGGGCCAGAGTGCCCTGTCCTCAGATGTGCCATTTGGTCTTCCTGGATCTGGGGAAGCATTCAGAGAATGTTGCCAAGGGCAACCACCAAGCACTGCCTCTTGAGCAGCTGGGAAGGAAGGAAGGGAAGAAAATGGAAGGAAGAGTCCTTAAAGGAGTTTAGCCTGCTGCACCCAGCACCTGGGAACGGAGCACAGCTTCCCCTCTCAGGTAGCAGCCTGGGGACTCTGAGTGCCAGCTACAGTTCAGAGCACAGCATCAGCCAGGCTGGAAAGGACCTCTGAGGTCATCCAGGCCAACCTATGCCCCAGCACCAGCTAACCGACTCAGGCATGGCACCAAGGGCCTCAATCCAGGCTCTGGTTAAACACCTCCAGGGATGGGGACTCCAGCACCTCCCTGGGCAGCACAGCCCAAGGGCCAAGCTCTCTGGCTTGGAAGAAGTCCTTCCTCACATCCAGCCTGAACCTCCCCTGGTACAGCTTGAGCAAAGATAGCTGAGCCCTAGCACAAAGGGCAGGGATCTCTGCTGTGCTCTGCACTCCTGTCAGACTGGTCTAGATTTCACTGATGACCTGAAAGAGTCATCCAGCATGGAGGAAACCTCTTGCACACATGGACATGGAGGAGGTGGATGAAGGGAGAGGTGAAACAGCTCCTGGGCCACTCAGCTGAGCCCTGTGAGAGCAGTGCAAAAGAGCTGCTTGCAGCACAGGTCTGGCAGCTGCTTGCATGAGTTTCCTCACTGGGGGTGAAGCACTAAGGTTGCTGCTCCCCAGCCTTGGGACTGGCCTCTCCTGGCTGGAAGATGGATGGCTCTCTGTCTGTGAGGAAATCAATGCACAGCTCCCTTCCAAGCTGCAGCCCTTGTGGAAGGGCCTGGCTCTGCCATCTGCCCTTCAGCCTCATCCCTATTAACAAATAACAGTAATAAACCCCCCAGAATTATTTCCCCTGGTTGGCCAGCTCTGTGGGCTGCTGCTTCCAGCCCCATCCCCAGGGCAGGTCCCCTGAGCTCACACAGCTCCCAGCAGCGGCTGAGCTCCCAGCAGCGCGCAGAGGCTTTCACCCCCCAGCTGCACCTATCCTGCGGGGAGCAGCTGCCTCTGCGGGGAGCAGCAAGGCTGCTGAGCATGTCAGCTCTCCTGTGGCACAGCCCTGTGTCTAGAGAGCTTGTGGGCGCTCTGGTGAGCAGCAGCAAGCCAGAAGCACATTCCCCATGCACACAGCTGGGCTGTCAAAGCCCAGTGCTGAAGCCTGCAGCTGTTGGAGCACTGCCTGCAAGGCCAGCAAGCAAAGGGCTTTCTGGAGCAGGATTCCAGGCAGGGTGTAAATTTGGAGAGGCTGGGCCTGTGTTTGCCTGACTCTTGTACACAGGCAATAGGCTGTGGTCCCTAGGAGCCTTTTCTGAAGGAATAATTAGGCCTGCTCCAAGAGCTGGGAAAATGCACTTCAAAACTGCTGTGCTCTGTGGTGTCACTGGTGACACGTTCCAGGCAGCTCCACTAACAAATACTTTCCTTTTTCAAGCTGTATTTCTCCTTTGCTGGGCTCCTTTGACAACTGCTCGAGACAATAAACACTCTGCTGGCTCAGGGCAGGGTCTGTCACAGTTCCAATTGTTCCTGCTTCCCAGTTTTTTCTGGCAAGAAGGTTTCATAGACCCAAACCTGCCCAACCCGGCCAGTGCCATCTTCCCCAGGCTCCTGATCAAACCTGGCCAAGCTCTCTGTGCTCTTGGGGGAGATGAGGGCTTCTGAGGAGACCTCAGTACATGCAGCTGACTAGGGAAAACCCTGGGATGCTGCAGTGGAGGGATGGCATCACTACAGGTCTGTCAGCTCTGAGAGCAAGAGGGGCAGCTCAGACTAACAGAGAGGGCAGCTCAGAGTTACACAGAGAGCAGCTCAGGGAACCAGAGAGAGCAGCTCAGGACAGCTCTGAGTACCAGAATGCAGCTCAGAGAACCAGAGAGAGCAGCTCAGAGTAACAGAGAGCAGCTCAGGGCAGCTCTGAGACTAACAGAGAGAGCAGCTCAGAGTAACAGAGAGAGCAGCTCAGGACAGCTCTGAGACTAACAGAGAGAGCAGCTCAGAGTAACAGAGAGAGCAGCTCAGGACAGCTCTGAGACTAACAGAGAGAGCAGCTCAGGGCAGCTCAGAGTACCAGAGAGAGCAGTTCAGAGAACCAGAGAGAGCAGCTCAGAGTACCAGAGAAAGCAGCTCAGGGCAGCTCTGAGACTAACAGAGAGAGCAGCTCAGGACAGCTCTGAGACTAACAGAGAGATCAGCTCAGAGTAACAGAGAGAGCAGCTCAGGGCAGCTCTGAGTACCAGAGATCAGCTCAGAGTAACAGAGAGAGCAGCTCAGGACAGCTCTGAGACTAACCGAGAGAGCAGCTCAGAGTAACAGAGAGCAGCTCAGGGCAGCTCTGAGTACCAGAGAGCAGCTCAGAGTAACAGAGCAGCTCAGGACAGCTCTGAGACTAACCGAGAGAGCAGCTCAGAGTAACAGAGAGCAGCTCAGGGCAGCTCTGAGTACCAGAGAGCAGCTCAGAGTAACAGAGAGAGCAGCTCAGGACAGCTCTGAGACTAACAGAGAGATCAGCTCAGAGTAACAGAGAGAGCAGCTCAGGACAGCTCTGAGTAGCAGAGAGATCAGCTCAGAGTAACAGAGAGAGCAGCTCAGGGCAGCTCTGAGTACCAGAGAGCAGCTCAGAGTAACAGAGAGAGCAGCTCAGGACAGCTCTGAGACTAACCGAGAGAGCAGCTCAGAGTAACAGAGAGCAGCTCAGGGCAGCTCTGAGTACCAGAGAGCAGCTCAGAGTAACAGAGAGAGCAGCTCAGGACAGCTCTGAGACTAACCGAGAGAGCAGCTCAGAGTAACAGAGAGCAGCTCAGGGCAGCTCTGAGTACCCTCAGAGTAACAGAGAGCAGCTCAGGGCAGCTCTGAGTACCCTCAGAGTAACAGACAGCAGCTCAGGACAGCTCCAAGAGTACCAGAGAGGCAGGCAGTGGAGCCCAAAGCTCACCAGCCATGGGGGATCAAATCCAGATGCCTGTGGGCACTGCAGCTAGCCAGGAGCTGCACAGGGCTGGCAGATCTGATGTGGGGTGGTCAGAAGATATTCCACAGTGCCTAAACCAGCAGAATGTGGATGCCTCCATTCAGACAACTTGGCTGATCCCAGCTGCATGCTAAAGGCATCAGGAACCTTGTGCTCCACCACTCTGCTGATTCAGAGCCTCATTCAGTTGCCTGTACCGGGCACCTCAAGCCATTTGAAAAGCCCTAGGGCAGTCCAAACATTGGTAGGAGGCCAGCAGGTGTGCCCCTTGGCTCTCCAAGAGAGCACTTCAGCGACCTGCTGAGCTGCTGCCTAGTCTGAGAGGCAGCAGTGGGAGCTGAGCCCCCTGCACAGAAGCCTTCCAGCAGCTCCGTGGCCTGGCAGCTCCTTCTGTACCAGCCTGGAGTTTTCCAGCCATGCTTGTGCAGCTCCTCCACTCCTGTGCTGTTTATGGCCCTGCTGCCCTGCCCCCTCTCCTCTGTGTGTGCTCTGCCCTGCATGTTTGCCCAGACATTGTTAGACCTACCCCCAGCCTTCCCTGCTGGCTCATAGGCTCTGTCTGCAAACCTCCCTTGCTGCCAAGCAGCTGCTCTCCACAGACTGCACCAGGCGAGGCACGAGCAGCATGCGTCCTCCCACCCCACTGCTTATCCCTGGGGGGACAGCAGAGGCTGGCAAGCAGCAGCTGGAGCTGGAGGCACCACCTCACTCCTCTGATAGCCTCCTTGCACTGGGCCAAGGGCACCACCACTTGCCACACCTGGCTTCCTGGCAAGGCTCTTCTGCAGGGCATGGCCTTGGCTTTGCTTCTGTAGAACATCCTGGGTGCAGCTTCTTGTACAATGCAACAGCACAGAATCACAGAGGCCAAGCAGGCAGAGGCAGGAGGCCAGGCAATGATTATTGCCTCTCTTTGGTTTGTTGTGCATTGCAGCCTGCTGTGCTCAGAAGCAGAGGATGGTTTCAGCTGGAAAAAGCCTTAAGGTCATGGAGTGCAACCTTCAACCCAGCACCACCAGGGCCACCAAACCCTGTCCCCAGGTGCCATGGACACAGGGCTCTAGAACCCCTCCAGGGATGGGGACTCCACCACCTCCCTGGGCAGCCTGTGCCAGTCCCTGACCACTCTGGCAGCAGAGAAATTTTTCCTCATCTCCAGCACAGGCCTCCCTGTGAGGACATTTCCTCTCCTTCTGTCACCTGAGACTAGGGAGAAGAGACCAACACCCACCCAGCTCCAACCTCCTCTCAGGGAGCTGTAGAGAGCAATGTGTCTCCCTCAGCCTCCTCTTCACCACGCTGCACACCCCCAGCTCCCTCAGCTGCTCCTCCCCAGCCCTGCTCTCCAGACCCCTCCCCAGCTGTGCCATCAGAGCTGGCAGCAGCAGCAGAGTTTGTGTCACCCTGGCTGGCTGAGCTGGGCACATATTCACTCAGCAGCTGGTTGTGAAGAGGTGAGCAAACTCCTCCTTGCTGCTGTGGAAGCTCATGGAAGGTACCCCAGGTGCTGCTAGAATGAATTGCAGCCTCTCCTGCAGCAGCATGCAGCCCTGCCCTTCCAGCCAAGGACAGAGCCCAAAGGCTCCAGGCTCTTCAGGCTGGAGCTGGACAACCAAAAGTGGTCTGTAAGATGCTCCAGGCTTTGGAGAGAGAAAGTTTCCATGAGTGGAGTTCTGGCAGCAGCAGCTCAGTGATTGCTCTCCCCATTGTTTACTCTCTGGTGGAGAGGAGAGCCTTCACCTCCAGCTGATGAAGGCTCTAGAGAACAAATTTAATGAGCAGTGTCTGAGGGAGCTGGGGGTGTGATGAAGAGGAGGCTGAGGGAGACCTCGCTGCTCTCTACAGCTCCCTGAGAGGAGGCTGCAGTGAGGTGGGGGTTGGGCTCCCTAATGTCTGGAGACAGAACTAGAGGAACTGGCCTGAAATTGTGCCAGGGGAGGCTTAGGTTGGAGATGAGGAAAAGTTTCTTTGCTGCCAGAGTGGTCAGGGACTGGCACAGGCTGCCCAGGGAGGTGGTGGAGTCCCCATCCCTGGAGGTGTTCCAGAAACCTGTGGCCATAGCCCCTGGGCCATGGTGTGGTGGCCAGGGGGGGGTTAGGTTGCCAGCTGGACTGGATGCTCTTGGAGGTCTCTCCCATCCCAGGCAACGCTGTGGTTCTGTGACTCAGTGTGGCTGCTCCTCTGCAGGTATGCACAGGGCCACAGGCAGCTCCTGGTCCCACATTAGCAGCAACCTGAAGTCTGGCTTCAGCTAGCTGGAAAGAGGATGCAGCCTGACTGCCTGACTGCCTGATGCTGCCATGAACTGAAGCTCACCCCCCTGGTCCTCTTGCTTCTCTTCCAGTCTGCACAGCAAGGTGCAGTTTGTCTCCTTAAAGATTAAAAGAGGTGTTGGTGAAGAGAGATAAGTCTGACTCAAGTCTGAGGTCAGGATTGTCTCCAGCTTCTGGTTTGGGCCCTTCTGAAACACGAGAGGAAGTGCTGGAGGATTCAGACCCAGGAGATGAAGGTGAGAGGGGCTGCAGGTGCTTAGCCAGACCCTTCCTGCATTCCAGCAGCTCTGGGAACTCCTTCTGTCCAGCCCTGCAGGGGAGGTGCCCTCTGCACCTCAGCAAGGATGCTCCACAAGGCCTGAGGAGATAAAGTGCTGCAGAGAAACCTTTTCACCTTTGCCTTTGAAGAGCTGCCCAGGGTGGCTTGGATCCCATCCCCCAGCCCCAGGGGTAGATGCTTTTCTCTCCCAGCCCCAGGGGTAGATGCTTTTCTCTCCCAGCCCCAGGGGGTAGATGCTTTTCTCTCCCAGCCCCAGGGGGCAGATGCTTTTCTCTCCCAGCCCCAGGGGTAGATGCTTTTCTCTCCCAGCCCCAGGGGTAGATGCTTTTCTCTCCCAGCCCCAGGGGGTAGATGCTTTTCTCTCCCAGCCCCAGGGGTAGATGCTTTTCTCTCCCAGCCCCAGGGGTAGATGCTTTTCTCTCCCAGCCCCAGGGGTAGATGCTTTTCTCTCCCAGCCCCAGGGGGTAGATGCTTTTCTCTCCCAGCCCCAGGGGGTAGATGCTTTTCTCTCCCAGCCCCAGGGGTAGATGCTTTTCTCTCCCAGCCCCAGGGGTAGATGCTTTTCTCTCCCAGCCCCAGGGGGTAGATGCTTTTCTCTCCCAGCCCCAGGGGGTAGATGCTTTTCTCTCCCAGCCCCAGGGGTAGATGCTTTTCTCTCCCAGCCCCAGGGGTAGATGCTTTTCTCTCCCAGCCCCAGGGGGTAGATGCTTTTCTCTCCCAGCCCCAGGGGGTAGATGCTTTTCTCTCCCAGCCCCAGGGGGTAGATGCTTTTCTCTCCCAGCCCCAGGGGTAGATGCTTTTCTCTCCCAGCAGTGGACCTTAAGAGGGCCAGAAGAGAGCTGCTGCCGACTGCATCTGAACTGAAAACAAGGCCAGGGGGGACAGGGAGTGACAGAGAAATGAGTGCAGCTAATCCAGCAGCCCTGCTCCCCGTGGGGGTTGGTTTGCCTGGAACATCCTCCTGCCTCACCACCACCTTCTCAGTTAATCTAATAAGCCAAGTATCTTGGGATGGAAACAGCTCCTTGGTTTCCAGGCTGGAGGAGCTCTGCCTTATCACTTCCTATCTCTGGCATTATGAAACAGTTGTTTTCAGAGGCTTCACTCCTCTGCTGCTTGGAGCTAGCACAAATCCTCTTTGTTTGTCAGGCTGCCACTTCCTTGTGCTGCTGAGTCCTTCAGCAGGAACATTTGGTGCACTTTAAACACCCTCTTAGGTCCTGTTCTGATGGGAGGTTTCCCAGTCCTTGCTGTGCCCGTGGCTGCTGTTAGGTGTAGAGAATCCTTTGGTTGGGAGGGACCTCAAAGCTCACCCAGTGCCAGCCCCCTGCCATGGGCAGGGACACCTTCCACTAGCACAGGTTGCCCAGGGCCTCATCCAGCCTGGCCTGGAACACCTCCAGGGAGGGAGCAGCCACAGCCCCCCTGGGCAGCCTGTGCCAGAGTCTCACCATCCTCACTGCAAAGAATTTCTTCCTCATCTCCAGTTTCATCCTGCCCTTTTCAATCCTCAGTCCACTCCCTCCCATCCTCTCACTCCCAGCCCCTGTAGAAAGTCCCTCCCCAGCTCTCCTGGAGCTCCTGCAGGTACTGGAAGGCTGCTCTGAGGTCATAGAATCATAGAATCTGAGACCTCAAAGATCTTCAAGTCTAAGCTGTCACCCAGCACCTCCTGACAACTGAACCATGGCTCCAAGTGCCACATCCAATCCCCTCTTGAACCCCTCCAGGGATGGGGACTCCACCACCTCCCTGGGCAGCACATCCCAAGGGCCAAGCTCTCTTGCTGGGAAGAATTTCTTCCTAACATCCAGCCTGAACCTCCCCTGGCACAGGTTGAGACTGTGTCCTCTTGTTCTGGTGCTGGCTATGAGAAGAGCCCAACCCCCACCTGGCTCCAACCTCCCTGCAGGGAGTTGTAGAGAGCAAGAAGGTCTCCCCTGAGCCTCCTCTTCTCCAGGCTGAGCAACCCCAGCTCCCTCAGCCTCTCCTCACAGGGCTGTGCTCCAGACCCCTCCCCAGCTTTGTTGCCCTTCTCTGGACACCTTCCAGCAGCTCAACCTCTTTCCTGCCCTGAGGAGCCCAGAACTGGACACAGGACTCCAGGTGTGGGCTCAGCAGTGCTGAGCACAGGGCACAAGGACTTCCCTGCCATTGGCCCTCCTGGCTGCCTGGGCACACTGCAGGCTCATGTTCAGCCTACTGTTGACCAGCACCCCCAGGTCCCTCTCTGCCTGGCTGCTCTCAGCCACTCTGCCCCCAGCCTGCAGCACTGCCTGGGGTTGCTGTGGCCAATGTGCAGCCCCTGGCACTTGGATGTGTTCAATCTCCTGCCCTTGGCCTCTGCCCCTCTGCCCAGCCTGTCCAGGTCCCTCTGCAGAGCTCTCCTTCCCTCTAACAGCTCAGCTCCTGCCCCCAGCTTGGTGCCATCTGCACATTCACTGCTGATGGACTCAATGCTCTCCTCCAGATCATCAGTGAAGATATTGAGCAGGCTGGGGCCCAGCACTGCTCCCTGGGGCACACCACTGGTGCCTGGCTGCCAGCTGGCTGTGGCACCATTCACCACCACTCTCTGGGCTCAGCCTCCAGCCAGTTCCTCACCCAGCTCAGAGAGCTGCTGCCCCAGCCAGGGGCTGACAGCTTGGCCAGGGGGGTGCTGTGGGGGATGGTGGCAAAGGCCTTGCTGCAGCCCAGGCAGACTCCATCCACAGCCTGCCCCACAGCCACCAGGCATCACCTGGGCATGGAAGGGGACCAGGTCTCCCTGGAGCTTTCTCTTCTCCAGGCTGAGGAGAGCTGCAGAGCTCCAACATCCAGCTGGTAGCTGCCTGGGTCAGTGCAGATGCCTCATTTGGCCAAGCAGTTGCTCTTCAGCAAAGCCTTTCCTGCTGCCCATCCAGACCTGTGGTACAGCTTCAAGGCAGCCAGGCACCTCGGGCACAGAGGAGTGCTAGTGGAGCCCAGAGCTGCCTCACCTGCTTCACCTGACCTCTGGTGCTCTTCCCTGGGGTGGGCACCAGCAGCTTCGGCTCTGGGGAGTAAACCTTTTGAGAAACAGCCTTGTACCTGGCCTGTGAGTACTGAAAGACCTTTGGTGTCCTTCCAGAGCTGCTATTGTCATCACCAAACTGCTGCAGCAGCTCCAGAGGAGGCCACGAAGGCTGAAGCACCTCCCCCGTGGGGACAGGCTGAGGGAGCTGGAGCTGTTCAGCCTGGAGAAGAGAAGGCTCCAGGGAGACCTTAGAGCAGCCTGCCAGGACCTGAAGGGGCTGCAAGAAAGCCAGGAAGGGACTTGTGACAAGGCTGGGAGTGGTAGGGTGAGAGGGAATGGACTGGAGCCTGAGGAGGGTAGCTTCATATTAGGAAGAAATTCTCTGCAGTGAGGGTGGTGAGGCCCTGGCACAGGTTGCCCAGGGAGGTATTGGATGCCCCTTCCCTGGAAGTGGGGTGAGCATCCCCTGCCCATGGCAGGGGGGTGGAACTGGATGGTTTAAGGTCCCTTCCAGCCCAAGCCACTCTCTGGATCTATGACTCTTGCACCCCAAAGGGTGCACCCTCCCTCGGCTCCCTCCAAAGCTGGGCTCCCACCTCACCACCTCTCCTTGCCCTCCCCACCAGGGCTGGCTGTGCCCAGCCCTGCCCCATGACTCCTTGATGGCCCCAGCAGCCTGGAGGAAGGCTCTGAGCTGCAGGCCTGGTGCCACCCTGGAGCTCAGTGGTGCCACTGCTCTGGTGAGAGAGTAGGAGGACACCAAGCTGAGGATGCAGCTGAGCAGACAGCCTTTGACATTTTGCTTCAGGCCAAATGTTCTCTTATCAGGAACATGCTTCCCTTCTGCCTAGCAGCTGAGATTTCTCCTCTTCAGTACTAGCCACGTGGCAAGGAGCTTGCAGCACTGGTTTCTGCAGCACAGTTCTGCCAGCAGGCAGCTGCAGGCAGCTCTGCTTCCACCCTGCAGACGGAGCCCTGTGGCCAGCAGGGCCCAGGCGCTGCTCAGGGCTCTGAGCTCTGAGCTCCTTCACACTGTGCTTCAAGGGGAGGTGCTGGGGAGGGCCCAGCACAGGGACTGGGGGTCCTGCCTCCCGGTTCTGTGGCAAGTGATCAGCCAGCAGCAGAGGTGTGGGGCTCGCAGCCAGGGCTGCCCGTGCTGCCCCCAGGCCATGGCAGCTTGCTCTGGCAGCTTGCTCTGGCAGGAGCTGAGAGATCTGACACATCAGTGGCCCCTGCAATCCTCTGGGTGCTCTTACCCACCCCCAAGGGCTGGCTGGGATGGCCCTGTGAGTGAGCTTGGCCAGGTGGCACAAGCCCTGAACCCTCTCACTGTCTCCCCAGATGCCCACCTTGGCCTCTCCGAGCCAGCCAGCGCTCACTCCTGCATCGTGGCACTGTGCTACAAACCCTTGCAGCACAGGCTGCTGTTCTCACAGGCAGGGGCAGAACCTCTCTGCTGCTTGAGCTCTCTCCCCATTGGGCTCCTGCTCCAGTGCAGGAAGCTCTCATTCCACAAGGGACTGGCAGCAAGGGGAGGTGAGGAAGGTTGGTGCAGCAGCTTTGCAGACTGCTGAGCCTTACAGCAGGACCTGGGCAGCTGAGCCCCATGGGCCAGGGCTCACTGGGTGAAGTTCAGCAAGGCCCAGGGCCAGGTCCTGTACCTGGGGAGGAGTAACCCCTGCAGCAGGACAGGTGAGAGGCTGAGCTGCTGGAGAGCAGCTCCGTGCAGAAGGACCTGGGAGTGCTGCTGAGCTGCTGCTCACCACCAGCCTGCAATGTGCCTTCGTGGCCAGGAAGGCAAAGGCCATCCTGGGGTGCACCAAGAAGAGTGTGGCCAGCAGGTCTGCTCTGCCCTGGGGGGGCCATAGCTAGCCTACTGTGGCCAGTTCTGGGCTCCCCAGTGCAAGGGAGACAGAGAACTGCTGGAGAGAGTCCAAGGGAGGGCCACAAAGGTGTGAGGTGATTGGAGCATCACTCATGTGAGGAGAGGCTGAGGGACCTGGGGCTGGAGAAGGGAAGGCTGAGGGGGGAGCTGATCAGTGCTGATCAATAGCTAAAGGCTTTTACTTGAAGGGAGGTTGTAGCCAGGTGGGGGTTGGGCTCTTCTCCCAGGCACCCAGCACCAGAACAAGAGGACACAGTCTCAAGCTGTGCCAGGGGAGGTTCAGGCTGGAGGTGAGGAGAAAGTTCTTCCCAGCAAGAGAGCTTGGCCCTTGGGATGTGCTGCCCAGGGAGGTGGTGGAGTCCCCATCCCTGGAGGTGTTTAGGAAGAGCCTGGCTGAGGCCCTTGGTGCCATGGTGGAGCTGATTAGGTGGTGTTGGGTGGTAGGTTGGACTGGATGACCTCAGAGGTCTGTTCCACCCTGGCTGGTTCTGTGGCTCTGTGGCTGCAGAGGCCCTTTGATAAGCAGAGCCCTGTGAGAGCTGCATGGAGCCCAAAGCCAAAGGCCCAGCCCCAGCTGTACTGTGGAGCTGGAGGGGTCTCAAGGACCTCCAGCACAGCCTCTCCCTTGGGTGCAGGCTGGGAGGGGAGGCTGCTGGTGCTCTGCATTCTAGCAGGGACTGGGCACAAGATCTGCCAACACACTTGGGAAGCGGAGCTCTGAGTTTTGTTCTCCCCAGGCAGCATTTGTGTGTGATGGGAGCTGGGTGTGGGTGCTCCTTGTTCTCTTCTCTGATGTCTGAGCAGTAAAGGCCAAAGCATTTTGGCCACATGTATGGAAAAAAGCCACCAACCAAAAAGCCTTTCTCTGGCACTGCTGCCAGGGGTGTGGGAGGCACCTGTGTGGCTGTCTCACACCTCTGCTCCCCTCACCAAGCCTCTGAGGGATGCTGTCTCCTGAAAGCCACCATGGCAAGCTCTGGCATCTCTGCAAAGGTGATGGAGTGTGTGGGGAAAGAGCCTGGCCCCAGGTGCAAGCAGCAGTGAGCTCACACAGGGGCCAGCAATGAGCCCTGGGGGCCCAGAAAGCCAAGGGGGTCCTGGGCTGCATTCAGAGGAGTGTGGGCAGCAGAGCCAGGGAGGTTCTGCTCCCCCTCTGCTCTGCCCTGCTGAGACCTCACCTGGAAGATTGCAGCCAGCTCTGGGCTGCCCAGCTCAGGAGGGACAGGGATCTGCTGCAGAGCCCAAGGGAGGCTGCAAGGATGCTGAAGGGACTGCAGCACTGCCTGGGGAGGAGAGGCTGAGAGCCCTGGGGCTGTTCAGTCTGCAGAGGAGAAGGCTGAGAGGGATCTGATCAATGTCTCTCAAGAGCTGAGGGCTGGGGGGCAGGAGGCAGGGCACAGGCTCTGCTCAGCTGCACCCTGGGGTAGGACAAGGAGCAGTGGATGGAAACTGCAGCACAGGAGGTTCCAGCTCAGCATCAGGAGGAACTTCTGCCCTGGGAGGCTCCCAGAGCCCTGGAGCAGGCTGCCCAGAGAGGTTGTGGAGTCTCCTGCTCTGGAGCCTTCCCAGCCCTGTCTGGATGTGTTCTGTGTGCCCTGTGCTGGGTTCTCTGCTCCTGCTCTGGCAGGGGCTTGGCCTGGGAGCTCTCCAGAGGTCCCTTCCAGCCCCTGACAGCCTCTGAGCCTGTGAAGTGCCCTGCAGCAACACCTGTGAGCCACAGGAGCACCTTTGGTACAGGCAAGCAGCAACGTTTCAGGCTCAGATTCTTCTTTTGAAAGGTGAGAAGTATTTAGGGGAAACAAAGCCTATTGTCAAGCAGCTCTAGCTACAACCTCTTGGCTCTTTTTTCCCCTCCTTTCCTGGGAGGAGGAGGAGGACAGTGAAGGATTCTCCTCCCTCAGCTCGTAGCAATACTCTTGCTCCAATGCCCTCCAGCTCATTCTGTTCTCTCCTACACTTGCCTTTGCTGCAGCCCTCCAAAGGCAGCAGCAGGGTAGCAGAGCTGATTTTTCACATGCTGAGATGAGGACAATTAATCTTCCATTCCCTAGCAACTGCCTATAGGAACAGCTACCAGACAAGAGGTAAAATTGAGCTTGAGAACTACAAGGGAATTGACACTGTAAGTAAATTGTTTTCATACCTGGAAGTGGTGTAAGAGGAGCAAAAGGAGAGCCAAGCCCCAGTGGGGATCATTGCCTTTCTCCTCCCCTGAAGGCACACATGCAGCCAAGCACTCACCCAGCCAGCCCTGCCCAGCAGGGCACAAGGGACAACCTCTGGGAGTCATCTCTCTGGGCTGCTGTGAGGCTTTGGCACTGTCCCCCACAGCATCCTGCTGGCCAGGCTGGGGGGATCTGGGTTTGAGGGGGGACTGATCAGGGGGAGGGAGTTGGCTGGGTGGCTGCATCCAGAGCGTGGTGCTCAGTGAAGGCCATCAGGAGAGCAGTGACAGTGGTGCCCCCCAGGCTCTGTACTGGGGCCTGTGCTGCTTAATGTTTGTGTCACTGCCACAGACAGAGGGATCCAGGCACCAGCAGCAGTGTGCAGCTGGCACCCAGCTGAGGGGGGCTGCTGGTACCCCAGAGGGGCAGGATGGGATCCAGGGGCACCTAGACAGGCTGCAGAGGTGAACCCAGGTGAACCTCAGGAGGTCCAACAAGAGCAAGTGCAGGGCTCTGCAGCTGGGCTGGGACAATCCTCACTGGCAGCAGAGGCTGGGGGAGGAGGGGAGAGAAAGCAGCCCTGAGGAGAAGGACTTGGGGGTGCTGGGGGGGAGAAGCTGGCCAGGAGCAGGCAGGGTGAGCCTGCAGCACAGAAGGCCAAGGGCAGCCTGGGCTGCAGCCAAAGCAGCACTGCCAGCAGAGCCAGAGAGGGGATTCTGCCCCTGTGCTCTGCTGAGACCTCCCCTGCAGGGCTGGGTGCAGCTCTGCAGCCCTCAGCACAGCAAGGACCTGGAGCTGATGGAGAGCCTCCAGAGGAGGCCAGGAGAATGCTCAGGGGCTTGGAGCAGCTCTGCTGCCAGGCCAGGCTGAGGGAGCTGGGGGTGTTGAGCCTGGAGAAGAGAAGGCTGCAGGCAGAGCTCAGAGCAGCCTGCCAGGACCTGAAGGGGCTGCAAGAAGGCTGCAGAGAGACTGTTGGCAAAGGCCTGCAGGGACAGCAGCAGGGCCAAGGGCTGCAAAGCAGAGCAGAGCAGCTTGAGCTTGGAGGTGAGGAAGAAGTTGTGCAGCAGGAGGGTGGTGGAAGCCTGGCAGAGGTTGCCCAGGGAGGTGGTTGAGGCTCCCTGCCTGGAGCTGTTGAAGGGGAGGCTGGAGAGGGCTGTGGGCAAGCTGCTGGAGTTGGGGCTGTCCCTGCTGAGTGCAGAGGGCTTGGGCTGCCTGAGCTCTGCAGCTCCCTCCCAGCCCAGACCATTCTGTGGCTCTTCTATGAATCTTGCTGCCCTGCAGGACTGGTTAGGGTTAGATGGCAAAGCTGAGAGGCACTTTTCACCCTCCTGTGAGTGATGAAGCCAAAAAGCTTGGTGAGGGAAGCCAACATTCCTCTTCCACCTCCCAGTGGACCCAAAACCCAGAGGAAGGCTGAAACAAAGGTGGAGAACTAGGAACTCCCTTGCCTGTCCTGATGAACCTGGAGGGTTTGCCCTAATCCTGGAGGCTCACCTTGGCTTTAGGAAGCTAAATGCTCCTGAACTCAGGCTGCCAGGAGTCACCTGGGCTGTAGCCCTGGGAGCAGGGCTCTGTTCTGGATCTTGGGATGCTTGGGCTGACCATGGCCACAAGCTTCTGAGCCAGCAGCTGCCCTGCCTCTGTCCCCTGTCCTCTGTTCCACCACTTGGTTGCATAGTAAAATACTGCTGCACCTCCCTCCTGTGCACTGCCTCCTCAGTCCTCATCGCTCCTGTAGTGCACTTATGGCTTCTTGGGGTTTTCCTTTTGCCATTAGTGAGGCCTGGAGTTCCTTGCTCTCTCCCTTCTCTGCCTGTGAGCAGGATGTGTGTCTTTGCATCCTAGCTGCCACTTCAGTCTGCAAAGTGAGTGTGCAATTGCTTCTGCCTGTAAGGTGCAGCCCGCAGGGGCTCCGCTGGCTCTGGCACACCCAAGCTCCTCCTGCTGTAGATGCCAGACCAGCTGGGCTGAGGAAAGCCCACCCCAAATGCAGTCTGCTTCCTCCCTGCTCGCTTGGCAGTGCCCCTGGTGCTGCAGGAGCTGCTGCTTTGCCCAGGTGGGCTCATCTTGCTCAGCCTGTTTGTGTTCAGGCTTACTGCAGCCAAGCACTCCTGGCATGGTAGGGACTGGAGAGGCCTTGAAAGATCACCAACAAACTGCAGACTGCAGCTGCTCTGTAGGAGAAACTGAACTCAAGGTCTTAGCCAGAGGTCTCTGAGTACTTCTTTGTTGCCTCTGAAAGCTGAGAGCCCTGGGGCTGTTTAGAAAAGGCCTCAGAAGGGATCTGATCGATGTTTGCAAATATCTGAGGGGTGGGTGTCAGGAGGAAGGGGCCAGGCTCTGCTCAGTGCTGCCCTGTGACAGCACAAGGGGCAGTGGACACAAACTGGAACCCAGCAGGTTCCACCTCCCCAGGAGGAGAAACTTCTCTGGGGTGAGGGTGCTGAGCCCTGGAGCAGGCTGCCCAGAGAGGTTGTGGAGTCTCCTTCTCTGGAGCCTTTCCAACCCCCCCGGCTGCATTGCTGTGTGGCCTGCCCTGGGTGCTGCTGCTCTGGCAGGGGCTGCACTGGGTGATCTGCAGAGGGCCCTTCCAGCCCCTGCCACCCTGATTCCATGCAAACAGTTGATAGTCACTGTTTGTCCCCTCATGTAGCTTTGCTGTCTCAGGTGTCCTGACATACAAATCTCTCTCCTCTCCCCATGCCTAATCTGTGTTTGTGAGGAGAGAAGCAGCTCCGCGGTGAACAAAGCCTTGCAAGTGAGGCAATACCTCAGCACTTCTTCTCTGTCACTCTCTTGCCTCCTACAGGGGCAAACAACTCGATGAATATTGAGCTGTGACCTAAGCTCGCTCCCTTGCTGAGCTTTCTGGTTTAATGGGGGTTTGCTATCAAGGTCTAACTCTCTCTCTGCCTCAGACTCAGCCTCACACCCAGAGTCACTTCACATTGCCAGATGACTTCAGATCCAACCACTGGCTGCAGCCCCCAGTCTGCAGCCCCCAGTGCCCTCTGTCCCAGCAGAGCACCTCTGCAGTTACTGAAACACTGGCTGAAAAACAGAGAAACAGAAGATGCAGCTGCTTGGCAGGCATGAAGTCCAGACCCTCAATGAGGAGCAGGGGGCTTGGGCACCTCCCCTGTGGGGAGACACTGAGAGAGTTGGGGCTGCTCAGCCTGGAGAAGAGAAGGCTCCAGGGGGACCTTAGAGCAGCTTCCAGTACCTGAATGGGCTGCAAGAAAGCCAGGAAGGGACTTTTGACAAGGGCTGGGAGTGATAGGATGAGAGGGAAGGAATTGAAGCTGGAGGAGGGCAGGTTGAGACTGGAGAGGAGGAAGAAATTCTTCCCAATGAGGCTGGGGAGACTCTGGCACAGGCTGCCCAGGGAGGCTGTGGCTGCCTCCCGCCTGGAGGCGTTCAAGGCCAGGCTGGATGAGGCCCTGAGCAGCCTGTGCTAGGGGAAGGCATCCCTGCCTGTGGCAGGGGTTTGGCACTGGATGATCTTTAAGCTCCCTTCCAACCCAACCCATGCCATGGCTCTATGAACCTCTAGTAGAAGTCAGGGTCAGAGGTAAGCAGCCCAGGTGATGATTAAATGGAGCTCCAAGTCAGAAGCCACCTGATGTGGAAAATGAAGCAGGGTTAGCACCAGGCTTCATGATTATCAATGCAGTAATTAGTCTCCATTCAGCCATTCCTGCCCAGACTTCCCTTGGTGACACCCTGCTGGGGATGCAGCGCTGTCCTCTGGGTTCTGAAGCCTTTTCCACTGAAGCTGTTGCAATGGCTGAGGCTACGAACTGCAGGCTGAAGCTCCTCAGCTCTTCACATTAGCATCACAGAGTCATTACACTTGGAAAGACCTCCAAGAGCATCAACTGGCAACCCAACACCACCTTGCCCACTGACCCATGTCCCAGGGTGCCAGGTCTGCAGGCTTTAGCTGAATTGCTCTCACTTTGCAGCTCACACAATCATTGAACCAACTGTTTGGAGAAGACCTTAAGGTCTTGAGTCCAGCCATAACCTAACATCTCCCTGCACACAGCAGGGCTGGGGAGGTTCCAGGAGCCAGGAGGATGCTGAGGGGACTTGAGCATCTCCCCTGGGAAGAGAGACTGAGAGCCCTGGGGCTGTTTAGCCTGCAGAGGAGAAGGCTGAGAGGGATCTGATCAATGTCTCTCAAGAGCTGAGGGCTGGGGGTCAAGGGGAGGGGGCCAAGCTCTTGTGGGTGCTGCACAGCAAGAAGCCAAGGAGCAATGGAGACAAACTTGAGCAGAGAAGGTTTCAGCTGCCCAGGAGGAGAAACTTCTTTGTTGTGAGGGTGAGGGAGGCCTGGAGCAGGCTGCCCAGAGAGGTTGTGGAGTCTCCTTCTCTGGAGCCTTTCCAACCCCCCCTGGCTGCATTGCTGTGTGGCCTGCCCTGGGTGCTGCTGCTCTGGCAGGGGTTGGACCCCCTTCTAAGGTACTGTGATGCTGTGTTAGACCACATCCCTAAGCTCCTCATCCAAAATGTCTTTTAAACACCTCCAGGGATGGTGACTCCAGGGAGTGACCAAGAAGGTCTCCCCTGAGCCTCCTCTTCTCCAGGCTAAGCAACCCCAGCTCCCTCAGCCTCTCCTCACAGGGCTGTGCTCCAGACCCCCCCCCCAGCCTTGTGCTCAAATTGTGGGCCCCAGAACTGGACACAGGACTCAAGGTGTGGGAAAATGTTGGAGTCCCAAGCAATATTAACAGCTCCTCAGCTCCTCTAACAGAGGATGAAGCTGCACACTGAGTTGCCCTTTTACTGATCTGGTTGTATGTTTTCTGAGCACTGCTTAGCAATCAGAAGGGAAATGACCTCCCTGGCTTCATCACTGGGGCCACAGTGTAGCTCTTGCTCCCAGCCAGCTGCTTGTGGGGCACCAGGGGCATCAGCAGCTCAGGACTGCTGCACAGCTCTGTGTCTCTCTGGGCTGCTGTGGCCCTAGGGCTCACTCCTTGCCCTTGCAGCACTGCCAGTCCTGGAGTTTGATGTTGGTGGTCAGAGGGAATCAGCCAGCAGCTGCTCTGGCACAGGAGCTGCTGGTGCTCCAAAGCAGCCTGGTCAGCGAAGCAGGGTGAGGGTGGAGCCCGCAGGTCCCTGGGCTTGGCTGGGGGCTGGATGAATTCTTCTACCATAGGAACATTTGTGCAAGAAAAATTGCAAGGATGAAGTTTTTATTCATGCAGTGAGGACAGAAAATAATAGAATGGCTTTGGTTGGGAAAGACCTCTGAGCTCACCCAGTCCAGCCAGCACCCTAGGGCCCAGCCCCACCACGGCCACAGGCTTCTCGCACACCGCCCGGGGTGGGGACTCCACCACCTCCCTGGGCAGCCTCTGCCAGTGCCTGGCTGCTCTTTCAGGAAGGACATTTTCCCTCCTCTCCAACCTAACCCTCCCCTGGCACAATTTCAGGCCTTTTCCTCTCCTTCTACCACCTGAGAGTAAGGAGAAGAGGCCAAGTCCCACCTCAGGGACTCTCAGGGAGCTCATGGCCAAGGTCATGAGCAGAGGAGCTCTGGGGCTGTGTGCTGCAGCACCACGAGCAGCAGATCACAGTTGTGATTTAGACAGCCTGGCAAGCAAGGCTGAACCCTCCTCAGCCAGGCTCTGCCTTTGCTGTGGCACCTGGAGCCCCTTGGTTTTGAAAGGTGATCTGAAATCTCTGGGTAAGAATTTTTTCCATCATTAATATGAATGCAGTGGTTTCAGTGATCAATATCTGTATACATGTGCTGGAACCTGCCCAGAGCAGGGCCACCAGGATGAGCAGAGGGCTGGAGCTGCTCTGCTGTGAGCACAGCCTGAGGGAGTTGGGGCTGTGCAGGCTGGAGAGGAGAAGGCTCCCAGGAGACCTCATTGTGGCCTTCCAGGATCTGCAGGGGGCTCCAAGAAAGCTGGGGAGGGACTGCTGAGGGTGTCAGGGAGGGATAGGACTGGGGGGGATGGAGCAGAACTAGAAGTGGGGAGATGGAGATTGGCTGTGAGGAAGAAGTTGTTGCCCAGGAGGGTGGTGAGAGCCTGGCACAGGCTGCCCAGGGAGGTGGTGGAAGCCTCCTGCCTGGAGGTGTTTGCAGCCAGGCTGGAGGTGGCTGTGAGCAACCTGCTGTGGTGTGAGGTGTCCCTGCCCATGGCAGGGGGTTGGAGCTGGCTGAGCCTTGAGCTCCCTTCCAGCCCTGGCAGCTCTGTGGTTCTATTTGTTCACCCAGCACAGAGAGGGTTCTACTCTAGGTCCTTGTTTTATCACCCTTGGGCCTTTTCTTTCTGCCTCCTCCATCCCCTCCGTGCTTCCTGAGTACCTCCTCTGTAAAGCTGCAGCAGGAGGGGCAGCCTGCAGTAGCTGCTGGGTGGTTTCACAGAGCTGCTGCCACTCTTCCCTCTCAGAGTCAGAACTTTGCCTTGGTTACTGCTCTGGGTTTCTTTTCCTTTGGGAGAGGTTTTGAGATGTGAGATTTTTCTCTCAGTTTCCTGCATCCAACCTGGAGCTGCCTGCAGTGGGCACTGGAAAAGAAGGCAAGGGGAAGGGAGCAAGAGGTGTGAATGCAGCTCCTTGCTTCTGGCCTGGAGGGGAGTGGGGAGGCCCCCCTGGGCATGGAGCCAGTGCCTGTCCTTCACAGTACCCCAGAACGCTAGAGGTTGGAAGGGACCTCAAGAGACCATGGAGCCCAACCCCCCTGCCAGGGCAGGATCCTCAGCAGCCATAACTCACTGTGGCAGCCTGTCTGCTTGGCAGTGCCAGCCTGGTGGTTGGCAATCTCTGGCAGCTGGCAGCGGCTCCAGAGGCAGCTTGCTGGATCTGGCAGGGCTGCAGCACCAGCAGGATCACAGCGGCGCCGCCGCGCTCCCACGGCCGCGCTGGGCACGCGTCTCCGCTGCTGCCGGGGCGTGCCAGGGCTCTCCCGCTCCGGGCACCGAGGTCTCTCTCCTCCTGCTGCCCGAGCTCGGCCCGGGCCGCCGGGCTGCTGCTGAGCGCAGCCTCCCCGCAGCAGGACACCAGGGCTTGAGCGAGCCCCGAGCTCAGCGCCGCCTGCTGCTCCGGGCTCTCCCAGCCTGTGCCACCGAGGCTTCAAGGCAGGAGGCCTGGCTCTGTCGCTGTGCCAGGGACCGGCTGGAGAGCAGGGACTCATGGCAGGGGGCTGGAGCACCAGCCTGGCTGGCAGGGAAATGTTAGTGTGGGTAAGCTGGTTTAGCAGAATCGGCTCTCCCCCTTCCCTTCCAGCCTGCCTGCAGCCCCGGGTGGCTTTGGCCCACGGCAGAGCTTTGTTCTGACATCTGGGTGAGCTCTGCACCTGGGCAATAGAACTGCTCCCCAGGAGCTGGGTGATGACACTTCTGTGCATGGGAGGTGGAGAGAGGCTTTGCAAACACAAACTCTCACTTTCTCCCTTTCCCTGCTGGTACAAGCCCTGATCAGTTAGCTGGCAGCGAGCTGCCCAGCCAGAGGTGCCCTGGGCCACTTGGAGACTCAGCCTCCCCTGGCAGGAGTTCAGAGCATGGAGGGAAGTCCACACCTGGTTAGGCCATCTGGAGCACAGGGCTGCTGCTGTGCTCCTTCAGGCAAGAAACATTGATGCAGCAAAGGGAGTTTTACATCACTTGATCCTAGAACTGTGTTCAGCTTTGAGCCCCTTGCTCAAGGGCATTGAGGGGCTGGAGGGGGTCCAGAGAAGGGCAACCAAGCTGGGGAAGGGTCTGGAGAGCAGGGCTGGGGGGGAGCAGCTGAGGGGGTGTTCAGTGTGGAGGAGGCTGAGGGAGACCTCCTTGCTCTCTGCAGCTCCCTGAGAGGAGGCTGGAGCCGGGTGGGGGCTGAGCTCTGCTCCCTAGGAACAAGTGATGGGATGAAAAGAAAAGGCCTCAGGGAGCACCAGGGGAGGTTTAGTTTGGAACTTGAGACTAATGTCTTTTCTGAAAGGGTGGCCAGGGACTGGCACAGGCTGCCCAGGGAGGTGGTGGAGTCCCCATCCCTGGAGCTGCTCAAGAGACCTGTGGCCATTGCCCTTGGGGGCAGGGTGTAAGGGCCATGGTGGGGTTAGGGTAACTGCTGGAGACGATGCTCTTGGAGGCCTTCTCCAGCTGGAGCAGTTCTGTGACTCCACTCAGCTCCACGGCCTGGAGCTGCTCTCCTGACCTGATAACGTGCAGCCACCACTCCAGCTCCAGAACCCAAACGATTTTCCCCAGCATTTCCACTGCAGTTTCATCTCTGCAAGTCAAGGAGGGCTGCAGCAGCTCATGCCAGCTCCAGCTGTGCCTTTCAGCTGTGCAGGGCACTGCTGCAGGGGGCTGGGGCAGTGCCAGGGTGTGGGGACCGGGGGCTGCATCTCTGCTTTAGTGCTTGAGGGCAGAGTGCTGCTGTTCCCAGGGCTGGCTGCCTGAGCACAGGATGGGAAGGATGGCAAGGGGAACCTTTCCCTGGCTGTCCTTGCTGCTACCATACCCCAGGCTCATCCTGCTCCCAGCACCAGGGTGGCTGTGGGAAAAGAGAGGATGTAATGAGCAGTGCTTAGCATCAGGCTTGTGGGGAGAGCCTTGGACAGAAGTTAGAACGAGAGAAACACAAATAGGACTTTTCCCCTTGTGCTTCACTGCAGTCTTCCTCTGTAGCTGCTCCCTACACCTGTCACCTGCATTCCTCTGGCATGTCCTAGCTGCACCAAATGGGGCCTCAGACATTTCCTAGGGCTTCCAGATGGCTTTCCAGTTCCCTGTGACTCTGCCTACCCCCTCTGACATTTCTTTCTGCTCAGGATTTGAGTACAAATGGAAATATTCCAGATGGTTTAGCTGGAGCCAAGTGCCTTCAGTACTTCAGAGCTGCCTAGGCAGCACACTAATTGTCCCTTCTCAGTCTGTTCATGCTCAGGCTTCTCTTGGGGGGACAGGCACCTTCTGCAGTGTGCAGGACCTGTGAGCTCTGCTGTGTACTGCTCTGCTGTGCTCAGTCACATCCACACCACCGCCGTCTTTAAAGGAGCAGGGAACCCACTTCGTAGAAGCACAGAATGGCCCAGGCTGGAAGGGACCTCAGAGCTCAGCTGCTCCAACCTCCCTGCCACGGGCAGGGACACCTCCAGCTGCACTCAGCTGCTCAAGGCTGCATCCAGCCTGGCCTTGAACACTCCCAGGGAGCTCCAGAGTTTCACCACCCTGGTACTGAAGAACTCCTTCCTCAGCTCCACTCTGACCCTGCTCTGCCTCAGCTCCAAACCATTCCCCCTTTGTGCCTTTTAAAGGCATAGCCTGAAACTGTCACACCCCTTGGCCTCAGACACCCCCAGGAAAAGTCTCTCTGCAGCCTTCCTGCAGGATCCCTTCAGGTCCTGGCAGCAGCTCTGAGGTGCCCCTGGAGCCTTCTCCCCTCCAGGCTGCACAGCCCCAGCTCCCTCAGCCTGTGCTCACAGCAGAGCTGCTCCAGCCCTTGGAGCATCTCTGTGGCCTCCTCTGGCCTCTCTCCAGCAGCTCTGTGTCCTCCTGCTGGGGACAGCAGAGCTGGAGGCAGGACTGGAGGTGAGGTCTCATAACACCACCAGCACTACTACTACTAATAATCCTAGAATCAATAAGGTAGGAAAAGACCTCAGAGATCATCAGGTCCAAGCTGTCACCCAACACCTCCTGACAACCAAACCATGGCACCAAGGGCCACATCCAATCCCCTCCTGAACCCCTCCAGGGATGGGGACTCCACCACCTCCCTGGGCAGCACATCCCAATGCCCAGTTACTCTTTCTGGGAATTACTTTCTCCTCACCTCCAGCCTAAACCTCCCCTGGCACAGCTTGGGACTGTGTCCTCTTGTTCTGGTGCTGGCTGCCTGGGAAAAGAAACCAACCCCCAGCTGGCTACAGCCTCCCTTCAGGTAGCTGTAGAGAGCAATAAGAGGGAATCACAACAGTAAGGTAGAGCAACAACAATAAGTAACAATTAACAGCAATAATGCAGCATCCCCAGCTCTGCCCAACTCTGCCTGGCAGTTTCCTCCTCTCCTCATCCCCTGGTGGTTCCTGGGCTGTGAGGAACATTTTGTAGCTCTGGAAGGAGTTCCAGAGAGCTCCCCTGGACACCGAGCTAGCCTTCCAAGCTCCCCGTAGTGCCTGATGCTGCAGCCAGGAGTGCTGCTGGGAAAGCAAGTCTGGAGACACAGATTCAGAGGGATTTGCACCCAGGGCTGCCTAAGGCTTTTAGAGCTCAATTGTCTTTACCTTTGCTATTATTTGCAGCAGTGCTTCCTACCTCCTTCCAGGTGCCCCTGCGTGGAGGCCTCGGGCATGAGCGCAATGAAATGGGCACCGCGGTCTGGAAAGCTGCACCACCAGCATCTGCCTGGCAACACAAACAAGAGCAAGAAGCCAATTCTCCAGTGAGGGAAGCAGCTCCAGATGCTTTGTTCTGCTCTGCTACCTAAGGAGTGCAGAGGGGTTTGTCTCATTAGGCTTCAGAGCATGACACAGAGTGTAGGAGACAAAAATACCAGCACGACAAGCTGGGCGAATGACAGCCTCCTCCTGCTGCAAACACAGCCCTGTGCTCCACAAGAGACTTAATCAGAGAGTCCCAAGGCTCCCACAGCTAGGAGTTAGCATTCCCTCTGTCTGCTCGGAGGAGACCACCTCTGTCTGCCCAGGACTTGAGCAACAGGGAAAGGAGAGCACGTCCTGGTCGGGCTTAGACCTGGGAGCTGTAAAGCAGCAACCGCTGCTGGAGTGTCAGAAGGCAGAAGTCTCTGACAAGGCTTGAGGTGAAGCTGCCACAGGCTGTGTTTGCCTCCATACAAAGGCTGCCACAACGGTGTCTGTGGTGTGGAAATGCAGCTACTGGAGATCAAACCTTCATCAGCTTTCATCACAGCTGAACCTGGCCCAGGTGAACCTCAGGAGGTCCAACAAGAGCAAGTGCAGGGCTCTGCAGCTGGGCTGGGACAATCCTCACTGGCAGCAGAGGCTGGGGGAGGAGGGGAGAGAAAGCAGCCCTGAGGAGAAGGACTTGGGGGTGCTGGGGGGGAGAAGCTGGCCAGGAGCAGGCAGGGTGAGCCTGCAGCACAGAAGGCCAAGGGCAGCCTGGGCTGCAGCCAAAGCAGCACTGCCAGCAGAGCCAGAGAGGGGATTCTGCCCCTGTGCTCTGCTGAGACCTCCCCTGCAGGGCTGGGTGCAGCTCTGCAGCCCTCAGCACAGCAAGGACCTGGAGCTGATGGAGAGGCTCCAGAGGAGGCCAGGAGAATGCTCAGGGGCTTGGAGCAGCTCTGCTGCCAGGCCAGGCTGAGGGAGCTGGGGGTGTTGAGCCTGGAGGAGAGAAGGCTGCAGGCAGAGCTCAGAGCAGCCTGCCAGGACCTGAAGGGGCTGCAAGAAGGCTGCAGAGAGACTGTTGGCAAAGGCCTGCAGGGACAGCAGCAGGGCCAAGGGCTGCAAAGCAGAGCAGAGCAGCTTGAGCTTGGAGGTGAGGAAGAAGTTGTGCGGCAGGAGGGTGGTGGAAGCCTGGCAGAGGTTGCCCAGGGAGGTGGTTGAGGCTCCCTGCCTGGAGCTGTTGAAGGGGAGGCTGGAGAGGGCTGTGGGCAAGCTGCTGGAGTTGGGGCTGTCCCTGCTGAGTGCAGAGGGCTTGGGCTGCCTGAGCTCTGCAGCTCCCTCCCAGCCCAGCCCATTCTGTGGCTCTTCTATGAATCTTGCTGCCCTGCAGGACTGGTTAGGGTTAGATGGCAAAGCTGAGAGGCACTTTTCACCCTCCTGTGAGTGATGAAGCCAAAAAGCTTGGTGAGGGAAGCCAACATTCCTCTTCCACCTCCCAGTGGACCCAAAACCCAGAGGAAGGCTGAAACAAAGGTGGAGCACTAGGAACTCCCTTGCCTGTCCTAATGAACCTGGAGGGTTTGCCCTAATCCTGGAGGCTCACCTTGGCTTTAGGAAGCTAAATGCTCCTGAACTCAGGCTGCCAGGAGTCACCTGGGCTGTAGCCCTGGGAGCTCTGGAGCTCCCTTCTGGCCTGGACCATTCTATCAGTCTATGTCCCCCAGTGCCATGTCCACACATTTCCACCAACATTTCCTTGGCAATTCCCCAAGGAAATTTTGGGCAAGTGAAGTTGTCCAGCACCTAATTTTCCTACAGACATCTGGGCTTGGAGTACCAGGCCCAAGCTGGGGTCACTGCAGCTTTTCTTGTCCCAGAGGCTTTCACTGTAGTGTGGAAGAAAGGCAATTAGCCAACTCAGGTGTCAATTGAAGAGAGAGCCTACAGCACCACTCTGCAGGGCCTTGTGTCAAAGCCTTGTGAGTGAAGCAGAAGTCAGACTGCATTGTGCCTCTGGCAGTGGGAGCAGAGGGCTAAGCAGCTCTTGACCTGATTTCCTCTCCCTGTGCTGTCACCTGCGAGCCAGGCAGAGCCAGGCAGAGCGAGGGTGTGCAGACCAGGAGGGGAAGGAGGCCTTGCTTTGAGCCAAGCATTCTCAGAGCTCCACTTTGCCAGCAAGTTTGCCTTTCCTGCAGAGGAACCAGGCCTGGGGAGACACTGATAAGATCTCTGATGAGCCAAGTGATGAGCTTTGATGAGCTCTGCACACACTGCCCTCAGGCTGGATAATCCCTGCCTCTGCAGCAGCCTCCGTGCTGCCTGGCAGAGAGGGGACAGAGGACAGCTGTCATAGGACAACTGTTGCAGTCCCTTCATCATCCTCATATCCCAACCTTTGGCCACTCTCTAGCATTTCCCTGTCTCTCTTCAGCTGGGGAGCCCCAAACTGGACCCAGGATTGCAGCTGTGCTCTCAGCAGAGCAGAGGGGGAGCAGAACCTCCCCAGCCCTGCTGGCCACACTTCTCTTGCTGCCCCCCAGGGCACATTGCTGTCCCATGGAGGGTTACTGTCCACCAGCACTCCAAGGTCCTTCTCCCTGGAGCTGCTCTCCAGCAGGTCAAGCCCTAATCTGCACTGGTTTGTGGTGTGGTTCCTCCCCAGGTGCAGCACTCTACTAGTCTGGAAACCTCCCAACCCTGGGGAGCCAAACTGCCACAGGAGTTGCTCACAGTGGAGGCTGCAGGTCTGCATATGGCTGAGCTACGACACAGAGCATTTAGTTACCTGAGCTGCCCTGGGATCCAGAAATAGGGATTTGTCTCAGCAGCTGGGAAGTGGTAGCTCCTCCTCAGCAGTGTGTGTGATGTGCTGCCTCACAGCCAAGGAAATGATCTGCCTGGGATTCTTTGTCAGCCCAAGAGGCAGCAATTGAAAACGAAACCCTCCTGCCTGTCAGTGTGCAGGGTGGTGAGCTTGGTGTCCTTGGGAGGGTAAGAATATCTCTGGCCTTATGGCTTAATAGTTTCCAGGCTCTGGTGCCATCTGAGCAGTCACCTCCCTTGTGGGCTGCTATTTCTTGCTCCCCTGAGCATGTGAGCAAGCAGGGTCGGGTGACAGCCAGCCTCCCAATGCCTCTGGATTCCCAGGCTGGCAAGCAGCAGAGGCACAAAGGTGAGCAGCCTGAAACCCTGCCTGTGCTTGGAGAAGAACCTCTGAGCTCTGTCTTGGCCAGCCCTGATTTAATCAGAGGGAGGATGCTGTTGTCCTTGGATGCCTCTTGCAGCTGAGGTTGGGGTGAAGGAAGGTTAAAGCTTCAGTGGTGTAAATAATGCTGCAGTTCTTCATCTTAGCTTGGGATCTGACAGAACATTGTGAGCTGGCCACCCCTTCTGTGGCCAGAGCCTGCTCCCACAGGGCTGCTAGGTGAAACAGTGCTCTCTCTTTCCACTGGATGTGCTTGCTGCAGTGAGACTTGCAGGAAGCTTTAGTGGGAAGCACACCAACAGCAAAGGGCTGAGCTGCTGGCTGTGGGACAATCCCAGGGCTAATTTGTTTATAGAGCAGGGTTAAAGAGAGGCAAATACAACCCCAGGCTCCATCCAGGGAAGCATCCACTCACAATCTGATTCATAAATATCCCAAACACTGCTTTACATCAGAGATTTAAGGTGACCAAAGCATAGCCACTGGGAGGGGCCCAGCACCCTTTTTCTAAGCATCACTTTGTGGTAGAAGTCTGCAGCTGGTGGCAGCTGGGCCTGAGATTCAGCTACAGCACCCAAAGCCACTGTGCTTCACATCCTGGGCTCCTGGGGCAGGACTGTCACAGAACCACAGAATACCTTTGGTTGGAAGAGACCTCCAGGCTCATCCAGTCCAACCCTTGACCCACACTGCAGGGTCAGCACTAAGCCATGTCCCTAAGCTCCAGCTCCACACTGCTTCAACACCCCCAGGGCTGGTGCCTCCAGCCCTGCCCTGGGCAGCCCATTCCAGTGTTTGAGAGCCCTCTGTGTGCAGAAATACTTCCTGGTAATTTCATTGACAGGCTCAAAGTTTGCAGGGCAGCAAATGCTGCATTCCCCCAAGCTGGGCCAGCTCTGCTTTGGTGAGCAGCTACAAATCCAAACTGAGAGAGGGAGAGTGGTGTGTGTGTGTGTGTGCTAAAATGGCAGCAGCTGATGGCAAGCTTCTCCCTGAGCTAAATGAATCCTGGAGAGGATGAAGCTGCTGGGGTGAGTCAGGCAGTGAGTCAGCACAGGAGCTAGTGGCCAGAGTGCAAGCCCACGGCTGGCAGACAGGATGGAGAGCCTGAAACCCACAATCTGTTTGCTTGATGGAGCTGTGGAGGTCTCAGGAAAACAACAGGACTGAGAGCCTGAAACCCACAACCTGTTTGCTTGATGGAGCTGTGGAGATCTCAGGAAAACAACCTAACAGGATGGAGAGCCTGAAACCCACAACCTGTTTGCTTGATGGAGCTGTGGAGGTCTCAGGAAAACAACCTAACAGGATGGAGAGCCTGAAACCCACAACCTGTTTGCTTGATGGAGCTGTGGAGATCTCAGGAAAACAACCTAACAGGACTGAGAGCCTGAAACCCACAACCTGTTTGCTTGATGGAGCTGTGGAGATCTCAGGAAAACAACAGGACTGAGAGCCTGAAACCCACAACCTGTTTGCTTGATGGAGCTGTGGAGATCTCAGGAAAACAACAGGACTGAGAGCCTGAAACCCACAACCTGTTTGCTTGATGGAGCTGTGGAGGTCTCAGGAAAACAACCTAACAGGATGGAGAGCCTGAAACCCACAACCTGTTTGCTTGATGGAGCTGTGGAGATCTCAGGAAAACAACCTAACAGGACTGAGAGCCTGAAACCCACAACCTGTTTGCTTGATGGAGCTGTGGAGGTCTCAGGAAAACAACCCCACAGGATTGCCCAGGCCAGCAAGAAAGCTTCTCCTGTGTCACATCAGCACCCGGTGTCAACTGAGCCATCAAGGCTCAGCAGAGAGCCTGGCTGCTGCTCACCACGGCTTCCACAGCCCTCATTTCATTATGCTCTGTCCTGGGAGGCAGGAGCACCTAGGCCTGAGTGGAATGACCACCCTGACACCAGCCAATGCAATCCCTGCTGCTCGCCTCCTGCTTGACACGGAATCCCAGCAGCCACTGTGGAGCCAAGGCACTGTTGCAATCTTTTCCCCTTCTCTTTTCAGAAGGCAAGAGTGAAGCAGCTCTCTGCAAAGTGCTGTCAGCTGCTGTCCAGCTGTGCCCTGGCAGTAGTGCTCAGATCACAGAATCAATGGTAGGGGTTGGAAGGGACCTCTGGGGCTCTGCTAGTCCAAGCCCCCTGCTAAAGCAGATTCACCTGCAGAAAGCCACACAGGAAAGCATCCAGGCAGGCTTTGAAAGGCTCCAGGGAAGGAGACTCCACAACCTCTCTGGGCAGCCTGCTCCAGGGCTCCCTCACCCTCAAAGTAAAGAAGTTTCTCCTTAAAGCCAAGTGAAGCCTCCTGTGCTCTGTGCCCACTCTCTCCAGCAGGTCTCTGTCTCTCTTGACCTGGGGAGCCCTGTCCCCTGCTCCTGCTTCCCTCAGTGCTGTATTTGATGGAGCTCTTCTTGTTCTCTTTCCCCTCCCTGGCAAGACTTATCTCCAAGAGAGCCTTGGCCTTCTTTCTCACATCTCCACATCCCCTGGCTGTATTCCTGTAGTCCAAGCTGATCCATGGCAGTCTCCCTCCTCCATCTCCACAAGTGGAGGTGTGGGGTGACCAGGCCCAGAGGAAACACCAGCAGGTGCTCACTGGCCCAAGGACCTGGGGTCTGGCCCCGTGGGGCACTTGCTGAGCAGCCCCTGGTGCTGTGACATCAGCCCCACAGGCTGTCCTGGATGAGGACACAGCTAGGTGGTGAGGCCTTGGTGGCCATCACTGGTGGCCAGCACCCACAAGCACAGTGACAGCAGCTGCAAATGCTGTCTCCAGCAGGCAGGATGCCATGGGACCATCACTGTGTCCTTCCCTCCTGCTCTGGGGCCGCGCAGAGCCTGTGGCACTGCCCCCCCTGCTGCTCCATGAAAAATGCCTTCTGCAGGAGTGTTGCCCTGGTGGGCTCCAGAGGGAAGCTGTGGCTTTGGTGAAGAAAAGCTTCCCAGAACTATTCTGTGAGACTGTAAAAGCAGAAGCAACCCCCAAGCCCCTCACAAAGCAAAGCCACCAAGCTCATTACAGGCAGCAAGGGCTTGCCAGCTCCAGCACAGTGCTGCAGAAGATGAAGAAGGCCACTTCACCAAAGGCAGAGTCAGCACCATGCCCTCCAGGAGTCCAAGAGGACTTTTTCACCCTTAAGGGAGAAAATGGTGAGTGAGCAAGAGATGCACAGAGATTTGTCTTAGTTTAGGCTTAATTAAAGCATCTTCCACTCCTGCTGTAGCTGTTTCCTGTGCCATTGTGTTTTACAGGTCCTGCTGAGTGGTGCTCATGTCTGTGGAGCCATTCATGTGCCTTCCTGCACCATCCTGGACGTGCAGCACAGCCACTGAACCACAGGATGTTGGGGTTGGGAGGGAGCTCCAGAGATCACCCAGTCCAAGCCCCCTGCTAAAGCAGCATCGCCTAGATCAGGCTGCAGAGGGACACGTCCTGCTGCAGGGAGGTTAGAGTACACAGAATACATAGAATAGACCAGGTTGGAAGAGACCTTCAAGATCATTGTGTCCAACCCATCAGCCAATCCAACACCACCCAAACAACTAACCCATGGCACCAAGCACCCCATCAAGCCTTCTCCTGAACACCTCCAGTGATGGTGACTCCACCACCTCCCCAGGCAGCCCATTCCAGTGGGCAATCACTCTCTCTGTGTAGAACTTCCTCCTCACCTCCAGCCTAAACCTCCCCTGGCACAGCTTGAGACTGTGTCCTCTTGTTCTGATGCTGGTTGCCTGGGAGAAGAGCCCAACCCCCACCTGGCTACAACCTCCCTGCAGGGAGTTGTAGATAGCAATAAGGTCTCCCCTGAGCCTCCTCTCCTCCAGGCTAAGCAACCCCAGCTCCCTCAGCCTCTCCTCACAGGGCTGTGCTCCAGACCCCTCCCCAGCTTTGTTGCCCTTCTCTGGACACCTTCCAGCAACTCAACCTCTTTCCTAACCTGAGGGGCCCAGAGCTGGACTCAGGACTCGAGGTGCAGCCTAACCAGTGCAGGTTGGAGCGAGGAGGGGCAGCCCCTGCTCCTTGGAGTCAAGGGACAGGAGCAGAGGCTGTGGTTCCAAGCTGCAGCAGGGGAGGCTCAGGCTGGACATGAGGAAATGTTGCTGCCCTGGAAGGTCGGCGGAGGACGGACTCAATACGGACAACCAATGTGATCCAAGTGTTGTTCAGTTTGATTGAGGAACCTCTGCAGCTCCCCTGGGCTGGCAGAGCATCCCTGGCACAGCTCCACTGGCTCCCCAGCAGTGACCACACATCCTCCTGCTATTGATTATTGGTTAAACTGCTGGTACCACACCAGGCTGCTGGTGCAGCTGTGCCTCCTGTCGTTCCCAGCCAGCTCTCTGTGTTTACAGCTACCAGTGCCTTGCTCTGGTCACACACTGCCAGCACAGCTCTGTTTGCTAAGCTGCTGGCTACTCCTGCACTGCTGCTGAGCATGGCCTACCCCCATGCCAAGCTCTAAGCTTATATTGCCAGATTGCTCACACCACTTCTTGCTATGATTGACACACTGGAAGGGATCTCAGAGCTTGGCAGAGGCTGCCCAGGGCAGTGCTGCAGTGCCCATCCTGGGGGGGGCTCCAGCAGCTGTGGAGCTGGTGCTCAGGGACATGGTTTGGTGCTGAGCCTGCAGGGCTGGGCCGAGGGCTGGACTGGATGAGCCTGGAGGTCTCTTCCAACTGGATGTTTCCTGTGATTCTTTTGGTGAAAAACCAGACCCCATTTCCCCCATGGTGTAGGAAGAGAAACAGAGAGAGGCAACACTGCCCTGGAGCACAGCAGAGGAGGGCAGAGGGTGGGACAGGAAAGTGGAGAAGCAAAGCACAGAGCAGAATAACAAAGCTCAGGAGGGGCAGAGTGCTGTCTCCTCTCCTGTGTACATTGGCCTGCATCCCACAGGCAGGAGCCACTGCTGCCAGAGGAGCTCTGGATCACAGATGACCTTTTGAATTCCCTACCCACTAAGCTCCCAGAGCAAGCTGAGTCTCTGCAGGGTATTACATTCCCACAGATCCTGGAGAAGCTGGGGGGGTGGTCCCCATTTCTGCCCCATTCAAGGTGAAGGTTGCTGAGTGAAGACAACATTTATCCTCCGCTTTGACCTCCTGGCTGGCAGTCCAAAGCAGGCATTTCACACCAGTCTCTGTTCCTGCTGCCCTGTGGAAATGGTGTGGCTTGCAAGGTAGAAAATGCCTGAGGGAGTGTGAGAATAAAGACAGGAGTGCTGGGAGGAAGGGAGCAGGTGTGGGAGGAAGTGCAGGTAAAAGGATGAAGCTGGGGTGAGGAACAGAGGGACAGGGAGTGCAGGGCCGATGTGCAGAGAAACCTGAGCTCCTGAGGCAGCTTCCAAACCTCTGCTGATTATTTCACAGACTCACAGCAGCAGCCAGGCTGGAAGAGAGCCTCAGGGTCACCAGGTCCAACCATGAACCCTGCTCTGCAAGGCTCAGCCCCAAAGCACAGCCCCAAGCCCCACAGCCAAAGCACCTTCAAACACAGCCAGCCCTGGGGACTCCACCACCTCCCTGCCCAGCACATCCCAAGCCCTGACCACTCTGCTGCCTAAGCTCCACTCTCAACCTCCCCAGGGGCAGCTTGAGGCTCTGCCCTCTTCTTCTCTCACTAATGCCCTGGGAGAAGAGAGCAGCAGCAGCCTCTGCACAAGCTCCTTGCAGGGAGCTGCAGGCAGCCAGGAGCTCTCCCCTCAGCCTCCTCTCTTTCCCACTAACCATCCCCAGCTCCTTCAGCCTCTCTCCAGCAGCTTTCTTCTCCAGGCCCTTCCCAGCTTCCTTGCCCTGCTCTGCCCTGGCTCCAGCACCTCCACAGCTCTCTGGCACTGAGGTGCCTTTTGCACACCTGTAAGAGGGGCTCTGCCACACTGCACTCCCTCTGTCCCTGGCACTGTGGCTCTGACTCAGATCTTTTCTCCTTTGAAAGTGGCCAAAGGGGCAAACTGGACAAGGGAACTTTGCCTTCCACTGTTCCTGTGCAGAAGAGCCATTTAACCTCTTCCAAGAGGTGAGGCCTCAGCAGAGCAGAGTCAAGGGGAATATGACACAGCCTCATCCCTCAGCAGGTTATCACAGTGTCCTTCATTTCATGTTTTCTCTAACCATAATGCCAACATTGGGCTTTTTTATCCTCTCAAGCTTTTGGGCAAGGAAGTTGAAGTGTTCAGGCAAAGTTCAGGGCTCTCCATCTCTCTCGGATGTTTGAAGGAATTGATTTCCTTAATAGCAGTTGTTAACTTTGCTGCCAGGTGCCAAGCCAAAGATGGATGCAAGATAAGAGAGCTGCAGGAGCTGCTGTCGGTGCTGTGAGCTGCTCTGCCCTTCCTCTCCCCAGAGTGTTGACTGCAACTTTTTCCAGCCCCGAGAGAATTAACCAAACCTTTCCTCCCGGTACCCAAGCACAAAAGCTTCTCTTTCGTTTGTTTGATCCTGGCTTTCGCTGGCGTTACTCACACAGCAGCCTGCTCCCCCCGGAACGGCTCTGAAACGCAGCCATCAGCATCCATTGTCGGAGCCATCGCGGAGCTGCAACCAGAACAAAGCCTTGCCAGGCAGCGCCAAGGAGAGGAATCTGTCTGCTCCTCGTAAAAGAAGCCTACACACAGCAAAACTCGCCAGCGAATTTTCCATCACTGAAGAGGTGAAGAAAAGGAATCAGCAACCAAAGGGCAGGTAAGGGAGAGGCAGGACGGGAGGCTGAACAGCTTCACCGTAGGATCACTGCTGCAGAACTCCATTCTGAGCTCCTGCAACGCGAAGCAGAGCAACGCAGGGCTGGCAGAGTCTGCAAGTGGCAAAACGTGGAAGTCAGAGCTAGGAACTGCAGAACATCTCAGTCCAGGCAAGATATTGGTGATACTGTGATACTGATACTGTGTGGTTCCATGGCAGGAGATTTTGCCAGAGGGGTGGAAAGTCTTTCATCCCCCAGAATGATGACTTAGAGAGTGCAGCAGTTCCAAATCATATCCAGCTTCACCAGGCTCCTAAGCCTCACCTGAAGGACAAATGCTTCTAAGTCATGAAGGAGAGGATGCTGAGGAACTCTTGCTCAGAGCTGCAATTGGCCTTTCTCTTGCCCAGGGAGGTGGTTGAGGCTCCCTGCCTGGAACTGTGCAAGGTGAGGCTGGAGAGGGCTGTGGGCAAGCTGCTGGAGTTGGGGCTGTCCCTGCTGAGTGCAGAGGGCTTGGGCTGCCTGAGCTCTGCAGCTCCCTCCCAGCCCAGCCCATTCTCTGATTCTCTGATTCTTCTCTAGTTGATAGCTGGAAGGGAGCTGCAGAGAGCATCCAGTGCAGCCCCTGCCAGAGCAGCAGCACCCAGGGCAGGCCACACAGCAATGCAGCCAGGGGGGGCTGGAAAGGCTCCAGAGAAGGAGACTCCACAACCTCTCTGGGCAGCCTGCTCCAGGCCTCCCTCACCCTCACAACAAAGAAGTTTCTCCTCCTGGGCAGCTGAAACCTTCTCTGCTCAAGTTTGTCTCCATTGCTCCTTGGCTTCTTGCTGTGCAGCACCCACAAGAGCTTGGCCCCCTCCCCTTGACCCCCAGCCCTCAGCTCTTGAGAGACATTGATCAGATCCCTCTCAGCCTTCTTCTCTGCAGGCTAAACAGCCCCAGGGCTCTCAGTCTCTCTTCCCAGGGGAGATGCTCAAGTCCCCTCAGCATCCTCCTGCCTCTGCCTTGGGCTCTCTCCAGCAGCTCTCTGTCTCTCTTCAGCTGGGGAGCCCCAAACTGGACCCAGGATTGCAGCTGTGCTCTCAGCAGGGCAGAGCAGAGCAGAGGGGGAGCAGAACCTCCCCAGCCCTGCTGGCCACACTTCTCTTGCTGCCCCCCAGGCTCCCCTTGGCTCTCTTGGCCCCCAGGGCACATTGCTGCCCCATGCAGAACCTGCTGCCCCCCAGCACTCCAAGGTCTTTCTCCATGGAGCTGCCTGACAGCAGGGCAGTCCCTGACCTTGATCAGTGTCAAACCTCCAGGCTAATTACACCCATAGGGCTGGGTGATAGGTTGGACTGGATGACCTTGGAGGTCTCTTCCAACCTGATTGAGTCTATGATTCTATGATGCACTTAGCTCCATGCCCAGTGCATTGTCTGTGTGCTGGAGCCCTGCTCATCAGGTAAGTGGTGAAAAGGCATAACCACAGATGTGAACAGCAGCTGAAAAAATCTGGGGCAAAAAGATTTCTGTGAACAGTTGGTCATGAAAACATCCTCAAGAAACAGCGAATGAGATGAGCAGGGCAAGCCTGGGGGCAGAAATGGTTTCCTTGCATTTTGCAGCAAGAAGAATCTCTTCTCCTCCAGCCAGACTACTGCTCACTGGTTCAGTGCAATAAAGAGCTCTGGAGCAGCTTCTGTTTCAGGGGGACTGCTCTCCTGGGAATCACAGAAGCATGGAAGGGCCCCTGGAAGGTCACCCAGTCCAATCTCTGCTGCAGGGACATCTCCAGCTAGCTAAGGTGCTCAAGGCCCCGTCAAGTCTGACCCTGAACGCCTGCAGGGATGGGGCCTCCACCACCTCTCTTAGTGACCTGCTCCAGGGTCCCACCACTCTGTGCAGAACTTCCTCCTAATGCCCAACCTAAATCAGCCCTGCCCTAACTTCAAACCACTGTCCTCATCCTATCACTACAAGCTCTTGCAAACAGTCCCTCCCCAGCTTTCTCCCTTGGTCCCCTCCAGGTACTGAAATGCAGTTATAAGGTCTCCTGGAGCCTTCTCTTCCCCAGGCTGCACGACCCCAGCTCTCCCAGACTGTCTTTGCAGAAGTGCTCCAGCCCTCTGCTCATCTCTGTGGCCCTGCTCTGGACCTGCTCCATCAGCTCCAGGTCCTTCTTGTCTTGGGGGTCTCCTAGCTGGACACAGCCCTGCAGGTGAGGTCTCAGCAGAGCAGAGGGGCAGGATCCCTCTCTCCACCTCTGGCCACGCCGCTTTGGATGCAGCCCAGGCTGCCCTTGGCTTCTGGGCTGCCAGTGTGGGTTGTTGGCTCATGCCCAGCTTCTCCCTCACTCAAATCCCCCAAATTCTTTCTGCAGGGCTGCTCTCAGTCACACCATCCCAGCCTGCACTGACCATGAGAGCTGCCCTGACCCAGCTGCAGGACCTTGCACTTTGCCTTTCTGGACCTCAAGAGGTTGGGCTCCAGGATCTTCGGAGGTCTCTTCCAACTCCTGACATCCTGTGGCCCTCAGAAGGTTAAGCAGACTCCAACTACCTTTCTGGGGTGGTCTCATTGGGTTTGTGTCCCTGGCCACTGAGGCCACTGCAGATCTAAATCAAAGCCTTTTTCTTCTTCTCCTAGGAGCATGAAGCAAGCATTAGGCATCTCCAGGCTCACCAGTTCCAAGTGGCAGTGCAAAGCATCCTCGTGCAGCAGCAGCAGCTGTTCCTGAGGGGTACCTAACCTCTGTGGCTCTTCCCATTTCCCCCCCAGGGCACTCCCTGATGCCCAGGTGTGGCCAAGGGCAGCTCAGACAGCCCCCGGGGAAGCAGTTCCCACTCAGCTGCTGGCTGGGTGCAAGACCTGGGTCGGTCTGCAGCCTCGCTGCCCGCAGAGCCTGGCACGCAGGAGTGTGAACCCTGCCTGCACCAGGGCTCAGCCCTGGCAGCAAGTCAGGAAATTTCTCTTTTCTTCTTGAAATGTGGAAGTAGTAATCCCTTTTGTTCGAGAGATTAGAGCTGGGAAGTTGAAGGTCTCCTAGCAACCCAAGCACAAGCACTCCCACATGCCCTGCCCTGCCAGGCACCGCGGGCTGCAGGCTCTGCCACATCCTGCAGGGGATTGTACACAGCTGCTGGGCACAAGGGCAGCTGCTAACAGAAACACACAGTCAGTGCATGGCCTTGGGTGGAAAAGACCTTTGAGGTCCTTGAGTCCAACCACTGCCTAACTCTACCAAGTCTGGTGCCAACCGATGTCCCTTGGCAGCACATCTCTGCCCCTCCCAAACACCTCTGGGGAGGAGGATTCAACCCCCCCTGGGCAGCCAGTGATTGACAAACCTTTAGGTGAAGAAGTTTCCTCTCATATCCAACCTGAACCTCCCCTGGTGCAACTGGAGACCCTTTCCTCTCCTCCTATCACTTGTTCCTAGGGAGGAGAGAATGTGGCTGTCCTGCTCCAGGACCTCAGTGCCTCTTGCAGGCACTGCAAAGGAGCCAAGCTGTGGCCTCAGCAGTGCTGAGCACAGGGGGGCAACCACTGCCCTGCTCCTGCTGGCCACACTGTTCCTGATCCAGGCCAGGATGGTGTTGGCCACCTGAGCACACCCCTGGCTCACGTGCAGCTGCCCCAGGCCTCTCTCTGCCAGGCACTTCCCAGCCACTCTGCCCCAAGCCTGTAGCACTGCATGGGGTTGTTGTGACCCAGGTGCAGGACCCAGCGCTCAGCCTCACTGAACCTCACACAACTGACCTTAGCCCATCCCTCAGGCTTGTCCAGGTCCCTCTGCAGAGCCTCCCTACCCCCGAGCAGAACAAAACTCCCACCCAAGGCAGTGGCATCTGCAGACTCACTGAGGGAGCACTCATTCCCCTCACCCAGATCATGGCTAAAGACATTAAAGAGAACTGGCCTCGAAACTCAGCCCTGGGAGCACCACTCGTGGCTGGCCACCAGCTGGACTGACCTCCATCCACCACCACTCTTTGGGCCTGGACATCCAGCCACCTCTGAACCCAGAGAAGCATCCACCCATCCAGGCCACAGGCAGCCACTTGCTCCAGGGAGATGCTGTAGGAGGCAGTGTCAAACCTTTACCACAGTCCAGGTGAACCTCTGCAGCCTTTCCCTCATCCACTGCCTGGTCACCTTGTAGGAGCAGATCAGGGTCACCAAGCAGCTCCTGCCCCTCCTGAACCCATGCTGAGCAGACCTGGCAGTGTGTGGACAATGCTCCTAAGCTGAGATTGATAGGAAATTTTGTTCAGCTGATTTGTTACAGCCCAGGCAGCACTGCCTGTGCCACCCTGCAGATGGGCAGCTGCTCCTGCTTCACCCAGGCTCCTGCCATGGTCCCACACAGCCATGCTGTGCTCTCAGGTGCCAGGTTTCATGCCCAGCTGCCCAGATCATGGAATCACAGTCACAGAGTGCCAGGGGCTGGCAGGGAGCTGCAGAGCTCAGCCAGCCCAAGCCCCCTGCCCCAGCAGGGGCACCCAGAGCAGCTCACACAGCAACACATCCAGCTGGCCTTGCAAGAGCTCCACACAGGGAGACTCCACAGCCCCCCTGGGCAGCCTCTGCCAGGCTTCTCTCACCCTCCCAGGGAACAAATTCTTCCTCCTCTTCCCATGGCACTGCCTCTGCCTCAGCTTCCACCACTGCCCCTTGTGCTGGCATTGGGCAGCCCCCAGCAGAGCCTGGCTCCAGCCTCTGGCCACTGCCCCTGCACAGCTTTAGCCCCAGCAAGGAGCTCACCTCTCAGGCTCCTCCAAGCCAAGCTCCAGAGCCCTCAGCTCCCTCAGGCTCTGCTCCTAAGGAAGAGCTTCCACTGCCTGCAGCATCTTTGTGCCTCTGCCATGGACTCTCTCCAGCACTTCCCTGAGCTCCTTCCTGACCTGAGGGGCCCAGACCTGGACCCAAGATTCCAGCTGTGGCCTCAGCAGGGCAGAGCAGAGGGGCAGGAGAACCTCTCTGACCTCCTGACCACAGCCCTGCTGATCCCCCCCAGGCTGCCATTGGCCTTCCTGGCCACAGGAGCACAGAGCAGAAGTGCAGACACCACCAAGCTTTGTGTTTGCTGGGTGCTGCTGGAGAGCTTAGCAGTGGTTGATCTCCCCAGGGATGAGCAGCAGCTGAGGTGGGGTTTGGTGGAGCCAGCATGACACAGGATGCTTCACAGGAGTAAGTCCTCACAGCCAAAACCAACTCCTTCAAGGGAAGGATTATTTCATCTTTCAAATACAGCTTCTCCACCTCCCGCAGCCCTCTGCCCAGCCCCGTTTGGAAGCAGTCCCTCCAGGGCGTGCAGCGGCGGCTGCCGGCCGGCGCCAGGCCAGGCGGCTGGGGGAGGCGCGGAGCAAACCTGCAGCCTGCGCGCTTGGTGCGCTGCCGCCTGCGGGTGGGGTCCTGCCGACCCCCCGGGCAGGGTCGCTCTCCGTCAGCACGGCGCCGGCCCGCGGAGCAGCGGCCGAGGCTGCCGGGGGAGCGGGGCAGCTCCTGCCGCAGCGCACCCCCGCAGCAGCGGCTGCCGAGCGGCTGGAGGGGCGGCAGGCTGAGCCGGACCCCCTCTGCTCGGGGGCTGCGGCAGCAGCAGGCGGCCTGCAGGCAGCCAGCGCGGAGGGAGGTGGGAGGGGAGGCATCCCGGGGAGCCACAGGGAACGGGCAGGGAATGGTCCCGAGCAGAGAGCTGCAGTGCTGGGCAGAACTGCTCCAGGAAGGCAGGGTCCGAGCGGTAGAGAGCTGCTTACAAAGCCTTTTGCTCCTGTTCCACCTCACCCGGGCACAGAGCTGCTCTCTTCCGGAAGTGTTACAGGCTGCCCAGGGAGGTGGTGGCAGCCTCCTGCCTGGAGGTGTTTGCAGCCAGGCTGGAGGTGGCTGTGAGCAACCTGCTGTGGTGTGAGGTGTCCCTGCCCATGGCAGGGGGCTGGAGCTGGCTGAGCCTTGAGCTCCCTTCCAGCCCTGGCAGTTGTGTCATTGATTCTGTTTCTTCAGCAGCCCTTGGATCTTTCTGGGGAGCTACTACAAGCAAGAAGTAATTCCCTGTGACAGTGCTGCATGGGTCCCATCACTTCCCCAGCTCATTTCCTTTGGGCATTGAAACTGTGAATTCTGAACCTATTTCTATAGGAAATAGCAACTTTGGGGGTAGCTTTGGTGTTTCTTTTGAGAGCTTTCAGAAAGAAAATCAATTCTGATGGTTTGGGGTTTTGGTAAGAGACAGGGATTGTTGTCCAGGTTCTGATTGCGTTCACTTCTCCCTGGTCCTTGGTGTTCTGAACGTCACTCCTTCAAGGTCAGGCTTGATGGGACCCTCAGCAGCCTGCTCCAGACAAAGATGTTCCTGCTTACTGCACAGGCTTGGGCTTGGTGACCTTTAAAGGTCCCTTCCAACCAAAGACATTCTCTGGTTCTATGAAAATGCTCCAAGGACTTAGGAGTACAGAGAAGAGAGGCTGTAGAAGGGTGAGGGTGGTGATGTCAGCTGGGACATCCCAGTGAGTGGCAGTGCCTGGCACCAGCTCCAAGGAGAGGCAGAAATATTCCTGATGTGGCCTTCAGGTAACTTTGGGCAGCTACAGAACCTGGCAGTTAGCCCTGTGTGTTTACCCCAGAGAGACTGAGTTGTGTCCTCACTCTTCCTTCTACCCATCCTGCTCTCCTGACAGTCTCCAAGACAGCAAATGGGCAGCTCTGTGGAGCTGGGTACAGCAAAGCCACTGACTGGCTGGTGTCCTGTGTCAGCTCCAGCTGTTACTGCAGCAGCACCACCACACCTGGGAGAGCAGCCCCAGGTGGGGGCCAGCAGCCAGATGCTGTACAGCAAGAGAACAAAGAGCCTGTGCCTGGTACCAAGCATGTCAACACCTGCAGAGAACCCTTCAAAGGCTTGGAAAGATCAGGAGAGAAGAGGGCAGAGAGCATCAGGCTGTGCCTGGAGCTAACTCAGCTGCAGCTGGCTGGTTGCTCAGCTGTAGGAAGGCAGAAGGCAGAGGATGCCCTGTGCTGTACCCTGGCACTGAAAGCAACAGCAGTGACCAGCAGTCACCAAGGTGAACACTTAATGAGGAACCTGATGTAGGCCCCAGAATGTCCTACCTGCCTCAAACAGAGCAGGAGGCTATCAGAGACCAAGGAAGGATTCACTGTTTGGGACTGAACCAGTCCTGGTACTTGTGCAACAGCAGCTGAGTTTAAACACATCTAGCACTGAAGAGCAGAGAAGCAGCACTGGTGACCCAGCTGGAGTGCAGCAGGGTCCTGTGGCACTGCAGAGCAGAGAAGCAGCACTGCTGACCCAGCTGGAGTGCAGCAGGGTCCTGTGGCACTGCAGAGCAGAGAAGCAGCACTGCTGACCCAGCTGGACTGCAGCAGGGTCCTGTGGCACTGCAGAGCAGAGAAGCAGCACTGCTGACCCAGCTGGACTGCAGCAGGGTCCTGTGGCACTGCAGAGCAGAGAAGCAGCACTGCTGACCCAGCTGGAGTGCAGCAAGGTGTTTTATGCTCTCTGAAGGAACATCCAGCTGGATACCAGAGGCTGCCCAAGGAGAGGCAGCCTGGCAGGGCCCTGCTGTTTCTCTACATCTCTCATTTTCTCTTTCTGCCTTGGGTCAGTGTTTTCTCTCTGACCTGGCAAAGTTTGGGAGATGCTGCTGTAGCTGCTTGAGCTTTCCCTCTCTGCACTGGCAGGCTGGTGCCTGTCACAACCCCTCCTTAGGAGCTGCAGCACATCAGGTGGAATCATCTTGAAGCATCAGGAGTCCCCAAAAGAGAGCTTTGCTCTTCTCCCTAAGCCACCACAATTGCCCTGGTGGGACTGAGCAATGTTTTCCTACATCTTCAACATCTGCTCCTTTGTAAGAACAATAAGGACCTTTTTCAAGCCAGAGAGAAGAGCTCCTGTGGACTTTAGAGGAGAGAAGCACATGCTGGGCCAGAATCACTGAGAACCAAAGGTGTCAAAGTGCTTGGCTGTTGAAGTGTCTCTGTGATTCTTAGGTGGGATCTGCTTTTCCTGGCAAAAGGTCCTCTCCCTCAAGCCCTTCATCCTCTTCCTGCGCTCCTGCTCTGCCTCTTCGTGCAGCCAAGGACAATAACCTAATGATTGGTGAAGGATCCTCTCTCATGCCTGCAGGAGTAAGGACTAGCAGAGGAGAGGTGAGCTAGGGGGCTGGTGCCAGCAGATGGGGCCAGGCTCACTCCTGGCTTTGTGGAGGGCAAACAAACGTAGAATTAGAGCAGGACAGTTCAGGACACACAGCTTCCAAGAACTTCACTCACTGGAAAGTTGCTTAAGAAAGGCAAATTTACAGCAGATGCCAGAGAGAGCCAAGGAGGAGATAAGAGGAGGTACCTGAGAAACCTTGCAAGGACAGACTGAGGGGGCTGGGGGTGTTCAGCCTGCAGGAGAGGAGGCTCTGGGGACACCTAATAGCAGCCTGCCAGGACCTGAAGGGGAATACAGGAAGGGTGGAGAGAGGCTGTTTGCAAAGGCCTGGAAGAGGGCTTGGTGGCAATTCATTGCCTGCCACTCACTCTCCAAACCAAACCAGCAGCACTCAGCTTGGTGCCAGCTGCACACTGCTGATGTTCTGTGAAGGAACCTAGCAAAGATTGTGGTTGGCTCTCTGCTTCCTGCAAGCACAGCTTGTGTCAGGAGATGTCTGCACTTCGCTTTTTGCTCAGAGGACTATGAAGAGGGGTTCAGGAACAGGACCTGCTAGGCACCTGCTAGGGAAGAGCATAAACCAGAGCATCCCCCTGCTCATGGCTTTAAGAGGAGTGGTGCTGCCTGTCTCTAGTATGGGACATTGTGAACCACTGAGCACAGAGAGGTGAGTAGTAGGTGGCCTGAGTTCTAAGCACAGCTCAGCTTTTGTGGCCTCAGCTACACCTTTACCACCTTCCAGAATGGACAGGCTGATATTCAGGCGCAGCACTTGACCTACACAGCATCTCAGGCAGACAGAGACCATGAGAGTCCTCCCCAGAGAGGAAAAAGTCACTGTGGAAAATGAGACTTTGAGTTCTAAATCGTCAAGAAACTCCCCAAATCTTTCTGCCCAGCCTAGTGGTATCCAAGGTCAGAGCCACTGAGTCAGAAATGCTTCTGCTCTATCCATTCTGTCACAGGAATGCTGGAGTCTGGCTGCCGACAAAGAGCTTTCCCCAGCCTGTGTGCGTCCAGCCAGCCGCGGAGGTGTCCTCCCTGCGCGCCCGGTGCTGCATGCTTTGAGGCGGTTGTCATCCCGGTGGGGAAGGCGATGAAAGCTGTCAGCCTGGGACGGCTGGAGTGGGGCTAACAGCTTCCATTGTCTCTAGATGGGAGCATTTAACAACCCGTGGGCTCGGAGGAGAGAAGCTCTGAGGCATTAAGGTGCTTGTGACAGTTTACAGCCTGCAGGCAAAAAGACCTCAGACTCTCTCCTTGTCAGCGGGACTCGGCGCTGGCTGAATCATTAGCACTGACACCTCCAGATGCCTTTGAAGGCTCCTGCTCTGCGCCTAGTGCCACGCTCCACCCGTACATAAACGCTTTCCCCTCGGGCATCGGAGCTGTCAGAGCCTAGAGCCGCCAGGGGCCTCGGAGGAGAGCATTGCCCTTCCCCGGAGGGGCTGCGCTCCGCTGGGACTGACCCCGCAGGAGCGCCGCAGGGGAAGGCTCCAGCAGCAGAGCGCTGACCGTGCTCTGAGCACCACCGGCCCGAGCTGGCAGAGCAATCAAAGAGCAAACGATTCCTGATGCTGGTAAGATTCCCAGTTGTAAAGCACGAGTAGCAAATGCCCTAAGGGAGATGTTTCTGAGACACAGCCTTCGGCTCCGGTCGGGGGTTGAGGACTCGGTGTCCTACCCTCGAGACAAAGAGCCCTCCAGGGGCCGGGCGGCCCGGGGGCAGGCAGAGGCTGTGGCAGGGTTTGTTATCCCATCCCACAGCCCTGCAGGGATGTCTTGGGGTGGGGGGAGGGGGGTTGCAGTTTGGCCTAATCTGAGCCTACAGTCACAGAGACACTCAGGCTGGGAGACAGCCTCGGGGTCCCCAAGCCCAACCATCAGCCCTGCTCTGCAAGGCTCAGCCCTAAAGCACAGCCCCAAGCCCCACAGCCAAACCACCTTCAAACACAGCCAGCCCTGGGGACTCCACCACCTCCCTGCCCAGCACATCCCAAGCCCTGAGCTCTCTTTCTGTGCAAAAATGTTTCCCAATGTCCAGTCTGTTCCTTCCCTGTGGCAGCTGGAGGCTGTTCCCTCTTCTTCTGTCACTGGTACAGAGTACAGAATTAACCAGGTTGGAAAGGACCTCTGAGGTCATCCAGTCCAACCTGTCACCCAGCACCATCTAACCAACTCAACCAGGGCACCAAGGGCCCCATCCAGCCTCTTGTTAAACACCTCCAGGGATGCTGACTCCACCACCTCCCTGGGCAGCACATCCTAAGGGCCAATCTCTCTTTCTGGGCAGAATTTCTCCCTCACCTCCAGCCCAAACCTCCCCTGGTGCAGCTTGAGACAGTGTCCTCTCCCCCTGTCCCTGGGTGCCTGGGAGAAGAGACCAACCCCTCCCTGTAACCAACATCCTCCCTTGAGGGAGTTGCAAAGGGCAATAAGGTCCCCCCTGAGCCTCCTGACCTGTGGGAAGAGACCAGCACCAACCTCTCCACAGTGGCTGCAGAGAGCAAGGAGGGCTGGCAGGACCAGGAGGAGACCTGTGCCGAGGCTGATTTTGGTTTGTGTCTCTGTTTCCTCGGTGCCTTTGCATCTTCTGTGCCTTTGGTCACTTTCATAAACAGCATTTTCCATTCAGCCTCCAGTTTTGTGCAGGTGGTTTCTGTTTACTCCTTGGGGGTAAAGCACTGCCTGCCCTTTCGCCCTGGGCAGCTCTTGGCTCAGACCAGCTCAGCTCTTTTATCCTGTCGATGCCATCTGCAGAAGCACTCTGAGCAGCCTCAAAGAACACAGATTGCAGGAGAGATTTTCCTTCCCAACTCTCATCTGCACAACTGTTATCTAGTTAAGGGGTGCCAAGGAAAAGAAAGAGGAAATGCTACAGGAGCAGGAGGTAAACACACAGAGAAGATTCTTTGCCTCCTCTTTTCCTCTTGGCTTTTCTTTCCTTTTCCCTTCACTTCTGTCCTTGGAAAGGGAGGAATGAAATGGGCCCACAAAAGGGGCAATGGTTTGAAACTGGAGCAGAGTTAGGTTGGACATCAGGAAGATGTTTTGTACAAGGAGAGTGGTGAGACACAGCACAGGCTGCCCAGGGAGGTGCTTGAGGCCCTGTGCCTGGAGACATTCAAGCTCAGCCTGGATGTGGCCCTGGGGAGCCTGCTGTAGCAGGAGGTGTCCCTGCTGAGTGGAGTGGGGTTGGACAAGATGCCCTTGGAGGGTCCCTTCCAATGCAGTGCAGGCTGTGAAGCTGTGGAAATCACTCAGATGCAGAGACAAGTCAGGAGGGAAGGTTTTCATTTCTTTGGTAGCCAAGATGTGCAGATAATGAACAGCCACCTGCAGGGTGCACATCATGCTGTGAGCCTGGGACTAGGATTAAAGGGGCTGTGGTTAAAAGGAGTAGGGTTAAAGGGGCAGTCCTCTGCCTTCTGCCAGGACTGGGCTCCCTGAAGCAACAGAACTCCTAGCTGGTGCCAGAAGAGGAGGTCAGTTCAGTTCCCCCTGCAGAAGTAAGAAGGTGTCTGGATGCATTCCACCAAACTGCCAAAGGGGCAGGGATGGTTTGGTCAACAGAGCTGGAAAGCTGAGAGACAACAAAAGCACTGAGGCAGCCCTGGTGCAGCATGCCCAGGAATGAGAACCCTAAGCAGCAAAGCAGTTGCAAAGCCAAGCAGCAAGTGCCTGGTTCCAGGAACAGTCGAGAGGCAGACGAACAGCAGGGTCTGGCTGGCAGAACAAGCAGGAGAGGAGGCCACAGGCAGCCCCTGAGTCACTCTGGGCTACAGGCACTAACCATGTGAGAAGTGAGTCAAGGGGATGCAAGGGAAGTGGGTGCAGAGGGGATGAAAACAAATGAAGGAGGATTAAGGTATTGGAGGACTGAGGAGACAGGGGGAAAATGGATGGGATGGGGTGGGATGATGTCATGGAGAGATACCTTTCTTGGCCAGACATGTGGAAAAGAGAGGTACATAGATTAGCCTTCTGTTCATGATCCACTGCCAGCAGCTGCTTGTTTACAGCACAGGTTAAGATGGGAGCTGCTCCCTGACATGAGAGGAAAGCTCCTTTCACTGCAAGCCTGACTGCTCTGGCAAGGAGTGGTGGCTGGTGGCAATGCAGGTCTGCAAGAGGCATTTTCAGTCTGGTCCAGGTCTGAGGAGAAGTGGAGTGGAAAAGGAAGGAGACATCTTTCATGCTCAGATTTATGGTACCCAAAAAGCCCAAAGCCAAGCCTCATTTTTTCCAAGAACCATTGCTGGATGCTGGTGGAAGCAAACAGAATCAGATGGGCAGCTTGGAACCCAGAGAGGAGTGCTTTAAAGTGAAGGATTTGGTTTGATCTGCAGCAGCAGTCAGAGCTGGGAGGAACCTGAGCCCTCCTGTTGCCCTGCCGGTGTCTGACACGACATCAACTCTTTTCTGACTGAATGGCCATCCCCATGGCAATGGGAGAGGAGCCTGCACACTGAAGACCAAAAGGAATGAATAGATGAGAAGGAAGCACAGCAGATCCTGACACAGCCCAGGGTACAGCTTGTCTCTTGAGGAGGGAGCATGCAGAAGGAACAGTCCCTCTGTTTCCAGGGTTTATCAGTGATGTGAGAGAAGTCTGCACTGGGGGCCTGAGAAGGACAGAGAGAGCCCCATCCCTTGTTAATTTTAGCAGCACTGGGGTTATTGTGTCTGGAGCACCGAAGGTGCATCATTTAATGGGCATCTGAAACTCCTCTTAGCTCCTCTTCATTTATTTTCTGCTCCATGGTTCAAACCCAGCCCTGGATAGCTACCAAGATAAACTTTCTAGCCAAGGGGATCTGCCTATTTGCTGCAGGGCTGGAAGCAGCTCTCTGAGCTCTAGCTGGAGAGTAACCCTTGCAAGCCTCCAGCCAAGCTCCAGAGGAGCTAACTTCTGCATTTCTCAGTTCAGCTGTAGAGCTGGAAATGGAAACCAAAACTGTCCCTGGCACCAACCAGCTCCTGAGGCCTTCCTCTGGCAGGAACAAGCTTTGAAAGGAAGGGGGAGACTGGAAAGATCTGTTCTGACACAGAAAGTTCCCCTTTGGCACAAAGAGACCCACCAGGGGAGTCTTTGAAAGAAAAGCCAAAGAAATAAAGCATTAGGTTCAGAAACACCACGTGGCGAGTTCATGACTTCTCTCCACGGGCCCAGGCATCAGATTCCTCAGCCAGGCTTGGCTGAGCAAATTCTCTCCTCTCCTGCCTGTCCTCACAGGCACCTCAGCTCTCCAGCCTGCTGGGACAAGCCTAGGTGGAGCTTCCTCTCTCAGCACTGCTGGCACTCTCCTGTTCCATCAGGAAAGGGCACAAGCATCCTGCACAGCGCAGTGGAGTGAGGGAGTGGGGCCAGGCTCTCGATTCACACCGGGGAGGGAAGAGGTCAGCTCCTTAGTGCCCTCAGGCAGACAGCTGAACCTACTTCCCAGCTCTGGTGTCCTGCACATGCCTGAAGAATCCTGCGAGGCTTTGGGCCTTTGTGTGCCCAGGGAACACTCCTCCACTCTTTTTGTGCCCTGGGTTTGTGTGTCTGCCTCTTACAGCAGCCAGCCAACCCACTGAAGGGCTCTGCAGGCAGCTGGGACGAATTTGCTGTGTCAGTGCAGGCAGATGAAAATCTTTGGTTGACAAATGACTATTCACTAGAAAAACATCTCCCAGGCCAGCGTGCAGAGGAGCAAAGTCTTCCCCAGATGAGCTTTAGGAAGCTCTCCAAGCTCATAGTGGGAGACAGCCTGGTACTTCCCCTCCAGTAGTCTCTTGCACAACAGGCAAAGGAAAGGAGATTGTGGATTTTGTTCTCCCATCAGGAAAAGTCTCCTCTGGAGTCCTTTGTTATCCCTGATCCTTGTGGCCTTCCCACTGCTAGTGAAGCTTGAGAGTGCTGCCCTGCCACGGGGCCACTGCCATCTTTGAGGCTCCCTGGACCAGCCCCAGCTTGCAGACCTCTGGGCTGGAAGGGAGCTCAGGGCTCAGCCAGCTCCAGCCCCCTGCCATGGGCAGGGACACCTCACACCGCAGCAGGTTGCTCACAGCCACCTCCAGCCTGGCTGCAAACACCTCCAGGCAGGAGGCTGCCACCACCTCCCTGGGCAGCCTGTGCCAGGCTCTCACCACCCTCATGGGCAACAACTTCTTCCTCACAGCCAAGCTGAGTCTCCCCACCTCTAGTTGTGCTCCATGTGAAACAAGAACTGAGAAATCAGTGTGATCCATTTACTGCAGAGTGCCTGTGGTCTGTGAAGGTTGTCCACAGGCAGCAGCTTAGCTACAGGAGGAAGAAACGAGACTCACAGAATGGCAGGTTGGAAGGGACCACAGGGCCATCCCCCACCCTTCCCAGGCAGGAGTGCAGTTGTGATCTAAACAAAGGGCTACCTGTTGAGGCTTCTCTGACACTGCACTCAGTGCAGCAAGGGTCAGAGGGGTGCACAGTTAAGCAGTTCATCAGGAAGGAAAAAAGCAATGCCCAGAATCAAAGGCTAATCCAGGAGGAAAGAGAGCCAGGGAGGTCACCAGTCCCAGCTCTGCTCAGAGTCAGCTGGGAGGTCAGAGCAGGGGCCTGAAAATGTGCAGTTCCCAGGAACCCCAGACCCTGGATCTGCAGAATGGTTTGGCTGGAAGGGACCTGAAAGCTCATCCAGTTCCAGCCCCCTGCCATGGGCAGGGACAGCTCCCACCAGCACAGGTGGCTTAAGGCTTTGTCCAGCCTGGCCTGGAACACCTCCAGGGAAAGGACATCCACAGCCCCCTGGGCAACCTGTGCCAGAGTCTCCCCAGCCTCACTGCAAAGAATTTCATTCTAACAGCCACTCCACATCTACTTTCTTCAAGCTTCAGTCTAGTCCTCTCCTCCTATTACTCCAAGCCCTGGCAAGAAGTCCCTTCCCAGCTTTCCTGTGGCCCCCTTCAGGTACTGCAAGTCTGCTCTAAGATCTCCCCTGAGCCTTGTGCTCCAGACCCCTCCCCAGCCTTGTGCTCCAGACCCCTCCCCAGCTTTGTTGCCCTTCTCTGGACACCTTCAAGTCTCTCAATGTCCTTCTGAAACTGAGGGGCCCAGACCTGGACACAGGACTCCAGGTGTGGCCTCAGCAGTGCTGAGCACAGGGCAGGATGAGCTCCCTGCTCCTGCTGGCCACACTGCTCCTGATGCAGGCCAGGATGCCCTTGGCCTTCTTGGCCCTCTGGGCACACTGCTGGCTCATGTTCAGGTGCTGTCAATGAGTCCCCCCAGGTCCCTTTCTGCCTAACTGCCCTTATTGCCCTCTACAACTCCCTGAAGGGAGGCTGTAGCCAGGTGGGGGTTGGTCTCTTCTCCCAGGCACCCAGCACCAGAACAAGAGGACACAGTCTCAAGCTGTGCCAGGGGAGGTTTAGGCTGGAGGTGAGAAGAAAGTTCTTCCCAGCCAGAGAGATTGGCCCTTGGGATGTGCTGCCCAGGGAGGTGGTGGAGTCCCCATCCCTGGAGGTGTCTAGGAAGAGCCTGGCTGAGGCACTTGGTGCCATGGTTGAGTTGATCAGATGGTGCTGGGTGATAGGTTGGACTGGATGATCTCAAAGGTCTCTTCCAACCTGGTTAATTCTATTCTATTCTATTCTATTCTATTCTATTCTATTCTATTCTATTCTATTCTATTCTATTCTATTCTATTTCATTTCTATCTCCTGCCCTTGGCCTCTGCCCCTCTGCCCAGCCTGTCCAGGTCCCTCTGCAGAGCTCTCCTTCCCTCTAACAGCTCAGCTCCTGCCCCCAGCTTGGTGCCATCTGCACATTCACTGCTGATGGACTCAATGCCCTCCTCCAGATCATCAATGAAGATATTGAGCAGGCTGGGGCCCAGCACTGCTCCCTGGGGCACACCACTGGTGCCTGGCTGCCAGCTGGCTGTGGCACCATTCACCACCACTCTCTGGGCTCAGCCTCCAGCCAGTTCCTCACCCAGCTCAGAGAGCTGCTGCCCCAGCCAGGGGCTGACAGCTTGGCCAGGGGGGTGCTGTGGGGGATGGTGGCAAAGGCCTTGCTGCAGCCCAGGCAGACTCCATCCACAGCCTGCCCCACAGCCACCAGGCATCACCTGGGCATGGAAGGAGCTCAGGTTGGTCAGGCAGGAGCTGCCCTTCCTGAATCCCTGCTGGCTGGGCCTGAGCCCTTGGCCATGCTGTGAGTGCTGTGTGACTGCACTCAGGATGTCCTGTCCCACAACCTTGCCTGGCACTGAGGTCAGGCTGACAGCTCTGGAATTCCCTGGCTCCTGCTCCCAGCCCTTCTTGTGGATGGGCATCACCTTGGCAGCTTCCAGTCCTCTGGGACCTCTCCAGGGAGCTTTGTAGGACTCCTTTAAGATTCTCCTTAATTAACTTTGGGAAACTTCATTAGAATTTCCTCCTGGTGGTTTCCTGGGGCATCTGCCCCTGGCCTGTGCTGTGCCAGGCTCTCTAATTACCTAAACAAATGCTGCCTCCTCCTCAAGATTCCATCCTCCTGCACTGCAGAGGATGCTTGGTGTTGCACTCAGAGGGTAGCAGCTCACCCAGGCTGCATTCTGCACTGCCCAGCTTGTGCTGCTCTTCCTTCTTTACAGCACAGTCTCAACATTAACCTCCTCAGGAGGTTTTTGTGGCTTTATTTCTTTTCTCATGATCATTAATTCCCTCTCAGGTTTCTGACAGTATTGACTCTGGGGCTGGCATGGGAACAGAAGTGAGCACTCCCTGCAAGGAGCTGGGTGGCCTTTGTGCTCCACTTCTGGCCTGCAAGGCACAGCAAAATGCTCCTGCAGAACCCTTCTCACCTCAGAAATGGAGCTGCTTGGGTGGAGGTAGCTCAGACTGCACACAGCTCTAAGTGTGAAGGGAGATGCTGTGCTTCCACAGGGTCCCAGCTTCAGGCAGCAGGAGGCCTGGAGGTGGCCTTGGGCTTATCTTACGAGCAGGAAATTGCAGCACAGGACAGGAAAGCTACAGGGCAGCTGCATGCTTCGTGCATCTAAACCAGACACAATGCTTTGGGCTGGAAAAGATCTCTGAGATCAGGCAATGCAGCCAGCAGCCCAACACCACCATGGCCACTAAACCATGTCCTGGAGCACCATGTCCTGGAGCACCATGTCCTGGAGCACCATGTCCTGGAGCACCATGTCCAAGCATTCCTGGAACACCTCCAGGGGTGGGGACTCCACCACCTCCCTGGGCAGCCTGTGCCAGTCCCTGACCACTCTGGCAGGAAGCTAATTTTTCCTAATCTCCATCCTAACCCTCCTCTGGAGCAACTTGAGGCCAGTTCCTCTCACCTTGGTGCTAGTTACCTGGGGGGAAGAGACCAAGAGCCACTTCACTACCACAACCTTTCAGGGAGTCACAGAGAGCAAGGAGGACTCTGCCCAGCCTCCTCCTCTCCAAAAAGGAAAAAAGAGAAATAAGCAATTTGTGTCCCAGCACTTCCAGGCTCTCCCTAGGGAGCTGCTTGCAGTTTGTGTCCCAGCACTTCCAGGCTCTCCCCTAGGGAGCTGCTTGCAGTTTGTGTCCCAGCACTTCCAGGCTCTCCCTAGGGAGCTGCTTGCAGTTTGTGTCCCAGCACTTCCAGGCTCTCCCTAGGGAGCTGCTTGCAGTTTGTGTCCCAGCACTTCCAGGCTCTCCCTAGGGAGCTGCTTGCAGTTTGTGTCCCAGCACTTCCAGGCTCTCCCTAGGGAGCTGCTTGCAGTTTGTGCCCCAGCACTTCCAGGCTCTCCCTAGGGAGCTGCTTGCAGTTTGTGTCCCAGCACTTCCAGGCTCTCCCTAGGGAGCTGCTTGCAGTTTGTGTCCCAGCACTTCCAGGCTCTCCCTAGGGAGCTGCTTGCAGTTTGTGTCCCAGCACTTCCAGTCTCTCCCTAGGGAGCTGCTTGCAGTTTGTGCCCCAGCACTTCCAGGCTCTCCCCTGGGAAGCTGTTTCCCAGGAGCTCAGCCCCTCTACCAGACTGGTGCCTGGGGTTATCCTCCCTCCACAGTGCCAGGACCCTCCAACTGCCCTGGCTGCCCCTCAGGAGGTTTCTCTGCCTAATCTCCAGCCTGGCCTGGCCTGTCTGGATGGCAGCACAGCCTGGCAGGGTGTCAGCCACTCCTCCCAGTTTGCTAGCACCAGGAACTGGTGGCAGGTCCACAGCATCTCCTCACCCAGATGCTAGATGAGGCTGGCTCCAGCTTCTGCCAGGGAAGGCTGAACAGAGAGCTGGAAGCATCTTACAGGGGCCCAGCCCCTCGTGCCTTTCCAAAGACAGAGATCAACACTTGGGACCCTTAAGGAGGTTATGGTTGTAGAGAAAGACTATGAAAGGGACTTGAGTCTGCTCTGTGAGGGTCTCCAGAGGGAGAAGCTTCTTGATTCAATTCCATTCCCAGCTGTTTTGGAGGACAGAGTGCAGCTCATCCATCTGCAGGGCAGGAGAGCTGCCAGGAGCTGAGGCTCTGCTTGCCAGTCCAGTGCAAAGCTGAAAATCAGTGGCAGGGGTTTGACTTGGCTGCTCCCACACACAGCAGGCTGGGGACAGCGCTCAGAGGGGCCCAGGGTCTCTGCTTAAAAGCAGCTGCAGCCACTGCTGGGTGCTGTGTGGCAGGGCAGGGCCCCCAGCTCCTCTTACCCCTGGCACATCAGACTCCTTAGACCAGACTGAGCTCCTGTGGGTGGATGCAGCTCTGTGGCCAGGAGCTGTGGAGACCCCAGGGGCCTCTGGCTAGGGCCCCATTTCAGATGTGCTCCTTCCTGGCTTGCAGCACATCAGTGCTGGGCAGGCCTGGTGCTACCCTCTGGAGGAGCTGCAGCACGGGATCCACAGGCTGCACAGCAGCAGGGCTGGCAGAGGGCAGGGCTGGCAGAGGGCAGGGCTGGCAGAGGGCAGGGATGGCTCAGGCAGGGCTGGCAGAGGGCAGGGCTGGCAGAGGGCAGGGCTGGCAGAGGGCAGGGATGGCTCAGGCAGGGATGGCAGAGGGCAGGGCTGGCAGAGGGCAGGGCTGGCAGAGGGCAGGGCTGGCTCAGGGCAGGGATGGCTCAGGGCAGGGATGGCAGAGGGCAGGGCTGGCTCAGGGCAGGGATGGCTCAGGGCAGGGATGGCAGAGGCAGGGATGGCAGAGGGCAGGGCTGGCTCAGGGCAGGGATGGCTCAGGCAGGGATGGCTCTGGCAGGGATGGCTCAGGGCAGGGATGGCAGAGGGCAGGGATGGCAGAGGGCAGGGATGGCTCAGGGCAGGGATGGCTCAGGGCAGGGATGGCTCAGGCAGGGATGGCTCTGGCAGGGATGGCTCAGGGCAGGGATGGCTCAGGGCAGGGATGGCAGAGGCAGGGATGGCTCAGGGCAGGGATGGCTCAGGCAGGGATGGCTCAGGGCAGGGATGGCTCAGGCAGGGATGGCTCTGGCAGGGATGGCTCAGGGCAGGGATGGCAGAGGGCAGGGATGGCAGAGGGCAGGGATGGCTCAGGGCAGGGATGGCTCAGGCAGGGATGGCTCTGGCAGGGATGGCTCAGGGCAGGGATGGCAGAGGCAGGGATGGCTCAGGGCAGGGATGGCTCAGGCAGGGATGGCTCAGGGCAGGGATGGCTCAGGGCAGGGATGGCAGAGGGCAGGGCTGGCTCAGGGCAGGGATGGCTCAGGCAGGGATGGCAGAGGGCAGGGCTGGCTCAGGGCAGGGATGGCTCAGGCAGGGATGGCTCTGGCAGGGATGGCTCAGGGCAGGGATGGCAGAGGGCAGGGATGGCAGAGGGCAGGGATGGCTCAGGGCAGGGATGGCTCAGGGCAGGGATGGCTCAGGGCAGGGATGGCTCAGGCAGGGATGGCAGAGGGCAGGGATGGCTCAGGCAGGGATGGCTCAGGGCAGGGATGGCAGAGGCAGGGATGGCTCAGGCAGGGATGGCTCAGGCAGGGATGGCTCAGGGCAGGGATGGCTCAGGCAGGGATGGCTCAGGCAGGGATGGCAGAGGCAGGGATGGCAGAGGCAGGGATGGCTCAGGGCAGGGATGGCTCAGGGCAGGGATGGCTCAGGCAGGGATGGCTCAGGCAGGGATGGCTCAGGGCAGGGATGGCTCAGGCAGAGATGGCTCAGGCAGAGATGGCTCAGGCAGGGATGGCTCAGGGCAGGGATGGCTCAGGCAGGGATGGCTCAGGCAGGGATGGCTCAGGGCAGGGATGGCTCAGGCAGGGATGGCTCCATCTTCATTCCACCCCTGAGCAAAGCTGGAGCAGAGCTGCTCTGTGACAGGATAAGGTGAAATGGGCACAACAGGACATCAGGGAAACTCCATTGGAACGAAGGAAAAATGCTGTGTGGGCTCTCAAGCAGCACCCTGGGGCTGCTCTCTCTCTGGGCAGTCAGCTCTCCAGCCTGCCTAGAGAGCTGAGGAGGTCTTCACCTCTGGAGATGCTCAGAACCCACTGGGCACAGTCTTGGGCAATGGGCTGTAGCTGAGTGCTGTGAGCAGGGACTGGATCATCCCCAGAGGTGCCACCCAGCCTCAGATGGTCTCTGATTCAAGGACTTCTTTCCCTCTAAATCCAATATTTCAGTTAGCTCTGCAAGAGGCACAGAGTCTGCTTTTGGTACAGCTCCTCCTTTCTGTGACCTCTTGCAGTATGGAATGGTACAGAAGCACAAAACCAGAGAATCCTTTTGGTTGGAGACCTTTCAGCTCACCCAGTCCAACCATTCTCCAGCTCTGCCCAGGCTGGTGCCAAAGCACAGCCCTCAGCACCACATCTCTGCATCTTTTGAACATCTCCAGGGATGAAGGCTCAACCAGCTCCCTGGGCAGCCTGTGCCAAGCTCCCAGAACCCTTCCAGCCAAGAAGTTTCTTCTAATCTCCAACCTAAACCTCCCCTGGTGCCACCTGAGGCCGTTTGCCTTCATCCTCTCCCTTGTCACCACGCTCAGAAGCCTTTTGTGTGTGGCCCTTTGGAGGAGTTTTCACACACAGAATGTTAGGGGTTGGAAGGTACCTTGAAAGCTCCTCCAGTCCCACCCCAGAGCAGGGGCACCTACAGCAGGACTGCATCCAGGTGGGCTTTGAATGTCTCCAGAGAAGGAGAAGGTGCTGATCACCAGTCAGGGCCTGTGTGGAGCTCTGCTCAGGTCCCAGTGGGATATGCCAGCTCCGTAGCCCCAGCTGAGCTCTCACCAGCAGCTGGTGGGAAAGGGTTTGTAAGGTCATGCTTCCCTCTGCTGCCTCAACCTCCTGCACCCTGGCTGCTCTCTGGCTTGGCCTCTGTCTTCAATGGCTCTCCAGGGTCTGTTCCCCCATGCATTTATCACACCAAATCTGAAGCACTTCATCCTCCTGGATTCCCTTGCACCCTGCAGTGATGATTCCACACCACCTACGACTTTGCCTACACCTGTTTGCTTTAGAGCTGCTGCCTGGGCTGAGTTTCCTTACCCCTGTGTTGCAATCAGTGAATAATCACTCCCCCTGCATCTTCTCCATGGTGCTAATGATTTCATGCACCATTAAAATGTTCACCTCAGGAATGTGTCTCTGTGATGAGGAGTGCTGCTCTGCCTACTCATACAGCACTTGCTCCGTCCTCCTACCCCTCCTCGCCACCTCCCACTCTCCTTACTCTACCAGATGTGTCTCTGGGCTGGCAGGACAGGACCACAGGCAATGCCCAAGATGTGGGCAGCAGCAGGGTTCTGCTTTTTCCTGTGATTCCTTCCCTTTCCTATGAATTTGCAATGTTTTAAGTACTGAGCAGAGACCTTCCTCGAATGATCCAACAGCCTGCCACGATCTGTTCCCTGGGATGTAACAACTGAGCTGATGGATGGGAAGCTGGCCAGGAGCAGGCAGGGTGAGCCTGCAGCACAGAAGGCCAAGGGCAGCCTGGGCTGCAGCCAAAGCAGCACTGCCAGCAGAGCCAGAGAGGGGATTCTGCCCCTGTGCTCTGCTGAGACCTCCCCTGCAGGGCTGGGTGCAGCTCTGCAGCCCTCAGCACAGCAAGGACCTGGAGCTGATGGAGAGGCTCCAGAGGAGGCCAGGAGAATGCTCAGGGGCTTGGAGCAGCTCTGCTGCCAGGCCAGGCTGAGGGAGCTGGGGGTGTTGAGCCTGGAGAAGAGAAGGCTGCAGGCAGAGCTCACAGCAGCCTGCCAGGACCTGAAGGGGCTGCAAGAAGGCTGCAGAGAGACTGTTGGCAAAGGGCTGTCCTCACAGCAGAGCAGCTCCAGCCCTCTGCTCCTCCTCCTGGCCCTTCTCTGGACACCTTCCAGCCCCTCCAGATCCTTCCTGGCACAGAGGCTCCAGAGCTGGCCCCAGAGCTGCAGCTGTGGTCTCAGCAGAGTGGAGCAGAGGGGCAGAATCCCCTCCCTGCCTGCTGGCCACACTTCTCTTGCTGCAGCCCAGGCTCTGCTTGGCTCTCTGGACTGCAAGTGCTCCCTGCTGGCTCCTGTTGAGCTTCTCCTCCCCCAGCACCCCCAAGGCCTTTCCTCCAGGGCTGCTCTTGAGCCAGTCCCTGCCCAGACTCCATCAGTGCCTGGGTAGCCCCAACCCAGATCTAATTAGGTTGTTAGCTAAGCTAATGATGCATTGTGATTATGATCTCTTATGTTACATTAAACTCTTCCCTCTTTATCTTAACCCTGGGGGTTGTGTGCTACTCTTCCCCTCCCTTTTGTGCTGGGGGGAGCAGGCAGCTCAGCCCTTGCACTCAGCCATCACCCAGAGCTCCATTCTTCACAGCCACAATACATCCTCACAGTAAACCTCTGCCTGCAGCTCCTTCATGGAGCACCTTCCCCTGACTTCCCCTGTCCCAGGCACTGCCTCTTGCAGAGGCCTTGCTGCATGCACTCTTTGTGGCTTTTGAAAGCCAGACAGAGTTAATGAAAGCAACTGGAGGTTTTTTAGGTCAACATTAGAGCCTGGTCCTGCTCTGAGGCTCCTGATTCTGTAAACCATCCTCATGCCTGCCTTTGAGAGCAGCTGGACAGTCATTAGCGTGGTGCTTTCAGGTAATCCCTCAACAGCCCTTAAAGCCTTCCCTTACAATGGGGTCTTGGAATACTCTGTGCTGCTTCTCCAGGGCTATTTTCTCAGAGGGTCTTGTTCCTAACAATAGTGCAAGGAATAATGGTCCTCATCTTCACCTGAAAGCAGAGCACATGTTCAGCCAGGCTCACAGCACACAACAAGCCTCTTGGCTTCGCTCCCTGCCTCTCAAAGCGCTCTGAGCAGGGCCACAGCCACTGAGTTCTGTCCCCACTTGGTGCTCACTCTGCAATCCATGCATTTTGTGGCTGAACAGGAGAGGAAAACCAAGCAAAACCCCCAGGCAGCTCTATTCTTAGCAGAGGCAGAGCAGCTTGCCAGGCCTCTTCTGGCACTGTCAGCCAGTGGTTTATGGTCAGTGTCAGCTAAGGGTGGCCTCCCATAAACACAAACACGAAGCATTTTTCACCCAGGGGCTGGAACCAAAGCCACATTCCTGACCCGAGTGTATTGAAAGCTTGGGGCTCTGCTCATTCCCCTGATGATTCTGCTGCTGGGGAGGGCTTCACGCTGCAGCCACACCATTGTGCAATGCTTTTCTTAGAGCCATCAGCAAGCAAAGTTGTTTGGGATTAATCATCACAGCAACTCACCGCTGCAATCTCATTGACCCCTTGGACCTCTTCCTTCCCCCCTCACCCCGCCCCCAAAAGGAGTGTTTTGTCAATATCCTACCCCCTCCTGGCTCATTCAGCACGAAAACAACAACAAATCACTTCTGGTGGTGGGTTGAGACTTCCCCCCCAGCACTGACTTTGCCAGGCCAGAGCAGTTGGAAGCAGATGAGAGCTGCGCTTCCAAGCAGAACTGCAAGGGAATGCAGTGAGCTTGCACAAAGCATACAGCAGTTGCAGGTATTTGCATTTAGCAGCACAAGGAGCCCCGAGGGAGAGCAGGGGGAGCTGCCAGCTTCTCCTTCCCTGCCTCCCCCCAGCCCCCTGTACCAAAGGGAGAGGAGACAAGCAGAGGAGTTACCAGCAAAGGTCAGGCCGAAGCAAGCCAGGATCCCTCCCCAGAGCAGAGCAAAGTTGTTTTGGTACAAGCAGTTTCAGTTCCTCCTCTCTCCCCTGGGACTCTTCAGCATCTCTTTGGTTTCCTTTTCACACCCAGCAGTGATTTGTTTGCATTTTGCTACTGCTCAGCACCTGTGGCAACTCCTAGAGGCACAGCCTGAACCCACCACACTCCTGCTTGCCCCCTCTCTGACTGCTGCTCCCTTTGCAGGTCAGTGTCTGGCTGCAGCAGGACTCCCCAGCACCTCGACCCCCCAGTGCAGGCTCCTGGCCCCACGCTGGCCTGGGGGCTCGCTGGCTCTCCTCCTCGCTCTGTGGTGCTGCCTCAGGGAGCCTACTTCCCTAGCTTCTTGCCCAGGGGGGTTGGGAGGGCACTTTCTAGTGCAGCACGCAGGGCCTGGCTGTCAGCTTCTCCCTCTGGCTACAGCCGAGTTTTACACAGCTGGCTGCCCTGCCAGCAAGTGCAGCTGCTGGGCACAGCCTGGGCACAGCTGCACTCCTGCTGCAGTCTCTTCTCTTAGTGCTGTCACAGGGGACATCCTTTGCACGCTCTGTGAACAGGAGTGCAGACATCTCACAGAGGGAAAGCCTGCAAGAAGCTAAGGAAAAACACCGCTACCAGGGCTTGCTTTTTGCCTTTGCACACACACAGCCCCTGCACAACGCTGAAGCCAGAAAAGCAGTCAGAAGATCTGCTGCAGAGGTGTGGGGAAGGAGCTGAGGGAGGGCAGAGCTCCAGGGGCAAGCAGCCCAGGATGAGAGGAGCCCAGGAAGTTCCACCCCAATGGCAGGAAAGCCTTCCTTGCTGGGAGGGTGCTACGAGAGCAGAGCTTCTGCCTTGCCTCTCACTCACACCTAGGGAGGTGGTGGCAGCCTCCTGCCTGGAGGTGTTTGCAGCCAGGCTGGAGGTGGCTGTGAGCAACCTGCTGTGGGGTGAGGTGTCCCTGCCCATGGCAGGGGGCTGGGGCTGGCTGAGCCTTGATGTCCCTTCCAGCCCTGACAAGTCCATGATTCCCCTCTCTTTTCCTCTTCCTTTTCCCTTCCCCCCTCCTCCCCATTTTCCCCCTGTTTTATTTTCCCTTTTCCCCCCTTTTATTTTTTACCTCTTTCCTACTTCTCTGCTTCCTTCCCCTTTCCCCCCTTCATTTTCCCTCCTTTTTCTCTTTTTACCTCTCCTCTATTTTCCCTTTGCTCCCCTGTGTTGTCCCTTCCCCCCCCTTCAGGAAGATGTTTGTAACTTACAAACAACGTGGCAAAGACAAATGTTCATGGAAGTTGATAACTTTATTGATGTGAGAAGTGGCCCCCACGGATCAGACAGGCTCCATGCAGAGCAAGGATGGGTATTTGCAGTGGCAATGCACAGCATTTAGGCAGCAGGTGAGACAAGCCTGTGGGGATAGCAGAAAGAGATTCAGTTCCCAGGAGCTGAATGGCTCTCGCCCATGGGGGTTGCTCAGCCAGAGCCATGAAGCCCCAGAGGCTGGGGATCAATTATTCACAGCTGGCTGTGCCCCAGTGGGCAGCGCTGCTGCTGTGCAGTAGAGGCTTTGGGGCACTCTCACGTGCCAGGCATGGTTGGCTGCTGGCAGGAAGGCCTCATGGTCCGGGGCTGGGCTGCCCACAATGCTTCTGGTGCCAGGCACTGGCTTGGTCCTGGGGAAACCGAGGCACAGCAGAATCCTGGTTGCAGGGGGAGGCAGGCTTGGCTCTGGCTCCCAGGCTCATGGCTTCTCTTGCAGCTTGCAGGTCAGACAGCTTGCCCTGGAGCCATGAATCTGCCTGAGTGCCTCCACTGCCTGCACTGCAGACAGAGACTCACTGCTGCTGAGCATTGAGCGCCAAGCCCTTGCTTGGGTTTGGGGAGGGCTTTCACATGGTTCTTATGCCAATCACTTCTGCTCACTCCTGAAAGCCATGGAACCAACTCATTTCTCATGGCAACACACAGAAGGCCTTCTCAAAATAGGGTGGCTTCAACCCCCCAGGCCCTCAGTTCAGCACAGCTACCAGAGTGGGGTTTGATTTCTAGGTACACTAAAACAAAGAGATCCACACAAGATGCTGGCTTGGTGTGGTGGGAGGTGTCCCTGCCCAAGGCAGGGGCTTGGAACTAGGCACAGAACTAGATCATAGGCACAGGATCACCAGAGTTGGAAGGGGCCTCTAAAGGTCATCCAGTTTAACCCCCTGCCTCCCTCCCCACCCCCCCCCTTCATCTTCCCAAAGCAGCTCAGAACTGCTCCCTCCACCCCATGCTCCCCCTGCCTAAGCTGCTCCTGCTCCACCACTGCCATTCCTGCACCCAGCCCAGAGCCTGGGGCAAGACCCTCAGCAGCCAAGGGACCACCCAGAGGAGCTCAGCCCCAGCCAGCACCCGTGGAGGGGAGGGGAGCAGGCAGCAATGTTGGCCCTAACAACCGGGGGGCCAGCAGGCCCCCCGGCCTTTGGAGTCACCACCACCAGCACCCAGGGTGCACCAGGGGCACTCACCAGGGAGGAGAGGAGGATCCTCAGCCCCGAGGGGCTCAGCTTAGGGCTGCTGCCCTTCCTGGGGGGGATTAAATAGGGGAGTGGGTGGGGAGGGCAAAGAGTCCACACCTGGGGTGGGAGGAGACTGCAAGGGAGCCCAGGTGCTGTGGGTTTGAGGGGAAAAAGGGGGAAAATGGGGCAGGAGGGGTGGCAAAGGGGCAGAGTGTGGCAGCAGTGGCACTGGGCAGGAATGGAGATGACAATGATATTCAGGCATTGACTTGTGGTGAGTGCCAGAGGCTCCATCTGGCCAGCTCCAGGATGTTCCTCTCCCCTTGGCTGTTAGATGATTTACTGACAAACCCAAACATGACTCTGATAGGCCAAGAGTGAGGTCAATAAACAAACAAACAGCCCCACACAGCCTCTGCTAAGCTGATTGCACAGCTCCCCTCTCAGCACTCTGGATCTCAACCCAGGTGTTTTTATGGGGGGCTGTTTTCCTGCTCATCTGTGTGTGGGGAGGGGGCAGGCTGTGTGAGACCAGGACACTGCTGGGCTGAGGAGGGGCCAATGGCTTCAGCTGGCAGAGCTGAACTCTCCTGCAGCTACACAGGAGCAGTCCCTGCCACAAGGAACCCTGTGGCCTCTCCTCTGTGAGTGTGCAGACAATCCGAGTCTGGGATGGAAACCCTTTGGTCTCCAGGCACAAGTGCTTGAGTTATAAAGAGAAGGAAAGAGAAGAGAGAGTTCTTCCAGCAGGAGAGCTGCACTGCTCTGCCAGGAGAGGTTCTCTGGTCCCAGGCCATGGGCATCAGATCCAAGTGTGAGCAGGGGAAGATCTCAAGAGCTGCCTGCATTGGTGCCTGCTGTTGTCCCTCCCCAGGGGCAGGGCCCTGCACTCATCCTTGAACTGTCTATTCTCACCCCTAGCAGTGAAACCCGAGGGGTTTTATCCTGGTGCTGAGTGCCAGTCCCCTCCATCCCCGTGGCTCTGTCTGTGAGTCCCTCTCAGATGTTCCTCGTGTGCCCCTCATTTCTCAGACTGAGCTGCAGGCAGAGAATGAGACCTCAACATCAGCAGCCTCTGGCAGCTGAGGTATCAGAGGGCTCAGGTGGCCTGGGGCACTTCAAGCCTCTCGCCCTTGCAATGGCCCTGGGCAGCTGCGTGCAGGTAGCTGATTCCCACTCCAGAGGGGTGGCAGTAAGTCACCTGGAGCTGGGCAGCTAAATGTGGGTTGTTTGCATGGGAGCTCAGTGCCAAGCCTGTGTGTCAACAGGAGCCCAGTTCAGAGTGGCAGCTGGGGCATGCTGCCTGATGCTGCATGGCACCCCAGGGTTGTTTTGAACATGCAGGGAGAGTGTGCAGCACAGCTGGGGTGGCAAGCTGAGGTGACATCAGCTCAGCCCTCAGCCACAGACTGACATCAGCTCAGCCCTCAGCCAGAGGGGCGCCAAAGGCATTGCATGATTGCCCTCTTTGCAAGCAGAATGAGTGTCCAGAGGCATGCCTGCATCACAGGGGTTGGAAGGGACCTCTGGAGAGCTGCCAGTCCAAGCCCCCTGCCTGAGCAGGAGCAGAGAACCCAGCACAGGGCACACAGAACACATCCAGATGGGTGCATGGCAGGTGGGCTGCAAAATTAGCCTTCCAAGTACAAAACTTTGGCAGCCACGACCCACTGGGCAAGACTCCAAGGCAGAGTATCACTGCCTGGCACCCTCAAAAGTCCCTCCCCAGCTTTCCTGGAGCCCCCTGCAGATCCTGGAAGGCCACAGTGAGGTCTCCTGGGAGCCTTCTCCTCTCCAGCCTGCACAACCCCAACTCCCTCAGTCTGTGCTCACAGCAGAGCAGCTCCAGCCCTCTGCTCCTCCTCGTGGCCCTGCTCTGGACACCTTCCAGCCCCTCCAGATCCTTCCTGGCACAGAGGCTCCAGAGCTGGCCCCAGAGCTGCAGCTGTGGTCTGAGCAGAGTGGAGCAGAGGGGCACAATCCCCTCCCTGCCTGCTGGCCACACTTCTCTTGCTGCAGCCCAGGCTCTGCTTGGCTCTCTGGGCTGCAAGTGCTCCCTGCTGGCTCCTGTCCTCGCCATCCTTCTGTCAAGCTGGAACTGCTCTAAGCCTTCAGTCAAACAGTCCCTGAGCTCCCTGCACAAACACACTGCCTGCTGGTGCTTTGTAGGCAACAAGTGATGCTGGGCAGTGCAGGGAGGCACAGAGCTGCCAAGACAGGGCTGGTAACAAGTCAAAGCCTGCTGAGGGGCAGCATTGCAAATAACACTTTGCACTGGACCAGTTAACAGGTAAAAGGCAGAGGATGGGAGAGTCCTGCCCAGCTCTCACAAAGCTTGACTGCAAGGGGTCTGTTCTAAACAATGCTCAAAGTCTTGGCATCACATCTGGGCTCTGGGAACAGGGAACAGCTGGATTCAGAGCCAGCTTGGAGACCCCAAAGTGCATCTTGGCTGCTGGAGGCCAGAGCTGGCCAGATCCAGCCCAGGTGTGTGCTGCAAGGATGCAGTTATGACTGAGACAACAAAAGCAGTGTCTTGACAACACATTTTCATCCCCTTGGAACTGAGCCATTTCTGCTGTTCCCATCCAGCATGCCTCCAGGGGAGTGAAGAAGCTAAAGAATTTTTAACAGCTCCAGTTAGTATTTTTTTTCCAGGGGAATCTTGGAAGCTGCATTTGAAAGGCACCCACAGCCACTCAAGATGCAGAGAGCCAGCTCATCACCAAGCCAGCACTCACAGCACGCTCTGGGGTTGTGGGTTTCTTTCCAGCAGAGATTTCTGCAGCAGAACAAGCTCTGAAAAGCCTTTGCCTTGCCTTGCCTGCACTGTGGGCTTGGTTTCTGCAGGGGTGACCTCCTGACACTGAATCCCAGCTGGCAGAATCCTTTGCACAGAGCCAGGCTCGGGTGGCTTCTCTCCAGACAGCAGCACCCAGAGTGTGATTCATGCTGCAGAAGGAAAGGGAAAGGGTTGTGGGAAGGACTGGGACTGCTCAGCCTGGAGAAGAGAAGGCTCTGGGGAGACCTTGTAGCTACATTTCAGTATCTGAAGAAGGCCTGCAGGAGGGCTGGGGAGGGACTGCTCAGAAGGGCTTGGAGGGGGAGGACAAGGGGCAGTGGTTTGGAACAGGAGCAGGGCAGGTTTAGGTTTGGGGCTGATCTGCTGGAGATCAGCTCTGGGAAACAGGACCTGGGAGCCCTGGTGGGTGGGAGGCTGACCAGGAGCCAGCAATGTGCTCTGGTGGCCAGGAAGGCCAATGGCTTCCTGGGGTGCATCAGCGGGGCTGCGGTCAGGAGGTTCTCCTCCCCCTCTGCTCTGCCCTGCTGAGGCCACAGCTGGAATCTTGTGTCCAGGTCTGGGCCCCTCAGGTCAGGAAGGACCTGAGCCAGGGACTAGGCTAAAGCTCCCCCTTCAAACTGTAAAACCTGGCACAGGCTTTCTCCTGGGAGAAGAGAGAAAGGTTCAGCAGTTTCCCTTCCATGCAATTGGTGGCAAAGTCCTTGTTGGAAAGCAAGGCAGCTCCTGGGGTGACCCAGCTGTAGCCTTAGACACCCTGGGCTTGGTTTTTCTCTTTCACTAAGCAGCAGAATATTTTGGTGAGAGCATCTAAATACGAAGTCTGGAGACTGTGATCTTCTCTTTGCAGCTTCTGAGAGATCTGTTGCATCCTTCTGTCTTTTCTTCTTCAGAGCAATCACATCTTAAAGGACTTTGATCATCCTCTCTTTTTTGAGTCAGGCTCAAACCATTCCCACCAAAAAAAGCCCAACCCAACCCAAAAGCCTGAGAGGAGGAGAATCCTCACTTACCCCTAGAGGAAACTGCTGTAGGCTGTGCAGTGCTACCATTCAGAGGGCAGCTCGAAAGACCCAGAAACAGCAAGCCTGTAGGTAAAGCTTTCTTCCTTCAAGTTAGGAGCTGTAGGTTTATTTTGAGAGCACTTAGATGGAGGTTTTGCTTTCCATGGGAATGGTGTGAAATATACTTTATATAAGCCCAAAAGAGGCACTGGAGGTTTGTTTTGGAACCACTCAGACTGTGTTACTATTTTCCCATGGAAATGGTGTAAAGCAGATTTTATATAAGCAACAAAACAGGCACTGGAGGTTTATTTTGAAACCACTTAGATGCAGCTATTATTTTCCATGGAAAATGTGTAAAGCAGGTTTTATATGAGCCAAGGAGGCCCAAATATTCTCAGCATTAGCTTATCACAGCACCACAGAGCATCAGGGGTTGGCAGGGAGCTGCAGAGAGCATCCAGTGCAGCCCCTGCCAGAGCAGCAGCACCCAGGGCAGGCCACACAGCAATGCAGCCAGGGGGGGTTGGAAAGGCTCCAGAGAAGGAGACTCCACAACCTCTCTGGGCAGCCTGCTCCAGGGCTCCCTCACCCTCACCCCAAAGAAGTTTCTCCTCCTGAGCAGCTGAAACCTTCTCTGCTCAAGTTTGTCTCCTTTGCTCCTTGGCTTCTTGCTGTGCAGCACCCACAAGAGCTTGGCCCCCTCCCCTTGACCCCCAGCCCTCAGCTCTTGAGAGACATTGATCAGATCCCTCTCAGCCTTCTCCTCTGCAGGCTAAACAGCCCCAGGGCTCTCAGTCTCTCTTCCCAGGGGAGATGCTCAAGTCCCCTCAGCATCCTCCTGCCTCTGCCTTGGGCTCTCTCCAGCAGCTCTCTGTCTCTCTCGAGCTGCCTTCAAAGAACAGTGGGAAACAAAAGCAACAGCAAAGAGAGGGGAAGCAAAAAGAAAGAAAGAAGGAAGGTGCTAAAGTCATCCAGCTCCTGCTGTGCCCAGGGAATCCTGGAGGGCTGATTCCTCAGCCTGCTGCAGCCATCCCCCTGCCAGGCTGTGCCTGCTGGATCCTGCAGTGCTCCCCACCTGTGCTGGTGCAGACACCTTTTTGTGGCTGAGCTTTTTGCTGCACTGAGAGCTGGAGGGAAGCTGCAGCTAGCACCAGACTGCATTTCTTTAGAGGTGGGATCCCTCCCACTCCACAGCATGGAGCAGTCTGCCCCTCACAGTGATTCCCACTGCCCTGCTTCTAGGGCAGTTGGAGTTTTCCTTGATCAGCAGCCACCGGGGAGGGCCTGAGATCATCACACACTTGAACCATTTTACCATGAAACACCTTCTCCTCTCTCAGCACCAGAGCACTGGCAAGCTGCACCAAGTCCTGGCTCTGGGAACAGCTGGAACAGCTGGGAACAGCTGGGTATGTTGGTGCTCCTCTCAGGAGGAGGAAGAATTTCCACCCTGGGCACTCCTTAAGCACACTGGAGGCAGCCCATGAGGTAAGGACTTGCTCATCGTGCACTCAGACTGCCACAGCCTCCAGATACTAATTGCTTCAGTCATTAATTACTGTACTGATGTCAGGAGGGGAGGGTTGTGGTGGCACAAACCAGCTCTAGCCAGGAGCTGCTCAGCAGGCTGGGGGGAAGCAGCAGTGCAGTGTGTGGTGTGCTGAAACTGCTGCAGGCTGACAGCTGCCTGCAGCTGGTATCTGCTGAGTATCCACTGGAAAACCCCCAGCAAGGTTTCTGTCTCCCCTGCAGACTGGAGCAACACATCCCAGGTGCTTCCCTGGGCATCCAGCAAGCAGCATTTTGTGTTTTCCAGAGGGCTCCTGTCCCTTCAGCGAGGGGAGCAGGATGCCCAAGGCATTCTCACAGGCTTCTGCCTGGAAGAGGCAACTACACACAATGACAGAGTTGGCTTGGGGGGGGAAGAGCTCTAAGCTCACCCAGGTCATCTCTCAACCCAACACCACCATGGCCACTAAACCCTGCCCCCAAGAGCCATGGCCACATACTTCTTGAACACCTCCAGGGATGGGGACTCCACCACCTCCCTGGGCAGCACATCCCAATGCCAGCAAGCCCCAGGCAGCACCAGCTCTGGAAAGAGCAGGGGCAGACCATATGGACAGAAGAGGTCAGGGAACTGTCTTTGCTCACAGAGCTGCTGCACCAAAGCCCTGGCTGGGGACATGCTGCCAAGAGATTACCTCTCTGGCAGCCTTTTCCCCCAGGGCCAGTTGTGAGTGTACTGGCAGCAGACAAAGGACATTGTTCCAGCAGAGGTGACACAGAGGCTCTCTCAGATGACACAACACCTCCTTGCTTTGCCTCTTTCCTTCTGTAGATGGAAAGGGAAAACACAGCTGCTAACTCACTGCTGCACAGCCAGGTCCTGAGCCAAGCCCTCCCTCACCTCCAGCAGGATGCTGTGAGCACGCCCAGGCCGTTGCTTTTGCCCTGTCCTGCTCAAAGCAGGGAGCACAGCCATGCTCTCAGCCAGCCCTGGCTCCCAGGGCCCTTCCCAAGGAGATGCCTGCTTTCAAGAGCTGGGAATGCAAGGAGAAGAAGGGAGGAGAATCAGTTGCTGTAAAAGCCTCTCCTTTCTTCTCTGCTTGGTTTGCCACTGGCTCAGAGGTGGTGCAGACACAGAGCCCTGCCCTCAGCCTCTGCCCCTCAGTGCTTGGCAGTGGAGAAGAGAAAAGCTTGGGGGAGACCTTATAGATGCATTTCAATATCTGGAGAGGACCTGCCAGGAGCCTGGGGAGGGTCTGTTTGCAAGGGGGTGTAGCAACAGGATGAGGGCAGTGGTGCTGAACTACAGCAGGGCTGCTGTAGGCTGAGCATTAGGAGGAAGTTCTTTACAACGAGGGTGGTGGTGGAACACTGCAACAGGTTCCCCAGGAAGCCTCATGCCTGGAGACATTCAGCATCAAACCTGATGTGGCCATGAGTGTCCTGATCCCGTTGGAGGTGTCCCTGCTCACTGCAGGGGGGTGGAACAAGATGATCTTTGAGGGTCCCTTCCAGCCAGGTGCAGCCTATGACTGATGCTGTGGTGCCAGGTCACCGGCAAGTCAGCTGGGTGCTGAGGGCAGGATGGGGAGGCTCAGGCAGAACAAGAGCCACTGCAGTGCACAAACACAGCTTTAACTGATGCTGAAACCCCTCCAGAGCTCAGCTGCTGCTTAGCACAGCAAAGCTGTGCAGAACTGGTGCCAGATTTGGAAATTAATATTTTATGTGCAGGGAAATGAAGAGGGAAGCCTGAGACATGAACTGCAGCTGTGCCCTCGTCTTAGCCTTGTTATTCCACCTCTGAGATGTTCCTGTAAGAAATTAGAGGCTTCCTGGTTCAGCCTAGCCTGGAGAAGCTCTCAGACCATTGCCAGTGGAGTTCTCATCTCCTTGTATTTAGCCTTGCCTGTATCCCACACCTGGCTGAGCAGGAACAGCTCCCTGGATTCAACAGCTCCCTAGATTGCACAGCAAACAATGCTGATGGCACCGAGCTGGTGGAGTGGTCCTGGTGGGTGGGAGGCTGACAGCCAGCAATGTGCTCTGGTGGCCAAGAAGGCCAATGGCAGCCTGGGGGGGATCAGCAGGGCTGTGGTCAGGAGGTCAGAGAGGTTCTCCACCCCCTCTGCTCTGCCCTGCTGAGGCCACAGCTGGAATCTTGGGTCCAGGTCTGGGCCCCTCAGGTCAGGAAGGAGCTCAGGGAGCTGCTGGAGAGAGTCCATGGCAGAGGCACAAAGATGCTGCAGGCAGTGGAAGCTCTTCCTTAGGAGCAGAGCCTGAGGGAGCTGAGGGCTCTGGAGCTTGGCTTGGAGGAGCCTGAGAGGTGAGCTCCTTGCTGGGGCTAAAGCTGTGCAGGGGCAGTGGCCAGAGGCTGGAGCCAGGCTCTGCTGGGGGCTGCCCAATGCCAGCACAAGGGGCAGTGGTGGAAGCTGAGGCAGAGGCAGTGCCATGGGAAGAGGAGGAAGAATTTGTTCCCTGGGAGGGTGAGAGAAGCCTGGCAGAGGCTGCCCAGGGGGGCTGTGGAGTCTCCCTGTGTGGAGCTCTTGCAAGGCCAGCTGGATGTGTTGCTGTGTGAGCTGCTCTGGGTGCCCCTGCTGGGGCAGGGGGCTTGGGCTGGCTGAGCTCTGCAGCTCCCTGCCAGCCCCTGGCACTCTGTGATTTCTCTGCCCTTTAAAACTGTTCCCTTAGCACCTGTTAGAAGCAGGAGAGGGAAAGAAAAAAGTTTGAGTTGTCTTTTCTGCTTTTTATTAACTCTTCAACAGATTAAGAGTTTGATCCCCCCCACCCCGAAATGCCTGGTGTGGCATTGGAGCCTTTGGTTCTTGAGCTGTGTGGGATGAGCCAGGCTGCCATGTGGAGAGCACTCCGAGTGCCTGAAGCAAGGCTGCCAGTGGCTGCCTCTCCTGCTGCCTGCCAGCAGTGCCCAGGAGCCAGCTTCACAGCGCTCAGCTGGTTTCTCCAGTGATTAGAAGGTGAATATATGGCAGAAGCTCTGGCTGGTAAGCCTGATCTGAGACACCTCCTGCTGCAGGGAGAGCCCTGGAAACACAGGAACTTAACTCTTCTCTTCTCTTCTCTTCTCTTCTCTTCTCTTCTCTTCTTTTCTTTTCTTTTCTTTTCTTTTCTTTTCTTTTCTTTTCTTTTCTTTTCTTTTCTTTTCTTTTCTTTTCTTTTCTTTTCTTTTCTTTTCTTTTCTTTTCTTTTCTTTTCTTTTCTTTTCTTTTCTTTTCTTTTCTTTTTTCTTATCTTTTTTCTTTTTTCCTTTTTTCTTCTCTCTTCTCTTCTCTTCTCTTCTCTTCTCTTCTCTTCTCTTCTCTTCTCTTCTCTTCTCTTCTCTTCTCTTCTCTTCTCTTCTCTTCTCTTCTCTTCCCTTCCCTTCCCTTCCCTTCCCTTCCCTTCCCTTCCCTTCCCTTCCCTTCCCTTCCCTTCCCTTCCCTTCCCTTCCCTTCCCTTCCCTTCCCTTCCCTTCTGTTCTCCTCTCCTCTTTTCCTGTTGTTTATTTTCCCACTTGGGCAACTGTATCCTCAAGCTGATCCTTGTGTCCTTCATATCCCCAAATTGAATTTGGGAATCAGGTATGCCAGCAAGACCTGACCAGGTGAAGCAGACTACTTGCTGCCAGGTTTGCCAATGAGTTGTGTGCCCAGACCCCTGCCCCAGGGGTGGCTGTTACCAGGGAGTTGTTTTTAGCACTGGCTGAAAAGTAATTTTCATGGAGGATAATTGCCTGCTAGAGCAAATGCACTGAAGCCCCTCAGCCGCTGAAGCCCCTCAGCCACTGAGGCCCCCCAGCCACTGAAGCCCCCCAGCCACTGAGGCCCCCCAGCCACTGAAGCCCCCCAGCCACTGAGGCCCCTCAGCCACTGAAGCCCCTCAGCCACTGAGGCCCCCCAGCCACTGAAGCCCCTCAGCCACTGAAGCCCCTCAGCCGCTGAAGCCCCTCAGCCACTGAAGCCCCCCAGCCACTGAAGCCCCTCAGCCACTGAAGCCCCTCAGCCACTGAAGCCCCTGCCCTTCAAGCACGCAGGGAGCTCTCACACAGCCATCCAATGCACTGCAGTAAGCTGCCCCTGGAGCTGTAAATAACTACCAAAAAAGGTGAAACCCACAGGGGTAAAATAAATACACAAACAAATGAAGAGCATGGTGAAGGAGCCCAACTCCACTGCAGGAGCTGGGGGGTTGCTGCTGCTGTTAGTATTATTACTACAGAACTTCAGCTCCACATTTGGCTGCCACCCAGCAGAACTAAAGGCTGTCCAGGAGCACTTACCTTGGGTGGGTGGCAAACCAGTGCCTGCTGATGGCTAAGAGGAAGGAGTGCCTGAGGCCTGCCTTCTGCAGCAGCTGCTGCCGCACAGCCTCCAGGCCAGCTCCCTGAGCACTGCTCCAGCTGACCATTACCTAAAGCATCTCTTTCCTTCTTTCTTTGGTTTTTAACCACCCTCATTTCCTCAGCAGCAAACCCTTCCAGCAGTTTGGTGGCAGCTGCTCAGCCAGCCAGCAGCAGAGCCTGCCTGCAGCAAAGCAGAGTGCTGCTCTTTGAAGGCTCTCTGGAGCCTTGCCTTGCTCTTACTTGTTTTTTTAAACTGAAATCCTCCTTTATGTGAGGAACAAATAAACCAACCCCCAGGATGAAAGGCTCTGGCAGTGTCAAACCAGCTCATTTTGACACCCTGGAAAGAAAGCCTTACCCTTCTCCTCTTTGCAGTGGCTTTTTACTTGGAGCTTTGGGTGGGTTTTTGTCTGCAGACATGTGTGAGGTGGGGGAAAAACCAACCAACTAAATTGGAAGGAATTGATCCATCTGAGATCTTTCACTCTGCAGCACACTTCAACACTGAAAGCTGTCTGGAGCTGGGATAAAACTGCCTCTAGGCAACACCAAGCTCTGGAAGGATTTTCCTTCTCCAGGCAATTGCAGCTTTGCTCTGAGCATGGGTCAGACACCTCAGCAGAGCTGCAAGGCCTGGGATGGGATGGGATGGGATGGGATGGAAGGGGATGGGATGGGATGGGATGGGATGGGATGGGATGGGATGGGATGGGATGGGATGGAAGGGGATGGGATGGGATGGGATGGGATGGGATGGGATGGGATGGGATGGGATGGGATGGGATGGGATGGGATGGGATGGGATGGGATGGGATAGAATAGAATAGAATAGAATAGAATAGAGTAGAGTAGAGTAGAATAGAATAGAATAGAATAGAATAGAATAGAATAGAATAGAATAGACCAGGTTGGAAGAGACCTTCAAGATCATCGTGTCCAACCTATCACCCAACACCTCCTAATCAACTAACCCATGGCACCAAGTACCCCATCAAGTCTCCTCCTGAACACCTCCAGGGATGGGGACTCCACCACCTCCCTGGGCAGCACATCCCAATGGCCAACAACTCTCTCTGGGAAGAACTTTCTCCTCACCTCCAGCCTAAACCTCCCCTGGCACAGCCTGAGACTGTGTCCTCTCAATCACTGTCTGCACTGATGCCTACCCTGGGAGTGTGAACACCCATGGAAGCTTTAGAAGGAGGGAGGAATATCCTCCAAGGCAATTCCCTCAGTCTCTTTCAATTGCCTGCTTCAGTTTGGGATTGGGGTTGCTGCTTTCTGTTGCTTCTTCCCAAGCAGTGCCTGAGTGCTCCATGATTTAAACCTTGAAGGCTCTCCTGGAGTCATGGGCAGGGTAGCTGAGCCAGCCCTGCCATGGGCTGTGCACAGCAGCAGATGCTTGGGAGCGCAGCAGAGCCACCCCAGGAGAGGCTGCAGAGTGCTCCATTAGCGATGCATGCTTGTTAGAAGAACATTTAATTGATTTGCCCTCTGCTCATAAATTTCTGACTCTTAGTCATGCATTAAAATAGAAGGATTGTGCACAACAAGAACTGAACACAGCAGCTCCCTGCCTGAGCAGCAGCCCCTCGTGTCACAGCCCTCCCCACGGCCCTCTCCATCTGTGGCACTGAAGGGAGAAGCAAACTGTGAGGGCTTGGAAGATGGAGGAAGAGGAGATGTGCTTAAGCACGGGCTGCTAACCCATCCAGAGGATGCTAGCAGCACCCTTCCAAACTCTGAGAGGAATATTATAGTACTGCCTGAAGTAACAGACATAAGGAAGGAGTTCTTTAGAGCAGGCTGCCCAGAGATGTGACTGAGGCCCTTCAGAATCATGGAACTGCCAGGGCTGGAAGGGAGCTCAAGGCTCAGCCAGCCCCAGCCCCCTGCCATGGGCAGGGACACCTCACACCACAGCAGGTTGCTCACAGCCACCTCCAGCCTGGCTGCAAACACCTCCAGGCAGGAGGCTTCCACCACCTCCCTGGGCAGCCTGTGCCAGGCTCTCACCACCCTCATGGGCAACAACTTCTTCCTCACAGCCAATCTCCATCTCCCCACTTCTAGTTCTGCTCCATCCCCACCAGTCCTATCCCTCCCTGACACCCTCAAAAGTCCCTCCCCAGCCTTCCTGTAGCCTCCTTAAGAGGCTCCATCCCTGGAGACATTGAAGATCAGCCTGGATGTGGCCCTGAGCAGCCTGATCCAGTTGGAGGAGTCCCTGCTGAGTGCAGGGGCTGGACAAGATGCCTTGGGAGGGTCCCTTCCAACTGAGTGCAAGCTGTGGATCTGTGAAAATAATGACTCAAATCCTAGGGTTAGGAAAGTGAGGCACAGCTCTGCTGTGCCATTTCCAATCTGCCTGAGGAGACTGCTGAGCTCCTGGCAAGCTCAGGGACCTGCTGTAGTATCCTCCAGACATGACACATGCAAGAAAAATCAGCAGCAGTTAAACTAGAAAACAATCTTCCTCCAGACCCTTTCTCATGAGCTCTTCCCTCCCTCTGAACCAAGAGCTGATGCTTCCTCTCCCCTCACTCCATGGAAGTACTTGAATCTGGAGGCTGAGATCCTACCACGACACTGCCCATCATCTGAGCTGCTTTGATGTGCTGTACCCCCCAGGCCAGCTCAGGAAAGGGCAGATGTGCTGCTTCAGGGCCTCCCTTGCAGTGCAGTGTGCTGCCTGCACCACTCCTAGCTGAGCAATTCAGTAGAGAGCCTAAAGCTTTCCAGAAAGCTCAAACGAAAAGGACTCTGCACCTACCCTTGTTGAACCCCACCACAGGCTCAGAGGCTGTCAGGGGCTGGAAGGGACCTCTGGAGAGCTCCCAGTCCAAACCCCTGCCAGAGCAGGAGCAGAGACCCCAGCACAGGGCACACAGAACACATCCAGACAGGGCTGGGAAGGCTCCAGAGCAGGAGACTCCACAACCTCTCTGGGCAGCCTGCTCCAGGGCTCTGGGAGCCTCCCAGGGCAGAAGTTCCTCCTGATGCTGAGCTGGAACCTCCTGTGCTGCAGTTTCCATCCACTGCTCCTTGTCCTACCCCAGGGTGCAGCTGAGCAGAGCCTGTGCCCTGCCTCCTGCCCCCCAGCCCTCAGCTCTTGAGAGACATTGATCAGATCCCTCTCAGCCTTCTCCTCTGCAGACTGAACAGCCCCAGGGCTCTCAGCCTCTCCTGCCCAGGCAGTGCTGCAGTCCCTTCAGCATCCTTGCAGCCTCCCTTGGGCTCTCTGCAGCAGATCCCTGTCCCTCCTGAGCTGGGCAGCCCAGAGCTGGCTGCAATCTTCCAGGTGAGGTCTCAGCAGGGCAGAGGGGGAGCAGAACCTCCCTGGCTCTGCTGCCCACACTCCTCTGAATGCCCCCAGGACCCCCTTGGCCTTCTTGCCCCCCAGGGCTCATTGCTGTCCCATGCAGACCTTGCTGCCCCCCCAGCACTCCCAGCTGCTTCTCCTTGGGGCTGCTCCCCAGCAGATCACTTCCCCAGCTGTGCTGCTGCAGTTTATGAAGGGAAAGAAATCTCAAGGGCTCTGCTTTCCTGCATGCTGAATAAGGAGTTCAGGCTTTATGAGGAGAAAGCTACAGGAGGTTTACAGCCCCTGCAGAAATACCCACCCAAAGTTACTGTCATGATAAACCTTTCCCTGCCTTATTAAATGCTCTCAAACTCCCTCCTCAGCTCTTCTTACAGATGCTGCAGGGAAAAGCTTTTCCCAGGCAGTCACCTTTATTGGGCCTGGATATTGATTAAATTGGGTATTGGGTACAATTTCTTTGCTGCAAGAGTGGTCAGGCACTGGCACAGGCTGCCCAGGGAGGGGCTGGAGTCACCACCCCTGGAGGTGCTCAGGAGAGCTCTAGATATGGCACTTTGGGATGTGCTGTAGTGGGCATGGTTTGGCTGGGCTGAGACTTGGACTTGATGATCTTAGAGACACTTCCAGCCCCTCCAGATCCTTCCTGGCACAGAGGCTCCAGAGCTGGCCCCAGAGCTCCAGCTGTGGTCTCAGCAGAGTGGAGCAGAGGGGCAGAATCCCCTCCCTGCCCTGCTGGCCACACTTCTCTTGCTGCAGCCCAGGCTCTGCTTGGCTCTCTGGGCTGCAAGTGCTCCCTGCTGGCTCCTGTTGAGCTTCTCCTCCCCAGGTCCTTTTCTTCAGGGCTGCTCTCCAGCCAGTCCCTGCTCAGCCTGGATCAGTGCCTGGGATTGCCCTGCCCCAGCTGCAGGACCCAGCCCTTGCTCTTGTTGAAGCTCCTGAGCTTGGCTTGTGCCCAGCTCTGCAGCCTGCCCAGGTCCCTCTGGATGGATCCCTTCCCTCCAGCTGTCTGCTGCCCCACACAGCTTGGTGTCATCAGCAACCCTGCTGAGGCTGCACTCAGTGCCACTGTCCCTGGCACCCACAGAGATGTTGAACAAGCCTGGTCCCAGGACTGATCCCTGAGGGACTCTGCTTGTGCCTGGCCTCCACTGGGACATTGCTTGGTTTTGATGAAACCAAACCAAAACAAAACAAAATAAAACAAGACAAAACCAAACCAACCCAACACAAACCCCCAACCCAACACAAACCAAACCAACCCAACACAAACCAAACCAACCCAACAAAAACCAAACCAAACCAACCCAACACAAACCAAACCAAACCAACACAAACCAACCCAACCCAACCCAACCCAAACCAAACCAAACCAACACAAACCAATCCAACCCAACCCAACACAAACCAATCCAACCCAACACAACACAAACCAAACCAAACCAACACAACACAACACAAACCAAACCAACACAAACCAAACCAAACCAACACAAACCAATCCAACCCAACCCAACACAAACCAATCCAACCCAACACAACACAAACCAAACCAAACCAACACAACACAACACAAACCAAACCAACACAAACCAAACCAACCCAACACAGACCAAACCAACCCAACCAAACCCAACCCAACCCAACACAACACAAACCAACCCAACCCAACCCAACCCAAACCAAACCAACCCAACACAGACCAAACCAAACCAAACCAACCCAACACAACACAACACAAACCAACCCAACCCAACCCAACCCAAACCAAACCAACCCAACACAGACCAAACCAAACCAAACCAACCCAACACAACACAACACAAACCAACCCAACTCAACCCAACCCAACCCAAACCAAAATAAAACAAGACAAAACCAACCCAACCCAAAGCAAACCAACCCAAACCATTGCAGCAATCAATCTGAGCAGACTAAGAGCCAGGGATAGAACCTGGCATGGAAAAAGCAGCAGCCTGGGAATGCTCTCCAACGGGCAGCCATTAGAACAATACAGCAAGAGGAAAGCAAGGTGTAAGTGAATGCTCCAGGAGGAGCCAGAGCAGTGCAGCCATGGAAACCACCACACTGCAGGGCTGCTCTGATGGAAGCTCAGAGGGATGCACAGAGCAGCCCAACCTGCACATCCTCGCTCTGCTCCACGCTTGCTTCCCCTCTGCCTGCACATGAATCACCACCAGTGGGCAGGTGAGGAGGAGCTGTTGCTCAAGCTGCCTCTCTGGGCTCCAGAGGTAGACTTCTGAAGCTCTTGTCAATGAAGGCAAACAGTTCCCCTCACAGAGGAAGCATCCTTGCCCAGCTGCCTGAAGCTCCTCCTCACAAGCCCTACCATTGCTCTTTGAAAATGGGAGGCCAGCTGGAAGTCAGCACCCAGCCAGCACCCAGCCAGCACCCAGCCAGCACCCAGCCAGCACCCAGCTAGCACCCAGCCAGCACCCAGCCAGCACCCAGCTAGCACCCAGCCAGCACCCAGCTAGCACCCAGCCAGCACCCAGCCAGCACCCAGCTAGCACCCAGCCAGCACCCAGCCAGCACCCAGCCAGCACCCAGCTAGCACCCAGCCAGCACCCAGCTAGCACCCAGCCAGCACCCAGCCAGCACCCAGCTAGCACCCAGCCAGCACCCAGCCAGCACCCAGCTAGCACCCAGCTAGCACCCAGCCAGCACCCAGCCAGCACCCAGCCAGCACCCAGCTAGCACCCAGCCAGCACCCAGCCAGCACCCAGCCAGCACCCAGCTAGCACCCAGCTAGCACCCAGCCAGCACCCAGCCAGCACCCAGCTAGCACCCAGCTAGCACCCAGCCAGCACCCAGCCAGCACCCAGCCAGCACCCAGCCAGCACCCAGCTAGCACCCAGCTAGCACCCAGCCAGCACCCAGCTAGCACCCAGCTAGCACCCAGCCAGCACCCAGCTAGCACCCAGCTGCTCCAAAGTTTCCTTGGAAACTCTGCAAACACAGCCCTGGGGGCCCAGAAGGCCAAGGGGGTCCTGGGCTGCATTCAGAGGAGTGTGGGCAGCAGAGCCAGGGAGGTTCTGCTCCCCCTCTGCTCTGCCCTGCTGAGACCTCACCTGGAAGATTGCAGCCAGCTCTGGGCTGCCCAGCTCAGGAGGGACAGGGATCTGCTGGAGAGAGCCCTGGGGGTGTTTAGTCTGCAGAGGAGAAGGCTGAGAGGGATCTGATCAATGTCTCTCAAGAGCTGAGGGCTGGGGGGCAGGAGGCAGGGCACAGGCTCTGCTCAGCTGCACCCTGGCACAGGACAAGGAGCAGTGGATGGAAACTGCAGCACAGGAGGTTCCAGCTCAGCATCAGGAGGAACTTCTGCCCTGGGAGGCTCCCAGAGCCCTGGAGCAGGCTGCCCAGAGAGGTTGTGGAGTCTCCTGCTCTGGAGCCTTCCCAGCCCTGTCTGGATGTGTTCTGTGTGCCCTGTGCTGGGTTCTCTGCTCCTGCTCTGGCAGGGGCTTGGACTGGGAGCTCTCCAGAGGTCCCTTCCAGCCCCTGACAGCCTCTGAGCCTGTGAACTCCCTGGAAAGCAACAGGAAAGGCATTTGGTCTGTAAAGGAGCCAAAGGCAGCCAAAGGAATGCACCTGCCCCATTCCCAAGGGGTACTAGCAGTGGAAGAGGACACAGAAGGCAACACTGCATCAGTGCTGCCTTCCTTCCTCTCTAGCTAGAGAACCACATGTGCCACACACAGTCCCAACCCTGAAATCAGCAGAAATAGAGCAGGGTATTCATTAGTGATGTCATCCCACCAGAGATGGCTCAGACACAATGGGGCACAGAGTCTGCAGCAGCATCCCAACCACCCTTATTTAGATGAGCACTAATTAAACAGGCTCCACTCAGCCACAGTCTGAATCCTCTTCATGGGGTAATCACTTCTGGCAGTCACAAGAAAGCAGAAAGAGGGAGAGGCTGAATTCAAAACTCTTATGGGGAGAGGTGATGGCCTGGGTGGTGATGATGGCTGCTTAATACACAGCCAGCTGCTGGGAGAACTCAGCTGGAGCTGGTGATCAATTGTTCTGCCACCTGGGTGCCAAATCCTGGCAGCAAGCCTTTGGGAACGGCTTGCCCACCGAAGGGCTGTGGTCAGGAGGTCACAGTATCACAGTACCACAGTATCACAGTAACTATGGAAGAGACCCCAAGGATCATCAAGTCCAACCTGTCCCAACAGACCTCACCACTAGCCCATGGCACCAAGTGCCACGTCCAATCTCCCCTTGAACACCTCCAGGGACGGCGACTCCACCACCTCCCTGGGCAGCCCATCCCAATGACGAACGACTCGCTCGGTGAAAACTTCCTCCTCACCTCGAGTCTAAACCTCCCCTGGCACAGCCTGAGACTGTGTCCTCTTGTTGTGGTGCTGGTTGCCTGGGAGAAGAGACCAACCCCTTCCTGTCTACAACCACCTTTCAGGTAGTTGTAGAGGGCAATGAGGTCACCCCTGAGCCTTCTCTTCTCCAGGCTAAACAACCCCAGCTCCCTCAGCCTCTCCTCACAGGGCTGTGCTCAAGGCCTCTCCCCAGCCTTGTTGCCCTTCTCTGGACACCTTCAAGTGTCTCAATGTCCTTCCTAAACTGAGGAGCCCAGAACTGGACACAGGACTCAAGGTGTGGCCTAACCAGTGCAGAGTACAGGGGCACAATGACCTCCCTGCTCCTGCTGGCCACACTGTTCCTGATGCAGGCCAGGATGCCATTGGCCTTCTTGGCCACCTGGGCACAATGCTGGCTCATGTTTAGGCGGGTGTCAATCAGCACCCCCAGGTCCCTCTCTGTTTGGCAGCTCTCAGCCACTCTGACCCCAGCCTGTAGCTCTGCATGGGGTTGCCGTGGCCAAAGTGCAGCACCTGGCACTTGGACTTGTTAAATGCCATCCCATTGGCCTCTGCCCATCTGTCCAGTCGGTCAAGGTCCCTCTGCAGAGCCTTTCCACCCTCTAACTGACTAACATCTGTTCCCAACTTGGTCAAGAAAGGTTCTCCTCCCCCTCTGCTCTGCCCTGCTGAGGCCACAGCTGGAATCTTGGGTCCAGCTCTGGGCCCCTCAGGTCAGGAAGGAGCTCAGGGAAGTGCTGGAGAGAGTCCATGGCAGAGGCACAAAGATGCTGCAGGCAGTGGAAGCTCTTCCTTAGGAGCAGAGCCTGAGGGAGCTGAGGGCTCTGGAGCTTGGCTTGGAGGAGCCTGAGAGGTGAGCTCCTTGCTGGGGCTAAAGCTGTGCAGGGGCAGTGGCCAGAGGCTGGAGCCAGGCTCTGCTGGGGGCTGCCCAATGCCAGCACAAGGGGCAGTGGTGGAAGCTGAGGCAGAGGCAGTGCCATGGGAAGAGGAGGAAGAATTTGTTCCCTGGGAGGGTGAGAGAAGCCTGGCAGAGGCTGCCCAGGGGGGCTGTGGAGTCTCCCTGTGTGGAGCTCTTGCAAGGCCAGCTGGATGTGTTGCTGTGTGAGCTGCTCTGGGTGCCCCTGCTGGGGCAGGGGGCTTGGGCTGGCTGAGCTCTGCAGCTCCCTGCCAGCCCCTGGCACTCTGTGGCTCTGAAGGTGTGATGCAGAATGGTGTCAAGGAAATGTAGGAGATGCCTCAGGAAGGAATAGAAGACAAACTCAGGCACTGCTTGCTGTGGCTGCTCTGTGAGCTCCAGGCTTCCAAGCTCCCTTCCAGACCATATCCTATGATTAATACCTTGGATATTCAAATAAGGAGAGGTCTCCTGTCTGCAGTTCAACTGCTTCAGCACACCTCCACCTGGATCTTCCATGAGGTTCCTGCTGCCCCAGGGAGTGGCTCCAGACTGGCAATGCTTTCAAACCATTACATGAGCAGCCACAGAAGTATTTCCTCCCAGCAGCATCCTTTCACCTTGCCCACACTCAACACAAAGCTGTGGCTCCTGTTGTCTGCCTGGGAGGCTCCTGAGGGTAGGGTAGGGTTTCTCTTGCCCTGATTGCTTCAGCTTTCCTATGGCACTCCCTCCAGGAGTTACTTCACCTGTACTGAAAGAGCTGCAGCAGCTGCCAGGAGGTGGTAGGGTCCGGGGCCGTGTCCTGGTCTCCCCACCATGCCCACCTCCCCCCCGGCCTGAGCTTCCACTGCCCCCTGCTGCGGGCACCGAGCTACTGAGGGTCTGGGACCCCTGAGGGACCCCAGTCCCAGGTCAGAGCTAGAGAGTGAGTGGTGTGGAGGCTGCTGGAGCGTCCAGCATCAGCGCCAGGACACCAAAGATGTGTCACACAGAGAGCCATTTGGGGCCACTGGTGCTCCTCCTGTCCCCAGGCAGCTCCTGAAGCGTTTGGCTCGAGGGTCTTGAGGGAGAGGCAGCGATGCTCAGGGGGTCCCCACTGCAGGGCCCTTGCACCAGCTGTGTGGTGCTGCAAATTCTGCCAGGGCTGCTGCTTGCTTCGCAGCTGTGCCCTGGGCATGGAGCACCCCGGGCCCAGCAGCACCAGAAGGGCTGCTGAGGCTCAGCCTGGGAAAAGAGCTCGAGGGGAGGCATGCTCACTCTCTACAGCTCTCTGAAAGGAGCCTGGAGCCAGCTGGGTGTTGGCCTCCCCTCCCTTGTGTCAAGTGACAGGAGAAGAGAAGTGGCCTGCAGGCTGCTCCAGGGGAGGCTCAGGTTGGATGCTTGAAGAGAACTCTTGGCTGGAAGAGCTCTCCAAGGCTCCCCAGGAAGGTGGTCGAATCCCCAGGCCTGGAGGTGTTCCAAAGAGGCAGAGACGTGGTGCTGAGGGCCAGGGTTGGGCACCAGGGTTGGTAGAGGCAGCTGAGGCCTGGGCTGGAGGATCTTCAAGATGTTTTCCGATGGAAACTCCTCTATGATTCTCTGGCCCCAAATAATTATGCAGAGGGGAGGTAGGGTTACACAGTGGAAATTATTGCTGCTAACTGATGCAGAGCAGGAAGCCAAAAGGGCCTTTAATAAATCTCCTCACCCAGAGGCAGTGTGTGAAAGAGTTTGTCATGGGCTCTGTCACAGAAAGAGAAATGGTTTCGTTTGGGGTGAGGAAGGAGATCCTCCTGGATGCCAGCCGGGGCCCGAGGCAGCGCTGCCCGGCTGCAGTTACCATCAGCCTTGCAAATGCTGCCTCTGCAGAGGGTGCAGGCAGGGATTCTTCAGCAGCCAAGCAGAAGCAATGACATGTTTGCTGCTACCTGCAGGTTGGTTGTTTCAGCAGGAGGCTGCCTGCGCTGCTGTGCTGCCCGAGGGTCCAGGCTCGCTCTGGAAGGGGAGAGGCATCCTGAGCCTCATGCATTGAAGTGTGGGAAGAGGCAGCCCAGGGAAAGGACAACTCCCAGCAGGCATTTTAAGGTACAGCTGGAGTGTGTGGTCATGGCCCCAGAATGGCCCAAGCCACTCTCTCACCTTTGAGCTCTCCACTGCTGTTCACTTCTGCTGCAGTGAAACCTTTCACAGACACAGAGTGCCAGCGGCTGGCAGGGAGCTGCAGAGCTCAGCCAGCCCAAGCCCCCTGCCCCAGCAGGGGCACCCAGAGCAGCTCACACAGCAACACATCCAGCTGGCCTTGCAAGAGCTCCACACAGGGAGACTCCACAGCCCCCCTGGGCAGCCTCTGCCAGGCTTCTCTCACCCTCCCAGGGAACAAATTCTTCCTCCTCTTCCCATGGCACTGCCTCTGCCTCAGCTTCCACCACTGCCCCTTGTGCTGGCATTGGGCAGCCCCCAGCAGAGCCTGGCTCCAGCCTCTGGCCACTGCCCCTGCACAGCTTTAGCCCCAGCAAGGAGCTCACCTCTCAGGCTCCTCCAAGCCAAGCTCCAGAGCCCTCAGCTCCCTCAGGCTCTGCTCCTAAGGAAGAGCTTCCACTGCCTGCAGCATCTTTGTGCCTCTGCCATGGACTCTCTCCAGCACTTCCCTGAGCTCCTTCCTGACCTGAGGGGCCCAGAGCTGGACCCAAGATTCCAGCTGTGGCCTCAGCAGGGCAGAGCAGAGGGGCAGGAGAACCTCTCTGACCTCCTGACCACAGCCCTTCGGTGGGCAAGCCATCCCCAAAGGCTTGCTGCCAGGATTTGGCACCCAGGTGGCAGAACAATTGATCACCAGCTCCAGCTGAGTTCTCCCAGCAGCTGGCTGTGTGTATTAAGCAGCCATCGTTGCCACTGAGGCCATCACTTCTGCTTGTAAGAAGTGAGAGATTTGCTTGCAGGAGGTGATCCCTACCCCATCAAAACTCTTTCAGCAGCAGTCCTGCAGTGCAGCTCCTGCCAGGGAATGGTTTCCATTTCTGCTCTCTCTTGCAGTGATAGGGTAGCTGCTCCTATAAGCCACTCTAGATAATATGTCATATCTCTCTACAGCAGCTCCTGCACACATGATATAGGAAACTCTCCTGCTCCTGGGTACTCATTAAAGTTAAGTGACAGGGATCCACATGGCAAGGTTAAATTTCAGCACTTTAAACCCTGCTGAAAGTTGCTAATAATAATGTTTCATGTTCATTCCAGGTGTTTATGGTGCCACCAGCTTCAGCAGGTGGCTTTCTTCTTCTCATGAGCTGGAGCAAGCAAACCTTCCTGCAGGACAGAAATCTTCAGGCAGAACAACAAAACAGAGGCAGAATTTGACCCCAGCCTGAATCAAGCAGCCTCGAGGGGTCTAATGTGAATGTCCTCTGAACCAGAGGCTAAGGTTGGCCAAGGCTGTGGCAAAGGAACAGAGATCCTCTATGAGGACATGGTGAGGGAGCTGGGGTTGCTTCTCCTGGAGAAGGGAAAGCCCTGGGGAGGCCTTAGGGTGGCTGCTGAAAGACCTGACAGGGCAGATGGACAGAGACTCTTGGTCAGGATGCATTGCTGCAGGATGAGGGTCAGTGGCTTCCAGCTGAGAGATCATAGATTTAAATCAGATGTCAGGGGGGAGTTCTTTGCTGTGAGTGTAGCTCTTGCTTGTAAATACAGCTTCATTTGCTTCTGACTGGGGTGGTCTGGCAAAGGTAATGCCTGGGGGCAACTCCAACCCATCACAGTGGTGAAGCATTGGAACAGGTTGGAAGCATTGGAACGTGGAAGACCCAGCCCTGGAGGTGTTCAAGGCCAGGCTGCATGAGGCTTTGAGCAGCCTGGGCCAGTGGAAGGAGTCCCTGCCCGTGGCAAGGAAGTTGGAACCAGATGACCTTTAAGGTCCTTTCTAACCCAAACCATGCTATGGTTCCAAGGCTTCAACATCCCAGCAGGAAGATGCCAACAGAAAGATGCTTTTCAAAGCAGGAGCCCTCCTGCCTTCCCAGGGTGCTCTCCAGTAGAACCACCACAGTAACCACTGCCCTTAAACAAAACCCACCTTCTGCCTTTTGGTATGGGGAAAGGAAGGCTTGCAGATACTCACCACAACCTCCTGGCACTGGAAAGTCTTGCTGCAAGCAAACCAACAGAACAAAACCCAAACCAACCAACCAACCAAGACCCCAAACAAGCAACCAAACCAAACCAAACACCCCCCCCAAGATCCAAACAAAACCAAAGCCCCAAACAACCAAAACCAACCAAACCCCCAAACAAAAGCAAACAAAACCCAAACAAAACCAAACCCCCAAAGAAACAAACCCAAGCAAAACCCAACCACCAACCAACCAACACTGAGCAAACCCCAAACCAACCAACAAAATCAAGCAAAACCCCAAACAAGCACACCCCCCAAAAACCCAAACAGGCCCCCACCAAGCTGGAATCACAGAGGAAGAGCTGGCCAGAGGGAGGATGCTTCACACAATCACTGAACTGCTGAGACTGGAAGAGACCTCTGAGATCACCCAGGCCAGGCTCTGACCCAGCAGCACCACGCAAGCTGCTGCGGCAGGGAGGGCTGCAGAGGGCAGTGGAAGCCGAGGGGCTGCAGAGGGCAGTGGAAGCTGAGGGGCAGCAGAGGGCAATGGAAGCCGAGGGGCAGCAGAGGGCAGTGGAAGCCGAGGGGCAGCAGAGGGCAGTGGAAGCTGAGGGGCTGCAGAGGGCAGTGGAAGCCGAGGGGCAGCAGAGGGCAGTGCAAGCCGAGGGGCAGCAGAGGGCAGTGGAAGCTGAGGGGCAGCAGAGGGCAGTGGAAGCCGAGGGGCAGCAGAGGGCAGTGGAAGCTGAGGGGCAGCAGAGGGCAGTGCAAGCCGAGGGGCAGCAGAGGGCAGTGCAAGCCGAGGGGCTGCAGAGGGCAGTGGAAGCCGAGGGGCAGCAGAGGGCAGTGGAAGCTGAGGGGCAGCAGAGGGCAGTGCAAGCCGAGGGGCAGCAGAGGGCAGTGCAAGCCGAGGGGCTGCAGAGGGCAGTGGAAGCCGAGGGGCAGCAGAGGGCAGTGCAAGCCGAGGGGCTGCAGAGGGCAGTGGAAGCCGAGGGGCAGCAGAGGGCAGTGGAAGCTGAGGGGCAGCAGAGGGCAGTGGAAGCCGAGGGGCAGCAGAGGGCAGTGCAAGCCGAGGGGCAGCAGAGGGCAGTGGAAGCCGAGGGGCAGCAGAGGGCAGTGCAAGCCGAGGGGCTGCAGAGGGCAGTGGAAGCCGAGGGGCAGCAGAGGGCAGTGGAAGCTGAGGGGCAGCAGAGGGCAGTGGAAGCCGAGGGGCTGCAGAGGGCAGTGGAAGCTGAGGGGCAGCAGAGGGCAGTGGAAGCCGAGGGGCAGCAGAGGGCAGTGGAAGCCGAGGGGCAGCAGAGGGCAGTGGAAGCTGAGGGGCTGCAGAGGGCAGTGGAAGCCGAGGGGCAGCAGAGGGCAGTGGAAGCTGAGGGGCAGCAGAGGGCAGTGCAAGCCGAGGGGCTGCAGAGGGCAGTGGAAGCCGAGGGGCAGCAGAGGGCAGTGGAAGCCGAGGGGCTGCAGAGGGCAGTGGAAGCCGAGGGGCAGCAGAGGGCAGTGGAAGCCGAGGGGCTGCAGAGGGCAGTGGAAGCCGAGGGGCAGCAGAGGGCAGTGGAAGCCGAGGGGCTGCAGAGGGCAGTGGAAGCCGAGGGGCTGCAGAGGGCAGTGGAAGCTGAGGGGCAGCAGAGGGCAGTGGAAGCCGAGGGGCTGCAGAGGGCAGTGGAAGCTGAGGGGCTGCAGAGGGCAGTGAAAGCTGAGGGGCAGCAGAGGGCAGTGCAAGCCGAGGGGCTGCAGAGGGCAGTGGAAGCTGAGGGGCTGCAGAGGGCAGTGGAAGCCGAGGGGCAGCAGAGGGCAGTGGAAGCTGAGGGGCTGCAGAGGGCAGTGGAAGCCGAGGGGCAGCAGAGGGCAGTGGAAGCTGAGGGGCTGCAGAGGGCAGTGGAAGCCGAGGGGCTGCAGAGGGCAGTGGAAGCCGAGGGGCTGCAGAGGGCAGTGGAAGCCGAGGGGCTGCAGAGGGCAGTGGAAGCTGAGGGGCAGCAGAGGGCAGTGGAAGCCGAGGGGCAGCAGAGGGCAGTGCAAGCCGAGGGGCTGCAGAGGGCAGTGGAAGCTGAGGGGCAGCAGAGGGCAGTGGAAGCCGAGGGGCAGCAGAGGGCAGTGGAAGCTGAGGGGCTGCAGAGGGCAGTGGAAGCTGAGGGGCTGCAGAGGGCAGTGGAAGCTGAGGGGCAGCAGAGGGCAGTGGAAGCCGAGGGGCTGCAGAGGGCAGTGGAAGCCGAGGGGCAGCAGAGGGCAGTGGAAGCTGAGGGGCTGCAGAGGGCAGTGGAAGCCGAGGGGCTGCAGAGGGCAGTGGAAGCCGAGGGGCTGCAGAGGGCAGTGGAAGCCGAGGGGCAGCAGAGGGCAGTGGAAGCCGAGGGGCAGCAGAGGGCAGTGGAAGCCGAGGGGCTGCAGAGGGCAGTGGAAGCCGAGGGGCAGCAGAGGGCAGTGGAAGCCGAGGGGCAGCAGAGGGCAGTGCAAGCCGAGGGGCTGCAGAGGGCAGTGGAAGCTGAGGGGCAGCAGAGGGCAGTGGAAGCCGAGGGGCAGCAGAGGGCAGTGGAAGCTGAGGGGCTGCAGAGGGCAGTGGAAGCTGAGGGGCAGCAGAGGGCAGTGGAAGCTGAGGGGCTGCAGAGGGCAGTGGAAGCTGAGGGGCTGCAGAGGGCAGTGCAAGCCGAGGGGCAGCAGAGGGCAGTGGAAGCTGAGGGGCTGCAGAGGGCAGTGGAAGCTGAGGGGCGCAGAGGGCAGTGGAAGCTGAGGGGCGCAGAGGGCAGTGGAAGCCGAGGGGCAGCAGAGGGCAGTGGAAGCTGAGGGGCAGCAGAGGGCAGTGGAAGCCGAGGGGCTGCAGAGGGCAGTGGAAGCTGAGGGGCAGCAGAGGGCAGTGGAAGCTGAGGGGCTGCAGAGGGCAGTGGAAGCTGAGGGGCTGCAGAGGGCAGTGGAAGCCGAGGGGCTGCAGAGCAGAGGGACTGATGGTGGAGACAGGGCAGGCAGCTGGCCTGGTGCTGGGCCTGAGGCTGTGCTCCCCTCTGGGACTCTGCTGCTGCCTCTCTGCTCACCCTCCCACCCTCCCCCTTGCTGGAGAGGCAATCGGAGCAGCCATTGCCCCAAAGCAGAAACCACTGCTCCCCTTTCAGCCCTCTGCCCCCTGCACCCCAGGGGTGTGATTGTGCAGCAGTGGGGGGCAGTATATCAGCAGTGACAGCTGCTGACGTGTCCCACAGCACTGACCAGGTCAAACTTATCAATGAGGTTTTATTTCACAGAGTAGGTCATAAAGTATTCATTGCCCCAGGTCACCTAGACTCATGGAATAATTTAAGTTGGAAGGAACTTCTGGAGGTCATCTACTCCAACCTGCCCAAGGCATGGCTCCTGCCAAGCTTAGTGGCAGCTTGCTTGAGGCCTGCTAAGCGAGAAGAAAGGAGAAGAGGAGAGGAGAGGAGAGGAGAGGAGAGGAGAGGAGAGGAGAGGAGAGGAGAGGAGAGGAGAGGAGAGGAGAGGAGAGGAGAGGAGAGGAGAGGAGAGGAGAGGAGAGGAGAGGAGAGGAGAGGAGAGGAGAGGAGAGGAGAGGAGAGGAGAGGAGAGGAGAGGAGAGGAGAGGAGAGGAGAGGAGAGGAGAGGAGAGGAGAGGAGAGGAGAGGAGAGGAGAGGAGAGGAGAGGAGAGGAGAGGAGAGGAGAGGAGAGGAGAGGAGAGGAGAGGAGAGGAGAGGAGAGGAGAGGAGAGGAGAGGAGAGGAGAGGAGAGGAGAGGAGAGGAGAGGAGAGGAGAGGAGAGGAGAGGAGAGGAGAGGAGAGGAGAGGAGAGGAGAGGAGAGGAGAGGAGAGGAGAGGAGAGGAGAGGAGAGGAGAGGAGAGGAGAGGAGAGGAGAGGAGAGGAGAGGAGAGGAGAGGAGAGGAGAGGAGAGGAGAGGAGAGGAGAGACCAGGTTGGAAGAGAGCTTCCAGATCGTTGTGTTCAAGCTACCATCCAACACTATCTACAAAGCTCCAAGGACAGAGATTTCACAACCTCTATAGGGCACAAGAAAGTCCAAGGGAGGCTGCAAGGATGCTGAAGGGACTGCAGCACTGCCTGGGGAGGAGAGGCTGAGAGCCCTGGGGCTGTTCAGTCTGCAGAGGAGAAGGCTGAGAGGGATCTGATCAATGTCTCTCAATAGCTGAGGGCTGGGGGGCAGGAGGCAGGGCACAGGCTCTGCTCAGCTGCACCCTGGCATAGGACAAGGAGCAGTGGATGGAAACTGCAGCACAGGAGGTTCCAGCTCAGCATCAGGAGGAACTTCTGCCCTGGAAGGCTCCCAGAGCCCTGGAGCAGGCTGCCCAGAGAGGCTGTGGAGTCTCCTGCTCTGGAGCCTTCCCAGCCCTGTCTGGATGTGTTCTGTGTGCCCTGTGCTGGGTTCTCTGCTCCTGCTCTGGCAGGGGCTTGGACTGGGAGCTCTCCTTTCCAACCCCAGACACACTGTGAGGCTGTGCCAGCAGCTGACCACCCCTGTGGGAGAAGGTTGCAGGTTGTGCCTTGCATGTACATGTGTACCTCCTGCTGCTCATGGAAATACTGCCCCAAGGACCTCTGCCCCCATGGCATCCAGTCAACCTTCCAAGGATGTTGAAGATCACTCCTGGCTCACAGCTTTCCTTGCAGACAATGAAATGTGCAGAGGCATAAACCAAGCTCACTTGCATGACCTCACAGCTTCGATGCTGCTCCTCTCCTAAAGGCCTTTCTCAGGGAACACAGCTGCAGGACCACCCCCTTCAGCTGCACAGGGGAAAGCTCTCTCCTCTGCTGCCACTCTGCTCCATCTCTGTCCTTCCTGCTTGCCTCTTGCTCTCAGTTCTGTCTCCTTGCTGCTGTCCCAGGGCCTCTCCAGATCACCTACATCCCTCTTACCCTTTGCTTTCTTGCTTTGCATCTTTCTGCTGATGGAGACTTTTGAAGTGCCTGCTTCAGGATGAGGTTTAAGAAGATGGGCAAAGCAAGTGCCAACCTGTGCCTGCAGCAGCCTCAGGGATCCCTCCTGATGTGCTGTGGTGGCAACAGCTCCCATTGAATCCCTTCACTCATCCCAGAGCAGCTCCTGAGGGCTCCACTGACACTGTGCTTCCACAGCTCCCATTGAATCCCTTCACTCATCCCAGAGCAGCTCCTGAGGGCTCCACTGACACTGTGCTTCCACAGCTCCCATTGAATCCCTTCGCTCATCCCAGAGCAGCTCCTGAGGGCTCCACTGACACTGTGCTTCCACAGCTCCCATTGAATCCCTTCACTCATCCCAGAGCAGCTCCTGAGGGCTCCACTGACACTGTGCTTCCACAGCTCCCATTGAATCCCTTCACTCATCCCAGGGCAGCTCCTGAGGGCTCCACTGACACTGTGCTTCCACAGCTCCCATTGAATCCCTTCACTCATCCCAGGGCAGCTCCTGAGGGCTCCACTGACACTGTGCTTCCACAGCTCCCATTGAATCCCTTCACTCATCCCAGAGCAGCTCCTGAGGGCTCCACTGACACTGTGCTTCCACAGCTCCCATTGAATCCCTTCACTCATCCCAGAGCAGCTCCTGAGGGCTCTATTGACACTGTGCTTCCACAGCTCCCATTGAATCCCTTCGCTCATCCCAGAGCAGCTCCTGAGGGCTCTATTGACACTGTGCTTCCACAGCTCCCATTGAATCCCTTCACTCATCCCAGAGCAGCTCCTGAGGGCTCCACTGACACTGTGCTTCCAAGAGCTCTGCTCCCTCCACCTTTGTGGTTTATCCAGTGGCAGGATTCCATCTCACTGAGGCCAATGGGAACTCAGCAGCAGGCAGGAGGAGCCTGGAACAATTCCCACAGAGGTTTCCAAGGACCATTTGCCCTCAGGCACCTCAATGGCAGCTGAGGCTGGGAGAGTTTGTGTCTGCTCCATCTCCCCGCAGTGCCTCTGGCTTTGAGCCATTCTGGTTCTGTCACCTGGGTAGCTCAGAGGGCAAATCCTACTCAGAGCCTTTGAGGACCGCAGGTGCTGTCTAACTCTCTGAAGAGGCACAAGGAAGGAGGCCAAATGATCCTTTTTTTCACTTCTTATACTTTTTACTGAGCCCTGTCAGCCCCTGGCGAGCTCCCTGTGCGAATGCAGCCACAGAGTGCATTAGGTTGTTGAGTACCAGCGACCCTGAGGGGAACCTTGCTGCAGCCAGGATGCATTTGGGTGTGAGCTCTGCATCGCTGCCAGGAGCGGGCACCAGAGCATTTGCATGTAAGGTGAACAGCTGATGAGCTCTGGAGGATGCTAAATCACTCCTGCAGCTCAGCAGAGACTTCAGACACAAGGGGGCTCTGCTTTACCCCTAAACTTGTGCCCCCTACCCCAAGAGCAGATGCCAGGCTCCTGCCTGAGGGGTAGGCCACCTCACAGTGGTACAGGAAGCATGCAGGCACCTTCAGGTGAGGGTCAGAGACCCAGGGCTCCAAACGAGGAACCCCAGATGTGAGGGGAGTGCTGCTGCCAGCCTCCCCTCTGTGCCCCAGATGTGAGGGAAGTGCTGCTGCCAACCTCTCCTCTGTGCCCCAGATGTGAGGGGAGTGCTGCTGCCAGCCTCCCCTCTGTGCCCCAGATGTGAGGGGAGTGCTGCTGCCAACCTCCCCTCTGTGCCCCAGATGTGAGGGGAGTGCTGCTGCCAGCCTCCCCTCTGTGCCCCAGATGTGAGGGAAGTGCTGCTGCCAACCTCTCCTCTGTGCCCCAGATGTGAGGGAAGTGCTGCTGCCAACCTCTCCTCTGTGCCCCAGATGTGAGGGGAGTGCTGCTGCCAACCTCTCCTCTGTGCCCCAGATGTGAGGGGAGTGCTGCTGCCAACCTCTCCTCTGTGCCCCAGATGTGAGGGGAGTGCTGCTGCCAACCTCCCCTCTGTGCCCCAGATGTGAAGGGAGTGCTGCTGCCAACCTCCCCTCTGTGCCCCAGATGTGAGGGGAGTGCTGCTGCCAACCTCTCCTCTGTGCCCCAGATGTGAGGGGAGTGCTGCTGCCAGCCTCTCCTCACGGTCAGTGGTCAGAGTATGCCCTGCAGCCTGGGAGTGGCTCTGCTGCCCAGGGGCAGTGCCTAGAGCTCTTCAGCCCTTCTCAGGTGCAAGCACCCTGCAGTAGGAGCCCCTGCAGTGCTTGTCCCTGCTACTCCACACAGGCTTTGTGGAGGCAGAGGACAGGGCACAGGTGAGCACATCTCCTGCATCCACAGTCTGGCCTGTGGGAACAAAGAGCATCGATGCAGTCAGCTCAAGGGAAGTTGCCTCACCCCTGCAGACATTCAGGCTCAGCCTGGATGTGTCCCTGGGCTGCCTGCTGCAGCTGGAGGTGTCCCTGCTGCCTGCAGGGGGGGTGGACAGGATTGCCTTTGAGGGTCTCTTCTGACCCCGTGCATTCTGTGAGCCTGCAGAAGGGTTAGGTTCTTCTCTCTTCCCAGCTAAGCTCTAGATGAAAGGTGTTTACATTTGCTGTGCTGGTGTCCTGGTAGGCTGAAGCCACCACGGCTGCTGCTCACAGGCTGTGGACCTGTGAAGGCTGAGAGGCTTTTGCAGGAGCTTTGGGGTGCTTCTGACACAGCAGTGTCAAACGGTTCAATGCTCCCAAGATTAGGCCACAGCTGAAGAGGAATTCTCAAAGTCAGAGCTGCTGCAGCACAAGTGGAAGAGATGTGCAGGGCAAGAGGACACAGATGCATTGGGCTGGAAGGAACATTTAAAGGTCAGCTGGTCCGACCGCCCCTGCAGTCAGCAAGGACATCTCTAACCAGCTCAGGTTGCTCAGAGCCCCATGCAGCCTGACCTTGGATGTCTCCAGGGATGGGGCCTCCACCACCTCCCTGAGCAACCTGTTGAGTGTTTCACCATCCTCAGAGAGACAAACTTCTTCCTGATCTCCAGCCTAAATCTGCCCTCTTGTTGCCTCTTGCCCTGCTGCCTCAGGCTCATGTCTGGTAAGCAGCAAAGGGCACTGCAGCCTAGGGGAAAAGCTCCTCACAGAGCTCAGCCACCAGCTCCTTCCAGGCACACCTCCAGGTGAGCTGATGCATTAACTAAGACTACACATCACCCTGCCTTACAGCACTTCTCTGAACTCTTGAGGATCAAACTCAGCTTCCACAGAGCATTTCCTCCCTGCCCAAAGAAACCAGAAACAAATGCAATTGAAAGCAATCATAAGCATTTATAAATCCTTACTGACTTGCTGCCCTGGAGAGCTGCAGGAGGAAAGGCCTCTTGCTGGATTCCTACCAGCCCTGCTCTGAGGTGCAGGCTCCCTCAGCTCTGCTCTGGGTTGGTGCTATGCCTGCAGAAGGAAGCTGCTGGCTTGCACCAGCTGCACTCTGCCCCTTGAGCACAGGCTCTTGGGAAGGCAAGGCCCAAGGAGCCCAAGGATCTCTTGGCTGATGTAGAAACTCTGTTTGGCTATGAAACGCTGCACCAAGCATCCTCCCTCTTGAGTGGCAGCTTCAATGCTCTTTAATATCTTCATTGATGATCTGGATGAGGGCATTGAGTCCATCAGCAGTGAGTTTGCAGATGACAGCAAGCTGGGGGCAGGAGTTGATCTGTTAGAGGGTAGGAGAGCTCTGCAGAGGGACCTGGACAGGCTGGGCAGAGGGGCAGAGGCCAAGGGCAGGAGATTGAACACATCCAAGAGCCGGGTTCTACACATTGGCCACAGCAACCCCAGGCAGTGCTGCAGGCTGGGGGCAGAGTGGCTGAGAGCAGCCAGGCAGAGAGGGACCTGGGGGAGCTGGTTGACAGCAGCTGAACATGAGCCAGCAGTGTGCCCAGGGGGCCAAGAAGGCCAAGGGCATCCTGGCCTGCAGCAGGAACAGTGTGGCCAGCAGGAGCAGGGAGCTCATCCTGCCCTGTGCTCAGCACTGATTAGGCCACACCTGGAGTCCTGTGTCCAGTTCTGGGCTCCTCAGGTTAGGGAAGAGGTTGAGCTGCTGGAAGGTGTCCAGAGAAGGGCAACAAAGCTGGGGAGGGGTCTGGAGCACAGCCCTGTGAGGAGAGGCTGAGGGAGCTGGGGTTGCTTAGCCTGGAGAGCAGGAGGCTCAGGGGAGACTTAGGAAAATACAAATACTGTGAGAAGTGCAACCTTTCACCTGACAAGAAACAACCAGCTGCCATTTCGTTCTGTTCCTAGTGCCAATCTCTTTGTACTTCTCTTTCTATTCTTTTCTATTTCTATCTCTTTGTATTTCTGTTTCTATTTCTGTGATTTCCATTTCTGCTTCCATTTCTATTTCTCTATTTCTATGACTTCCATGTCTCTATTTCTACTACATTCCCAACCCGTGTATGGCAAATAGCTCTGAGGTTCTCACTACAAACTCATCTGGGGCTTGGCTTTCTTTTTCCCTTATTTTTTGTTGTTGGGGTTTTGTTTGGGGTTTTGTTTGGGGTTTTGTTTCTTTGGTGTTTGTTTGTCTGGGTTGGGGTCTTTTTGTTAGTTTGATTTTTGGTTGCTTTTGGTGGGTTGGTGTTGTGGCTTTCATGGTCAGATGCTTTTCTTTGACTAGAGCAGGGAGTGGGAACGGTGTGTGGAGGCAGCCCCTGCAGCTGTGGCAGGCTCAGCGTCATTCACAGACTGAAGTCTCCTTTTGGCACCAATTTTGCTCAGGAATCACAAACAGCTGAGTCAGAGAGGGAGGAGGCTTAGGAAGAAAGAGTAGAATAGAATAGAATAGAATAGAATAGAATAGAATAGAATAGAATAGAATAGAATAGAATAGAATAGAATAGAATAGAATAGACCAGGTTGGAAGAGACCTTCAGGATCATCACGCCCAACCCATCAACCAATCCAACACCACCTAATCAACTAACCCATGGCACCCAGCACCCCATCAAGTCTCCTCCTGAACACCTCCAGTGATGGTGACTCCACCACCTCCCCAGGCAGCCCATTCCAATGGGCAATCACTCTCTCTGTGTAGAACTTCTTCCTAACCTCCAGCCTAAACCTCCCCTGGCACAGCCTGAGACTGTGTCCTCTTGTTCTGGCTGCCTGGGAGAAGAGACCAACCTCTGCCTGTCTACAACCTCCTGCAGAGAGCAATAAGGCCAACGTGCAGCACCTGGCACTTGGATGTGTTCAATCTCCTGCCCTTGGCCTCTGCCCCTCTGCCCAGCCTGTCCAGGTCCCTCTGCAGAGCCTCTCTACCCTCCAGCAGATCAGCTCCTGCCCCCAGCTTGGTGCCATCTGCAAGTTTACTGCTGCTGGACTCAAAGCATCACCAAACAGTACAAAAAGCAAGAACCAACAGAACCCAGCAGCAGCAAATGCGAGAGAAGGCACAGCAGGTGAGCAGAGGATGCGCTCAGGAGAGGAGGTGCTGGGGCTGGCCTGGTCTGACAGAGGGGCTTGCCTTAGTGACACAGAGTGAGCCTGGGCTGGGCAGCTGGCAGCAATCCACCAGTTCACTTCTCACAGAGCAGTGTCTGAGGAGCAAGGGGAAATGCTAGATGGCAGGAAACAAAGTGAACATTTTGCTGGGCCAGACAGACAGCACAGAAGGAAGTTCTGACGTGGAGCTGGGCCAGGCAAGGAGAGGAACCAAGCTGCTCCTCTTGTTGGGCAGGGGCAAGCAGGGCCTGGCAGAGGAAGGGGGCACAGAATCATGGAATGAACCAGGTGGGAAGGAGCCCTTGAAGGACATCTTGTCCAACCCCCTGCAGTTGGCAGGGACATCTCTAACCAGATTGTGTTGCTCAGGGCCCCATCCAGCCTGACCTTGAATGTCTCCAGGGGATGGGCCCTCCCTGGGCAAGCTGTGCCAATGTGCCACCAGCCCCGTGGCAAAGAGCTTCTTCCTAATGAGGCCCCTGGAAGGAGTTTGGGAGCTGGTCTTGCTTGCAACAAGAAGGCAGAAGTGTTTCCAGCACACCTCTGGCCAAGGAGGCACAGGTGCTGTGAGAGAGTTGTTCACCTCCTACACCGATCACAACTGATCCTGCGCTGGGAGCAGCCCAGAGCGCTCGCTCCGTGCTGGCCGTGCTGTGCCCGGAGTGAAAGCCTGCTCTCAGGACAGCCTGCTGTGCAGGCAGGGCTGCCTCAGAGCCAGCAGCCTCACGGCAGCAAGAGCAACACATGAAAGGGACATCAACACCAAAAGTGCTTCTGAAAAGACTCCCTGGAGCTGGGGGCTAAAGGGTCTCGGGAAGAGCACAGCAGGAAGGCTGTGCAGCCCTCTCTGCTGTGCTCAGTGCCTGCCTCAGGCTAGTGACAGTCCTGCTGCTTTCACTCACGGCAAAAAGGCTTGCAGGAGAATATTATCACCACAGGGTTCTAGGTGGAATGGTTTGGGTTGGAAAGGCCTTAAAGATCATCCAGTTCCAGCCCCTTGCCACGGGCAGGGACACCTCCCACCAGCCCAAGGCCTCATCCAGCCTGGCCTTGAACACCTCCAGGAGGGGACATCCACAGCCTCGCTGGGCAGCCTGTGCCAGAGTCTCATCACCCTCACTGCAAAGAATTTCTTCCTCATCTCCAGTCTCAATCTGCCCTCCTCAAGCTCCAATCCATTCCCCCTCATCCTATCACTCCAAGCCCTTGTGAAAAGTCCCTCCCCGGCTTTCCTGTAGGCTCCCTTTGGGAACTGGAAGGGCACTATTAGGTCTCTCTGGAGCCTTCTCATCTCCAGGCTGAACAGCCCCAGCTCTCTCAGCCTGTCCCCACAGGAGAGGTTCTCCAGCCTCTGATCATCCTGGTGGCCTCCTCTGGACACACTCAGACAGTTTGATGTCCTTGTGCTGGGGGGCACCAGAACTGGGCACAGTACTGCAGGTGGGGCCATATTCCAACATCTTGGAATGTTACTGCAATATACCTATATAATATTCCAGCATCTAGGAGTATGACTCCCAGAGGCCTGCTGCAGCTGCTGGCACGTTCCCTGTGCCGGTGGACTGCCTGTCTCTGCCTCCTGCCACGCTGCTCACCTCGCCTGACATTCTGCTAGCCACCCCTTATGCAACAGCCAGGCTCAGCCTGGGTTTCCTGGAGATGCATCCCCTGGCTACCACAGGCCACACAAGAAGTCCAGGCAGCAAATTAATTGCTCCTAGCACCTAAGTGCTACGAAAGCTTACTCCTTGCCAGCAGGAGCAGCTGTGTGCAGCCCCTCCAGCACGGGAGGCGGCAGGTCTGAGGGCAGAGCTGGGAGGCAGCAGCACACACGCGATACCTCCTGTCTTACATAACACAAATCAGCTTCATAACCAGCAGCCCAGATGAACCCCAAACATGATACCCTGGTAAGCTGACCTTTGCAGAGCCTTGCCACCGAGGCCCCGCAGCCTGCACTGGGGCTGGTTGCTTTTCCCTGCTCAGCAGCCCCTGCAGGGATGCGATTTGAACCCTGCCCTCCTCACCACCTTACGCTCTCCCAGGAGCCTGTGCTAACAGTGCCTCTCTGCATGCACAAAGTGCTGCCCCTGCCTCTGACAGGCGAGTGACTGAGGCACAGAGAGGCATTGGTTAAACCCAGGTCAGTCCTGGAAGCTGTGCCTAGGATACACCTGGATTGCAGCAGTTTGGTAAGCGTCTGCCTGGCGCTTGAGGCAAGGACGAGCTCAGGTACCTCACACTGGACGTGGGCAGGCTCCAGCTCCTGCCTAGCCTGGCAGCACATCCTGAACCCTGGCCACTGCCCTCCAACACCACTGGCCTCCTCTGTTTGCCTTCCCCCCCCGCCATAACTAGGTTCTTATGCTGTTAATACCTGTCTCATGCCAGGGTCCAGCAGTGCATTGCAGTATCCCTGCTCTTTATCTGGACATTAAGTCTTCATGAAGACCTTCTTTAACTTCCAGTGAGGCTAACTCCAAAATTGCACTGGCAGCTCACACAAGCACAGAGTGCCAGGTGGGAAGGGACCCCAAGGGCCATCTGGTCCAACCTCTCTAGGCAAGAGTGGAGTTGAACTGAGCTGGCCCAGCACCCTGTCAAGCTGAGTCTTAAACCTGAGCAGTGCAGGGGAGTCCACTGCTGCCCTTGGGAGGTGATTCCAGTCTCTGACTGTTCCCATGGGGAAACATTTCCTTCTGGAGTCCAATGGGAATCTCCCCAGCAGTAACTTGTGCCCACTGCCCCTTGTCTTTTCCATGGGACTCCTTGCAAAAAGGGAGTCTCCATGCTCCTGGCAGCCACCCTCTATGCACTGCTCCACGGCACTGAGGTCTGCCCTAAGGCTTCTCTTCTCAATCTCTCTCAGCCCTTCCTCTCCTGGCAGGGCTGCCAGTGCTCTGACCACATCTTAGGGAAGGAGCTTGCATGCTGCTGCAAAAGCATCTTTTATTATAATGGATAACTCCATCAGGGACTTTCACTGCTGTTTCAATTATCCCTTCAATGATTCCTCTCGTTTATCAACATGGAACCTAGAAATGCCAATTTAAGGCAACATAGCACAAGGAACACATTGGGAAGCAAACCCTGAAGCCCCCAAACCTATGGAACACTTTGTTCCTGATCAGAAAAGATCAGCTGCATCAGCTGATCCTTCAGCAAGGCAGGGCATGGAGCATTTGCAACAAACCAGCATGATCTTAACGCTGCTGCTTTGCAGCTTTCACAGCCACTGAACGCATCAGATAGGCAGGGAGCCTCGAAGGTCATCTCGGCCAACAGCCCTGAGGTGAGCCAGGGCCACGTGCGAGCGGCTCCGTTTGGGACGAGCACGCTGCGGGCATTTGCCGTACAGCGTGGCAAGGGCGACCCGCCCAGCCCTGCTGCAGCTGTCCTCACCCCAGCTGCAGGTGGGATGTTCTGTCCCCACAGCCCCGAGGAGCCAAGATTCCTTGGGATGTTCTTGCCTTGGAGATTTCGTCAAGTGGATCTCCTTACCGACACCTGAACCCGGGCCGCTAGAGTTTCACACGCCCGCTCCCCGGAGGTATTGCATAGTCCCCAGCCGAAATAGCAGGGGCGTCTAAATGTAGCAACTGTCATCTGCAGCAGGCACTCAGGGCAGGAGGAGCTGCTTCACCTCGTGCGGCTCCTCGGCCTGGGAGCGGGCAGGCAGCTGCCCCAGCCTTAGCCATCCGCTCAGCGGCCAGCCCCTACACATTAGCAGGCGGGAATTAGGTTAATGACCACCAATCTCTTCACAGAAGGGAGGCTTCTCCAAGTGTTCATTTACTAGGAGATCACAGACGGGAAGAGGCTTTTGTTCACACCGGGTAAGGATGAAACGCTCGGGCAACCCCCGAGGGCACTACTTGTGCTTGCTGCTAGCTGCCCTGGCAGCTCCATCCCGCTCTGCGCCCCCAGGGCCTGCGCCCCCCTCGCCCTGTGCCCCCTGGCCGTGCGTTCACAGCTCGCTGTAAGCACCACTAGAGGGCACAGAATTATAACAATAGAGGCTCGCCCATCGGCCGCTGCGCCTCAGTCCTCCGCATCGCTCATTCGCCCAGCCCTCACGCCAGACCCTCCATGCTACCCACGGCGACCGAGCCTGGCAGCTCCGCTGTTGCCAGCTGTGCCATTCTCAACCCGTGCCACGTGAATGAAGTTCATGGGTGGGATGGGCACCTTACTGGGTGGACTGGGCCATGTGCTCCCAACTGAACAGTGCAGTTCACAGTGGTAAGAAGAGAGGGAATGGACTGAAACTTGAGGAGTGTAGATTTAGACTGGAGATTAGGAAGAAATTCTTCACAATGAGGGTGGTGAGACACTGGCACAGGTTGCCCAGGGAGGCTGTGGATGTCCCCTCCCTGGAGGCGTTCAAGGCCAGGCTGGATGAGGCCTTGAGCAACCTGTGCTGGTGGGAGATGTCCCTGCCCATGGCAGGGGGTTGGAACTGGATGAGCTTTGAGATCCCTTCCAACTAAACCAAATCTGTGATTGTGTGAAACTTTCTAGACCATGAATATCAACAGCTCAGTGTTTTGGAATAGAATAGAATAGAATAGAATAGAATAGAATAGAATAGAATAGAATAGACCAGGTTGGAAAAGACCTTTGAGATCATCCAGTCCAACCTCTCACCCAGCACCATCTGATCAACTAAACCATGGCACCAAGTGCCTCAGCCAGGCTCTTCTTAAACACCTCCAGGGATGGTGACTCCACCACCTCCCCGGGCTCAAGTGAATGGCATGGTTAGCCCTTCTAGACCTTGAGTACCAACACTCCAAGCCTACAAGAAAGCTGGGGAGGGACCTTTTACAAGGCCTTGTAGTGATAGGACAAGGGGAATGGCTTTAAACTGCAAGAGGGCAGCCTGAGACTGGAGATGTGGAGGACATCATTTCCAGTGAGGGTAGGGAGACACTGGCACAGGTTGCCCAGGGAGGCTGTGGATGTCCCCTCCCTGGAGGTGCTCAAGGCCAGGCTGGATGAGTCCTTGAGCAACCTGGGCTGGTGGGAGCTGTCCCTGCCCATGGCAGGGGGGTTGGAACTGGATGAGCTTGAAGGCCCCTTCCAACCCAATCCATCTGTGATTCCATGATGGTATTTTACTCAAGTGGCTAAGGTCGGTGGAACGTTTATCCGAGCATGGTGCTGGAGGCTCAGCTGATGTGAAGAGCATGCTGGTTGTGAAGGAGTATCTAGGGAAGAGAAAAATGGAGAGCGTCAGCACTCGCAGATCAAAGCGGGGAAATGCCAACAAGTAGTAAATGAAGGATTAGCTAACTCGATTTACAATTCAAAGAGGAGTAGATATGTGCCACTGGAAAGCTTGAATATTCATGGCGCTGCTGTGGATACTTATATCAACTACTTAACATCTGTTTGGACATGTGTGCTGTTTCTGCCACCACTGATCGGGAGTGAGAGTGGTCACTGTGCTTCGCGTGTTAGAAGGCTCCTGCCTGAAGCTGCCTGCAGTGGAGGAGGAAGTGCAGTGAACACGGGAAGAAGATTAAGCTCCTTAAATAAAGACAACTGATGGGATGGCTCTGGAGACACTGTAGCAGTAAATTGGTACTGTCAGGGCTTCCTTGCTTCTGTAGCAGAGGCACAAGTTTAATGTCCTCAGACGGAATATGACATCTGCTTCACTGCTTGCTGCTGCTTTTCTGCAAGTTGGGGATGGTGTGTTAATCACAGGCTCGAGAGCTTGGCCTCTAATGAAGGGAAAAAACGAAACGTAATTGAGTTTCAGAATGCCTCTATTGATTTTCGCATCACATTAGCGCCCACATTATGACTTTTCATTAACCCTTCACGAATTAGCGTCCCGCTCCCACACTGCGCCGCTCAGGCTGCAAATCGCCGGTGCTGAAGTGGCCGTTCGGGTGCTCCCGCTCTGTCCCGGGCTCCGCAGGGCTCCCATAGCAACCCCCCGGAGCCCCGGGGAACAAGAGCGGAGACCACCCTTAGCAGGCAGCCGTGGGCCACCGGGATTCGGGGAGGGCTCTGCCCGTGGCGGGTGCCTCGCCGGGCACGGGAATAAACGGCGGGCAAAGGCTGGCGGGGAGGCGCGGAGGGCTGGATTTAGGTTTTATTTATTTATTTCCCCCGGCAAGCTCACCTTGATGCGGCGGGGAGTTAAAGGCCCGCTCTCGGCAGGGGGAGCTTTGTTTTCTCGGCACAGCCCCGGCACCGGGCGGCGGCACCGCTGCGCTCCGCCCGCACCGCGCCGCGGCCGGAGCCGCCGGGGACTTGGGGTGAGCCCACAGAAGAGGGCAGCCCCCGCCGCACCGCCGCGCTTCGGACTTACGGGACTCGCGCTCTCCCGCGGCGGGGGCCCGGGGCACGGCGGAAGGGCCGGAGCGGCGGTGCCGGGCTGCGCCGCCCCCTCGGGGGGAACGGTCGGTGGATCGCCTGCGCTGCCCCGCCCGGCCCGGCCGCGCTCTCCGCTCGCAGCAGGGTCCCGCCGCTGCCGAGACTCGGGGCAGTTTTGTTACTTTCTCGGACTTAAATGGACATTTCCCGGGAGCACGCATAGCCCGCGGGCGCCGCGTCCCGCCGGTCGCCTCGCCTCCCTCGCCGCGGGCACCGCCACTGCCTTCGCCGCTTTCAGCCCCGGGACGCGGAGCTTCCCGGCAGCGCGGCCCCTCGCCTTGCCCCCCTCCGCCCCCGCCCGCCTTCCTCGCCGACTGCGAGCAGGAGCAACAGCTTGCCCGGCCCAGCGGCGAGGGAACGGGCGGCGAAAGACACCAGCGAGCCGCGGCCCGGAGCCCCTGTTCCCCGCGGCCTCTCCGCCGGAGCCGCGGCTCCCTCCGCCCCGTCCCGGACCGCGGAGCCACGCCGGGCGGCGCGGCGGCGGCTGGTGGCGGGGCTCCGCCGCCCGGGAGAAGAGTGCGCCCGGGGGGGGCGCCCGCTCCCTGGCCGGGGCTCCCGCGGAGCTGCCGCAGCCCGGCCCCGCCGCGCCGGCCGCCCAAAGTGGCCCCTGCCCCCGCGCCCCGCGGGCACCGCCCGGACACCCTCAGCCCCCGCTGCCTCCTGCGGCCCGCCGCCGCGGGCTGTCTGGACGCCGCCGCCCGCGCCCTGCTCCGCCGAGGCCCCGGCGCTCGCCCCGGCTCCCGGGGTGATGCCATGCCCCGCAACCACGGCGGCGGGGAGGAGGGCGGCTCGGCGGGGCTCTGGATGAAGAGCGGAGCGGCGGCGGGCATGAAGGATGTGGAGTCGGGCCGGGGCAGGGCGCTGGCGAGCTCGGCGGCCCGCGGCGACGGCCTGCTGCTCCTGGGCACCGGCGGCACGGCCGCCCCCGCCGGGCTGCGGGAGGGCCGCCGCGGGAAGCACGGCGCCCGCATGAGCCTGCTGGGGAAGCCGCTGTCGTACAGCAGCGGCCCGAGCTGCCGCAGGAACGCCAAGTACCGCCGGCTGCAGAACTACCTGTACAACGTGCTGGAGCGGCCCCGCGGCTGGGCCTTCGTCTACCACGCCTTCGTGTGAGTACCGACCCGCTCCCCGCTCCTCCCGGCCCGGCCCCCCGGCCGCAGCGCTGCCGCGCTGCGCGGCGCGGACCTACCCTGCTGCCCCCCTGCTCCCCGAGCATCGCTCCGCGGTCGGCGGCCGGTCCCCGCGGGAGCGCAAACTCCCCGCGAGTTGCGCTAAAAGTGGCCGAGAGTCATCAGAGAGGGCGAGAGAGCCACAGCCACCTGCGGCGCGGAACATCCGCGCAGCCTTCGGTGGGAGGTGATGGGGAGGCAGGCAGGCCCGGTACACCGGGCAGAGAGAGCCGGAGCGGAGCCCGGCGCAGCGCTGGGGGAGCAGATGCTCGCTTGCCTCCGGGGCGCTTGGGGCCGCCGCTTTGCGCGAAGGGGACAGCGACCGCCCCCGGGTTAGACGGGACGAAGGGTGCCGGCCGCTGCCGGGATCGCGGCGGGGCGCGGTGGACACGGCGGCGGGAACGGCAGCGGATGCGTTTTGCTCCGGCGGACAGCGAGCGCAGCCCGGTTAGCCCCAGTTCTGCCTCCTGCGCCAGCTATTTCTCCCCTTTCCCGTGTCGCGGATGCCGCGACTCAGATGCGCCCACCTGCCACTGGCGGCACCGAGGGCTGCCCTGTGCCAGCCCGTGCCCTGTGCCAGCCCGCTTCTCGGCTCTGCGCTTTTGCGCCTAGCAAGTGCCTCCTCCCGTCCCCTCCGCCCGGAGAAGCCGGGGACTAAGGGGCAGTCCCGCGGCATGGCGCGGTGCGGAGCGGCAGTGCCACCGCGCTGCACGCTTCTGCTGCTTTACCGAGAGGGGCTGGCCGGGGCAAGCCGTGTGGGGGGCCGCTGTGGCTTCAGTGTGCTTCAGGTGTCCGCAGGGCCGGTGGTGTTCGTTAGCACTCCCCCCTGTTTTTACGAGTTTCAGTCGTACTCGTGAGGAGGCCCTGCTGAAAAGTCTGCCGGATGCTTGGGCAAGGCGTGGAACGCAGTCTTTGCATGGGGTCGAATTAGAGAGGCAGGATGATAGGCAGCGCTGTATCGGGGGGGTACACGAAGCGTTTCCGTGTTTGCCTTCAGAAAATACAAGCAAAGCAGAAGATTTCATATGTCTGCTGCGGGCAGCTCTCTTGCCCTGCTGGTTGCTGGAATCAAGCTGGCGCTGAGCAGCGGCCAAAAAGAGGCAACTGCTCCCTAAAAGGTGTTTGATAGCAGGCAGTGTTCTCCTCGTCTAGGGGAGTCCCCCCCAAAGCCTGCTTTAATGGAAGTTGTGATAAGCGATAAAGGTTTTACCCCAAAGTGATTAATAAGCTGCTTTGTGGAGAGATTGATTTGGGAGCTCAAAACTGCCGTGGGTAACGAGCAGGAGGAAGGCACTTAGCGTCTCATCCAGTGAAAGGATTCGTGTCCGCCGGGAGGATCTCTTGGTTTTACTATGGAAATCAGCTACAGCTGGGAACTTTCTTCTCGGAGGGCATTTGTCTGGGATGGTTTTTTTTTGCTGCGTGGGTTCCTAACAGGTGTTACCCTGCGGCGCAGGGGGATGCCAGTTAGCGTTGCTAGAATCACCCAGGTACTCCCCAGGAATTACCTCCCTGCCGTGCCGGCAGTTGCCGCACGAAGCCGGTGCTGTCGGAACCCTCTCCCTTGCGGGGAAGCTGTAGTCGTGTTGCGCGTTTCTCTTGGCGACCGTGACGGGAATCGTCGGAAGGAGTAAAGTTCGAGTTTGGGAATAAGGTTGATGAGTTTAAACCTCGGGGAAAAAGAATAATGATAACTAAAACAAAATGAGATCGCTTTTATAACAAAAGCGAATTTCCAGGGAGTGAAGTCGTGACGCAGCAGCAGGGTGAGCAGGGCAGCCTGCCAGCGGCCCGGAGGTCACTGCTGCACAGAAAGGGTGCCCGTTTCAAGTGTTTCAATTGCAGATGGCAGTTTTGGCAGCTGCCGATGCCAGCCTTCGAGCTTGTGTCTGAGCAGATCCGGGGGGAAGAGCCTGAGGCAGCCCGGCGCAGCAAAGGCTTCCAGGCCACAGGACTTCCTCTCAGGGTCTGGCACCGCTGCCGTGCGGCAGCCACCTTCAAAGCTCTGCTGGGCTGCAGCGTGAGAGCCACCCTAGAAACTGTTTCCGGAGGTTTATATCGTTTCAGAGGTTTATGTCATACCTGAGTGCCAGATATGCAGAGGACACTTTTGGTGGGTTCTATTTGCTTTCCCCCAGCAATACCGGGTCAGTACCGGGTGCATTATGGCAAACGGTTGCTTACAGAACGAGACAAACGAATCCCTGAACTGGTCGGAGGGGGGAATAAGTCTTGAGACAAGCAGCTTGGAGGTGCAAAGCCATGGCTAAGTCCATGGATGAGATGTCTGCTCTACCTCTGCTAGGCTGCTTCTGACTGCAGCACAGCCTCTTAGAGCTCTCTGCACTATTCCTGTTGCAGGAAGGGAGCTGCCTGGGCTGAGACCTGTGGTGCTGATCCTTGGTCTCCTGAACTGAAGCTCGCTCTGGTGTGCAGGCTGAAGTAATGCCAGGCTGGGGGTTGAGTGTTTCAGTTTAAAGACTGTGCTCTAGGAGTTTATTTAGGTTTGCCTGGTCGGGTTTGGAATGAGGAGTGGGGAAGGAAGCATTAGCTACAAATAAGAAACCACCCCAAGAGTGATTTTTTTCCCTTTCTCATTTCCATAGGGAAATGACTCTGGAGCTGGGAAGCATCCACAGTTTGCTCCTCTTCTTCCTTTTTTCCTTTGTTGCCTTTTCAAGTCGGAGAGCAATAGGCCAAGCACCTGAGGAATGAGTCATTCAGGAGTCAACTGCTTGGTTTGTTTGTAAACACAAACTTGCCAATCGCTGGGGAAAGACAACTGTTGGCAAACTTCTGCTGCTAGAGGAAGGATCTGTTCTTGACTACAGTACAGCTGTGCTGCAGAGTAGAGCCATCAGTTACACATTGCTTGGCTCCCCAGTGCACCTCAGTAGCTCTCTCTTTACACATCCTTCCCCCCGTTAGAAATCATACAATCACAGAGCTGTCAGGGCTGGAAGGGACCTCAAGGATCAGCCAGGTCCATCCTCCCTGCCACGGGCAGGCACACCTCACCCCACAGCAGGCTGCTCACAGCCACATCCAGCCTGGCCTTCAAAACCTCCAGGGGTGAGGCTCCCCCCACCTCCCTGGGCAGCCTGTGCCAGGCTCTCACCACCCTCATGGGCAACAACTTCTTCCTCACAGCCAATCTCAATCTCCCCACTTCTACTTTTTCCCCATCCCTCTAGTCCTGTCCCTCCCTGACACCCTCAGCAGTCCCTCCCCAGCTTTCTTGGAGCCCCCTGCAGATCCTGGAAGGCCACAATGAGGTCTCCTGGGAGCCTTCTCCTCTCCAGCCTGCACAACCCCAACTCCCTCAGTCTGTGCTCACAGCAGAGCAGCTCCAGCCCTCTGCTCCTCCTCGTGGCCCTGCTCTGGACACCTTCCAGCCCCTCCCGAGCCTTCCTGGCACAGAGGCTCCAGCTCTGAACACAGTGTTCCAGGTGGGCAACCTCCAGATCTTTGCTGCAGGGCTGTGGAAAGCTGCTTTGCAGCAGCACTGCAAATGTGAACACTTAGCAGAACCAGCGCAGAGCGTTGGTGCCTTTTGTGAGCAGTGAGCTTCAGCTCCTGCTGGTGAAGCGTTGGTGCCACAGCGCCTCACCTGCACAGGGAGCGGGAGCACGCTGAGCGCCGCGCTCCTACCTCGAGGTGCCGGGGGGTTGGAACGCTTCAAAAGCATCACCCTGGGATGTCTCAGCATCTCCTCCTGCTTGTTTGGGTTGGTTGGGTTGGGAGAGGCCTACAGGATGTTGCCCTGGAACGATCAAGGGGAGTTCCACATCTGCTGCGCATTTAACCTCGGGTTTCATCTTTGGTGGCTGTGAAGGGTTTGTGTTAGGTTTGCTCTTAGCTGGTGTGCTGAACAGGAGGTGGCTTGAGATGCTCAGGACAAACCCTTGCTCTCTGATGCTGTACTGGTAGGCTATAATTAGCTGCAGAAGGTTCCTAATTGGCTTATTTGAGGAGCAGTAAAGCTTCTGCTCCTCAGGTTTTTGAGTGTATTCTTTCTGATCTGTTTAACACATTCTTGCTGACCTCTTTGTGATCCTTTCCGTGCAGAAGCCTTGTGAGGATGTCCTCCCTTTCCAAAGCCACCGCCTCTTGCTCTGGAAGCTTCTGAACCACAAGTGGTCGGGCTGGGAGCGTGCACCAGGGTGGGATCGCTTTGCATGACCTCTCTTGGTAGTTTTCCATGGGCACCCTTCCGTCAGATGCAGCGCTGGAGGAATGCTGAGGGCCTGCAGGATGTCCCTCTGCCTCGTGCTCTCGATGGAAAAAGGCTGTGAAGTTATTGCTGGGGGAGGAAAAAAACAACCCCAAACCACCAAATTAATGACAAACTCTAATGATAGCATCAAAGATGTAACTGGATCCTTTAGCTTGGCAGATCTGGCGGAAAGGACACAGCTTACTAATGATCAGATGGCTCTGGAACAGCAGCGTCTCTGCATGTGAGCTAGCAGCACTGTATCATCCTGTACCATTTGTATAATTAGGCAGCTTCCACACTGATTAGAAAGACAATCATCTGCATCAGCCTCCATACTTGGTTGGGGTTTTTTCCCTCTTGCTATCAGAAAGTAGGAGAAATTATTTGGCCACTTTGTATTATCCATCTCAAGGCATCTAGTTGCAGCTGCTCTGTAGGTGGATCTGTGGCTTTCCCCTCTTGAGGCCCCATTTCAGAGGCTAGGTCTGGTGCTGTTGGGATGACAATACCTCTTCACAGATGTGTGCTCTTGAAAGTACCAGCCTGAGGATTACACACTGGAAGTGGTTGGGTTGACAGCATCAGTGTGGTGGCAAAGCAAATCTTGCCAGGTACTAAGGAGGTCACACAAAGAACCCTGGACGTGTTAACACCTAACACTGAGCAGAGCGCTTGGGGAGTCACAGTGAGTGCTGGTGAGGTTCAGCTGCCCTGCAGTGCAAGTCTGCAGTGGTTTAGAACAGAATAGAGTTAACCAGGCTGGAAAAGACCTCAGAGATCATCAAGTCCAACCTGTCACCCAGCACCATCTGATCAACTCAACCATGGCACAAAGGGCCTCATCCAGGCTCTTCCTGAACACCTCCAGGGATGGGGACTCCACCACCTCCCTGGGCAGCACATCCCAAGGGCCAGTCTCTCTTCCTGGGAAGAACTTTCTCCCCACCTCCAGCCTAAACCTCCCCTGGCACAGCTTGAGACTGTGTCCTCATGTTCTGGTGCTGGGTGCCTGGGAGAAAAGACCAACCCCCACCCGGCTCCAACCTCCCTTCAGGGAGTTGTAGAGAGCAATGAGGTCTCCCCTGAGCCTCCTCTGCTCCAGGCTAAGCAACCCCAGCTCCCTCAGCCTCTCCTCCCAGGGCTGTGCTCCAGACCCCTCCCCAGCCTTGTTGCCCTTCTCTGGACACCTTCCAGCAACTCAACATCTTTCCTGACCTGAGTGGCCCAGAACTGGACACAGGACTCAAGGTGTGGCCTGAGCAGTGCTGAGCACAGGGCAGGATGAGCTCCCTGCTCCTCTGGCCACACCATGTCTGGAATAGAGGAGCTGTACCATAACAGTTCTCCCCTGTTTCTCTGCTGATCTCAGCTGTTTTGCTTTGCTCAGCAGAGATAACCTGCTTATCAGCTGGCTTTGGCTAAGTCTGACTTCCCTGCTCCTCTCTCTTGTCCCTTTTGTACAGGGGGGTGAGGGGAAGGCAGGGAGGGAGAAGCCAATAGCTTGCACTGGTCCTTGGCCGGGGGGGTCCTTGTGCTGTTATTGATTGTGAATACCTGTATGATACTGTAAACAGTGAGTGTTGTGCACACATCCAGTGCATTCCATTGCAGAGTGTAGCTTGCCTTGTAAATGCAGCTCCATCTGCTCAGGACTGAGTTGGTCTGGCAAAAGTTAATGCTGGGGGGAAGCTTCAACTCACCACACACAGCAATACCTTTTGGGGGGGCTGCCACTCAGTGTGTTCCCCTCACATGTGGGGGCAGGGGGGGACTCTGCAGCACTGCAGACCTCTGCTTGGCTCTTAGTTGGACCTCACTGGTTTTTAGCTTCACATCCTGTGTTTCCTTGTGCTGTCTCAGCCACTGTACACTTAGCAGAGAGACAGAGACACAGCAGAGAGCAAAGCAGCCCTGCACTGCCACCCTGCTGGGCAGGGACTGAAATGCTCAGCAGTGCCTCATTCATAGAGTCCTAGAATAAACCAGGTTGGAAGAGACCTTCAGGATCATGGATCTGTCAGGCTTGGAGGGGACCTCAAGGCTCAGCCAGTCCCAGCCCCCTGCCATGGGCAGGGACACCTCACACCACAGCAGGTTGCTCACAGCCACATCCAGCCTGGCCTTCAAAACCTCCAGGGGTGAGGCTCCCCCCACCTCCCTGGGCAGCCTGTGCCAGGCTCTCACCACCCTCATGGGCAACAACTTCTTCCTCACAGCCAATCTCAGTCTCCCCACTTCTAGTTCTGTTCCATCCCCCCCAGTCCTATCCCTCCCTGACACCCTCACAAGTCCCTCCCCAGCTTTCCTGGAGCCCCCTGCAGATCCTGAAAGGCCACAATGAGGTCTCCTGGGAGCCTTCTCCTCTCCAGCCTGCACAACCCCAACTCCCTCAGTCTGTGCTCACAGCAGAGCAGCTCCAGCCCTCTGCTCCTCCTCGTGGTCCTCTTCCCTGGTGTTGTTCATGGACAGCAGCACTCCCCTGGAGCCCTGTCCTGGGCAGTAAATACCTTTCAGCTTCTCTTGTTCAGGTGGTTGCTGGAGAGCTGCTGCCTGCCTGAGGGGGTTGGGCAGGTGGCTCTCAGGGGTGTTTATCCTGGGATGTACACTTGCCTCAGTGAAGCTCTGCCTCGCAGTTTGTTCTCTGAGGCCTGACCTCTCCTTTGTGCTTCTGCCTGCAGAGCAGGGAGCCAGGGGAAACAGCTGATGTGCCATAGAACCCAAACCTGAGCCCCAGCCTTCTGGAGAGGGGAGAGGAGAACACAAGGCTGTCTTTGAGAGGGAGTCACCAGGACCTGGGCTTGGCATAGTTCATGCACTTGGACCTTCTCCTATTTACCAGCAGGCTTATTTCTCAGCTGAGCTTAGGAATTGTCCTGGAAGGTGGATTGTGGATAGTATCCAAACCTTGAAACAAGTGCCCAGCCTTGGTGAGCTGAGTCTGCTGTTGCTTCTCCAGCTCAAAGCAGAAGGTCACTTAAGAGCTTTCTTCATCATTATCTTTCTCTGTTTGACTTTGGTTCCCCTCCCCCTGCAAAACTCCTGCACCTAGCATGTTATTTAGGGCTGGGAGTCCTATCTTAGATCTGCTTCTCTTGGTTTGGCAGCCTTGGGTGTGACATTTCTTGTCTTCCTCACTGCTGCGTGGTGTGGGGACTCTGGGTGAGCTTCCTGTGTTCTCATAAGCTGAAAGAAGTTGCCTGAAGGTACAGACTTTGCCCAGGGGGTTGGAGGATCTATGGGCACATCAAATGGCATTCAGTATGTGCTGCCTCCAAGGAGGAGATGGTTTGGAGGCTGCATGAAGTGTCAGGAGGCAGGGCACAGGCTCTGCTCAGCTGCACCCTGGGGTAGGACAAGGAGCAGTGGATGGAAACTGCAGCACAGGAGGTTCCAGCTCAGCATCAGGAGGAACTTCTGCCCTGGGAGGCTCCCAGAGCCCTGGAGCAGGCTGCCCAGAGAGGTTGTGGAGTCTCCTGCTCTGGAGCCTTCCCAGCCCTGTCTGGATGTGTTCTGTGTGCCCTGTGCTGGGTTCTCTGCTCCTGCTCTGGGGCTTGGGCTGGGAGCTCTCCAGAGGTCCCTTCCAGCCCCTGACTGCCTCTGAGCCTGTGATGAAGGTTTTGGTTGCCTCTGAGACTGTATTTGTGAGGTAGAGTTTCAGAGGAGGCTCCAGCTGATAGCTTGAGCAGCTATTCCCCCCCCCCAAATAACTTTCCAGGTTTCTGTGGTGTTTCACTTCTTAAAGCCAAAATATGATCTGCAGAGCCTTGCTGCTCTCCCTGTGCTCCAGGCCTGGCTGTGTTTTGAACAGCTCCTCACCCTGGCTTGCTGCTGCTGTTTGCAGCTTGGATTTCCTGAGCTGGATGAAATTGCAACTGAACTTTTTTCAGCAATCACAAATAATTCCCAGCTCCAGCCCAGTGCTGTCCCAGTAACCCTGCAGTCATCAGCAGTGCTTTCCCAATTAATGAGAGCAAACATCATTAATCTGTTTACTTAGTGCTCATAAAAATGCAGTGGATGCTTCGCTCACAGCTCCAGTGGGAAGGGGAAGCACAGGCTTGGTAGCTTTGGCTTAATCTGCTCATGGAGCAAAATACACAAACCACTTCTGGTCCTGGGTGCTGCAAGCTCCTGCCACTGCACACAGCAGCTCACTGCCACTGCACACAGCAGCTCACTGCCACTGCACACAGCAGCTCACTGCCACTGGGTGCTGCAAGCTCCTGCCACTGCACACAGCAGCTCACTGCCACTGGGTGCTGCAAGCTCCTGCCACTGCACACAGCAGCTCACTGCCACTGCACACAGCAGCTCACTGCCACTGGGTGCTGCAAGCTCCTGCCACTGCACACAGCAGCTCACTGCCACTGCACACAGCAGCTCACTGCCACTGGGTGCTGCAAGCTCCTGCCACTGCACACAGCAGCTCACTGCCACTGGGTGCTGCAAGCTCCTGCCACTGCACACAGCAGCTCACTGCCACTGCACACAGCAGCTCACTGCCACTGGGTGCTGCAAGCTCCTGCCACTGCACACAGCAGCTCACTGCCACTGCACACAGCAGCTCACTGCCACTGGGTGCTGCAAGCTCCTGCCACTGCACACAGCAGCTCACTGCCACTGCACACAGCAGCTCACTGCCACTGGGTGCTGCAAGCTCCTGCCACTGCACACAGCAGCTCACTGCCACTGCACACAGCAGCTCACTGCCACTGCACACAGCAGCTCACTGCCACTGCACACAGCAGCTCACTGCCCTCAGCTAATTGTTTCCTAATAACTCAGAGGTAAAGCTTAATTGCCAAGTGCT